>NC_057710.1:50987603-51001456 GCF_004010195.1 Chiloscyllium plagiosum | reverse complement strand
TCCACCTATCACATTTCCAACGCCCCTCCCCCAAGTCCCTCCTCCCTACCTTTTATCTTAGGCTGCTGGACACACTTTCCTCATTCCTGAAGAAGGGCTCATTCCTGAAACGTCAATTCTCCTCCTTGGATGCTGCCTGACCTGCTGCGCTTTTGCAGTAACACATTTTCAGCTTCCACCCATACTGATTCAGCAGACCCACCTTTCTCATCAATCTTCGTTTCTGTAGCTGTGATGCACTCTCTGATTAGCAATGCTACACTCCCTCCTCTTTTAAAACGTTTTAAGCTCTGGAACATCAAACAGCCATCCCTGCCCCTGTGAAACCCACGTCTCTGTTATGGCCACATCGTATCCCCAAGTACTGATCCATGCTCTAAGTTCATCACTCTTATTTCTGACACTCCTTGCATTGAAACAGACACACTTTAACCAATCCCTTTGTTTCATCACATGAGAAACCTTCCTGATAGATTCACTACATCCTGTCACTGCCCCATCTGCAACTGTCCCCAGATATGTGGCTCTGATTCCCACTTCCCTGCCAATCTAGTTTAAACCGTTCCGAATCTACCTCCTGGCCTCATATGCCCGTTCACTTTTAGCTTACTCAGTTTTCACTCTCACAAAGTTACCCTTATTTAGACACAAAGCAATGGACTTAGACCCAACCTTCTCCTTTCAAAATAAATGTAACATTCAGTCATATGTGGATGCCTAAATTCTGAGGCCATTAATTAATCCTGTCACATTACACATTATCAAGTCTAATATGACCTGCTGTCTGGCTGTTTCCAAAACATGTTATGGTAAGAAAGCCTCTCAAATGCATTTTATGAATTCTTCAATCAGGCTACTTTTAGATTACTAGGCTACTTTTCCAAGTTTTCCAGTTCATATGTAAATTCAAATCTCCCATAATTATTGCTGTCCATTTATCACAAATATCCAACATTTCTTATTGATTACTTTGTAGTGTATTGTAGTTACTGTTCGGGGTTGTGTAGACCACTTCCACCTCCAAATGTTGCACAAATGCCATTCTTAATGAACAGTGCTATCTCTCCACCTTCACTTAGTTTCTTGCTATTATTGGATGTCATATACCCCTCAATATCCAGAACCAATTCCTTAACATCCTGCAGCCATATTTCCATAATGACTATCAGATCATATTTGTTTACTTCAATGTGCACTACCAATTTGTTTATTTTCATTATGAATGCTACACATATTTGGATACAGAGCATTTAGTTTTGTCTTTTTATTATGTTTATAACATCTAATCTTGATTGTTGGTGTATTCCTAGTTTTTTTCTATCTGCTCTTTCCTGCCATTTTCTGACCCTTATTTCTTATTGCCGCCTTCCTCACCTACCTTGTTTCTATTGTTTGACATATCACATCTTTCCATATTTGATCCCTTGTCCCCAAAATTTAATTTCAATTCTAGTTGGGTAGTTTGCAAGAACACTGACCCCCAGCGTGGTTCAGGTGTCGGATCATCTGAACAATGCAGGTCTCACTTCTCCCACATCAGCCTTTCAGTTGCATAGTCATCTCTCTCTTTTTATGTATCCTGTGCCAATTACGTATGGCACAGATAATAATCCAGCAATCTGAACCTTTGAAATTCTGCTTTTCAATTTTGTACCTTGCTGCTCTATTTAGAACCTATTTCTGACTTCACCTATGTCATTGGTGTCTATGTGGGTCACAACCTGAGCAGATAAGAGTCTAAGAGATTTACAGCACAGAAACTGCCCCGATCCAACTCGTCCATGCTGACCAGATATCCTAAATAAATCTAGTCCATTTGCCAGCACTTGGCCAATATTGCTCTAAACCCTTCCTATTCGTACACCCATCCAGATGCCTTTTAAATATTGTAATTGTACTAACCTCCACCACTTCCTCTGGCAGTTCATTCCATACACGCACCACCCTCTGCATGAAAAAATTGCCCCTTAAGTCCCTTTTAAATCTTTCCACTCTAACCTTAAACATATGCCTCTAGTTTTTTGACTCCCCCAGCCTGGGGAAAAGAGCTTGTCTATTTACCCTATCCATGCCCTTCATGACCTTTTAAATCTCTATAAGGTCACCCCTCCGCCTCCGATGCTCCAGAGAAAATAACCTCAGACTGTTCAGCTTCTCGCTATAGCTCAAACCCTTCAACCCTGGCAATATCCTTTTAAATCTTTTCTGAACCCTTTTAAGTTTCACAACATCCTTTCTATAGCAGGGAGACCGGAATTGCACACAAAGTATTCCAAAAACTGTCCTGAACACTAGCTCAAACGGGCAGCATAGTCATCTGGACTTTCACTCTTTGGTGCATAGAATGGTGTCAATCCCTTTCCTTTTTCCAGGTAGAGCTCAGAATTCCATGTGCTTGATTAACTGCTTCTTTTTGCCTGGCATCAATGATTTGTACACACAGTCTCTCAAGTTTCTTCAGAATTATATCCTTTATTTTATATTACCTCGCCTCATTCGTCCAAGCAAGATAAAAGACTTTAAATCTCCCTGCATGAAATTTAATCCAATACTAACCTGTGTCCTCTTGAAGTTCATCACTATCCTCTGGGTAGTTTTTCCAAGTTTTGTGTTATCTGCAGATTTTGAAAATGTTCACTGTAAGTTTACCCATAGATAATTAATGGTGGTCCCATGCAAACCCCTAGGGAACCCTGCTATATACTTTGCTGTAATCCAATAAAACATTCATCACTGCTCTGCTTACTTCAACATCAGCCAACTTCATATCCATGCTATTACTGTCCTTTTTATTTCCTGGGACTTACAATGTTAACATCTCCAGTGCATCAGATCTGTAGAAATTGTTTGTTATCTTGACAAATTCATTGCTGTTGCAAGCTTTTAATACTATCAAATTTAAAGCAAACAATAAAATAACAGTAATAAAATAACATCAATCAGTATTTGTGCTTTGTAAGACATATGGTTTCTGATTTCTTAATAGGCATTTGATGATGGATTTCAGTTTGGAAACTCTTTGCCAAAAACATTTGAATATTTGATAAAGCTGAATATAATTTAGTGAACCAAGAAATCATCTTACAAAGTATATTCAAACCAGAACTTAAAAGAGAGCCTGTATGTTTCTCAGGGCAATGCCCTTCCCAACCAGAGTGAATCTATCTTGTTTAAAAGTTAAATAATGCTTAGTAGTTAACTGTCAATCATCATTAATGAGTGCATTGTCTATGTCAACCAATCAGAACTCACTTGCTAACCAATCAGCACTCTCTTGTCTTTTAGTACAAGTATTGGTTTCATCTTGAATTGATATTCTTGCAAATTATCCTGAATGCAAGACGAAAAGCTTTGGCAATTTTCTTTTCAGGAATACTCAAGAAAACAAATATACCTTAGTTGCTGAGATCTATATCTTGATTCGATGTGGATAATTTGAGGTC
This sequence comes from Chiloscyllium plagiosum, assembly GCF_004010195.1. Classification (NCBI taxonomy): domain Eukaryota; kingdom Metazoa; phylum Chordata; class Chondrichthyes; order Orectolobiformes; family Hemiscylliidae; genus Chiloscyllium; species Chiloscyllium plagiosum. The sequence continues at coordinate 50,998,013 of NC_057710.1, read as the reverse complement.
TCCAGTGTCTTAGTATTATTTATGAAAGTACAGTTAGTTCGAGACTAAACTTGCATATATGAGACAGATTAAGAAGTTACGGGCACAGAATGAATCATCATTTTTTTTCTCTCTAGGAAACTTCTCGCTCACGTTTAACCAAACTTTTTAAGTTACTTCCTTTTCTTGCCAAAGTAACTTTGCCCTTGTATTAATTTGAACTAGGGTCTGAGTTTAATTCTGACTTCAGGAATTTTTAGCTACAGAAGCTGTCATTGATTGCACGTTTATATTGTTAACTGAAAGACTTATAATGAACTCATTTCTGACTTCTATAAAATTGTTGGAAGCTTGTGCTTCCATTTTGGTTTAGAAGTAACCTTAAATGCATTAGCTTCAATTATTCTTTATTCCGTCAATGTCACTCACGGCTGAAATTTAAGAATTACACAAATGAGACTTAGTGGCACTGAAAAACAATTGCAGATTAATCCTAAACTCCAGATATTTTACTTAAATCTAAACTTGCTGGTGTTCTCAACTAGAAATCCAGGGAAGCTAGCCAATTCCATACAAACTTTGTTTGAACGTAGCAGATGGTGGTGGTGGATGGTTGCTTTTCTGACTGGAAGTCTGTGACACAAGACTCTGTGCTGGGTCCACTGCTTTTCATCTTACATATAAATGACTTGGATGTGAATATCGGAAGCATGGTTACTAAGTTTGCAGATGACACCAACATAGGTGGTGTAGTGGGCAGTGAAGAAGGTTATCTCAAAGTACAACAGGACCTTGATCAGATGGGCAGAGGAGTAGCAGATGGAGTTTAATTTAGGTATATGTAAGATGTTGCATTTTGTTGCGGCAAACGAAGGCAGGACTTGCGCAGTTAACGGTAAGGCCCTGGGGAGTGTTGCTGAACAGAGAAACCTCGGGATGAGGTGCATAGTTCCTTTAAGGTGGAGACGCAGGTAGACATAGTGATGAAGAGGGTGTTTGGCACACTTGCCCTCATTGGTCTGAACGTTGAGAGGTCATGTTGCAGTTGTACAGAGCATTGAGACCAGTACTATAATACTGCATACAGTTCTAGTTGCTATTCAATAGGAAGAATGTTATTAAACTTGAGAGAGTGCAGAAAAATTTACAAGAGTGTTGCCAGGAGTGGCAGGCTTGAGTTATTTGGAGAGGCTAAAAAGATTAGATTAGATTAGATTAGATTAGATTACATACAGTGTGGAAACAGGCCCTTCGGCCCAACAAGTCCACACCGCCCCGCCGAAGCGCAACCCACCCATACCTCTACATTTACCCCTTACCTAACACTACGGGCAATTTAGCATGGCCAATTCACCTAATCTGCACATCTTTGGACTGTGGGAGGAAACCGGAGCACCCGGAGGAAACCCACGCAGACACAGGGAGAACGTGCAAACTCCACACAGTCAGGGAATTGAACCCGGGTCTCTGGCGCTGAGGCAGCAGTGCTAACCACTGTGCCACCGTGCCGCCCACGGCTGGAACTTTTTCCCTGGAGGGTCAGAGGCTGAGGGGTGACTTTATAGAAGTTTATAAAATCATAAGGGGCATGGATAGGGTGAATAGCAAGGTCTTTTTCTAAGGTTAGGGAAGGCCAAAGCTAGAGGACATAGGATTAAGGTGAGAGAGGAAAGATTTAAAAAGTACCTGAGAGGTAACTTTTTCATGCAGAAGGTGGTGTATGTATGAAACAAATTGCCAGAGGAAGTGGTGGAACTGTGTACAATTACAACATTTAAAAGACATTTGGATGGATATATGAATAGGAAAGGGTTTAGGGGGATATGGGCCAAATGCTGGCAAAGGGACTAAGCCAGATTGGGATGCTTGGTCAATATGGACAAGTTGGACCAAAGGACCTGTTTCTGTGCTCTATGACTATAAAAGGGGAAAAGAGTGATCCCTTTTGTGGGATCCCCTCCACCAATTGGAGCCAGTCTCTCCCTGAGATCATACTGTCCCATGAATCGTCTTCCCCTCCCCTCCTCTCAAACCCAAAACCCCACCTCTCCCACTCCTCTTGCTGGGGCCTACAACCATGTGCTACCAATAGCCAAGACTTGCCTTCAGTCTGGCTTGCACAACCTCCTGTTTTGGATTCTAGCTCTAGTCCTAGAAGTAACTACCACTTGACATACCTAAGACCATAGAGTTACCAGCCAATCAACTTTTGAGGTTGGATTTAGTCAGTGGGCAGGCTCCCAACTAAGTTTCAACACAGGCTTTGGGGAACGTGGCACCTATTGAATCCAGTCTACTTGCTTCCAAATAGTAAGAAATTTGCGGATATTTTTGATCCGAATTTTCTCAGCTGATATCCATTTTTGCATTGAGTGTTCTTCATTCATACCAAACTCGTTGATACACGATTCTACTATTCAACATTAAATCAAGTAGCAATTACAATTTTACTCCATCAGTCAATGTGTTAAATGAGGCTTGAGTTTTAAATCTGCATAAAAAGGTATACAAAATTCTCTTTAACATGCAACGTTCTTAACTAGATTAACTTTAATAAATCTAAATAGTTTTAATTTTAAATAGCCTGCTTGATTTCCACCCATGGTTCATTGGGATTAGCATCTAAAATTATAGAAATTCTATCATGAAATAAATGTCTCTTTATCCAGCTCTTTCTCCCTATTTATCTTGCTAGATCCCAAAGAATTTGAACAATCTTGTGTCCTAATGAACATCAGTTTAAATTTTGATTCTGTCACCAATTCAGCAGAGTTTTTGATTGTGAGTAGAGAGAGAATTTTGCTGACTGTCCATTGTCAAAAGTAATGCATAGGATCTTAGTTTGTATCTTCTATAATTGACTCTGAAGTGTCACAGATTATAAAGTTGGAAAATCCTAATCATCTAGTATGTAGTTGAACAAAAAGAATTGTTGAAGGTAGATTATTTTGAAACAAGCTTCCAAAATCAGAAAGATTTCATTTTTACCCCAAAGATAAATGTGACATCAAAAAGCTTTTGATCAAGGCTATTTAAGTAATATTTATGAACATTTTAACATAAAATTGCCACCAGATTTACTGGTGCCACGGTAAGTGTTTCTCATGTATGTTTGGAACCAAAGTCACATTCATACTGCACACCAGTCTGTCTCTTTCTCTCAGGTCCTAGAGATGTCGACCTTGCTGTCAGATGCGAGCCCTTTCTGAACTTTGTGGGATTTACTCAGAAGAGCGTGTGGGCTAGTCACACAGTCTTAAGTCTGACTTACAAATAGTTGGATGCTTTGGCTGCCAATTTGAAATCATCTGATTATTGGTATCAAGTATTTGATTACGTAATGTTCAGGATTAAACTTATTTACCTGATTTAATTACTGATTAAAGTGGCTCAATGGGCATTTGGTATTTAGACAGACTTTATTGATCAGTTGTCGGCTTATTCTAATTATGATTCCAATCGCCATCCATGAAAATAGAATGTTTATCTGGTCAAAGCTTTCATAAATAGCAGTTGTAGGGTTAATTCTGCAAATAGAGGACAGTCTTAGGCAAATAAAGGTGAGTGTACATTGAGAATGGCAAACTATGTAAAGGGTACTGTTGACTCAGGTTTTTTTTTAACCTGTATACTAAAAGCATTTAACTTTTTTGTACATTAACATGGATGGAAAGAGGAGATTATGGACTCCTAAATTCCACAAATTAAAAAACACCCGCCATATAAAATGTTAGGAAGGATTTCTGTGGAATTCAGCCAGATTACAGTTTGTGACTGGTCTTTAGTTGTGGGAACTAAAAACTGAGCTCTAAAACTGTTAGCAGTCATCAAAGAAGCTTTTTTATATGCTTGAGAAAAACGAACTTCTAATTGTATTAGTCTATCACTTTTGATGTGTCTGCCAAATTGCAGACTCCTGTACAATTTAGATTTGTCATTGCTTTGTAATTGCGTTGTAGCTGGTTGAAAACCAAAAATTTTACAAAAAATGTGGCATGAGTCTTGCAGCTTAGTTGACATCAAAGAAATGTAAGTATTTTATTGTGAGAAATATGTACATATATTTTATTACTGTGCCTACATGGTGTTGTATTGAAAAGAAAACTTACATACTACCTAATGGGTTAATAACTTGCAAGGCCTATGTATCCAAAGATGAGCGTGTCCTACATCTATTTTAAGCATAGTAATAATTTTAAAAGTGCTTTGTTTTACAAAATGGAATCAAATGAGCACTGTAACGTTAGAAGCCACTTTGTGAAAGCAGTCTGAACTCGGGTGATAGATGTATCTACCCATGCAACGGAAGTAGTTCAGAATGCCTTGTCATGATTGGAATGCAAGTGCTGCAAGGATATTTTTTTGTTCATGGGACATGAACTCTCTTGACAAGACTCATAATAGTTGCCCATTCATAATTGCCCTTTAGGAGGTTTGGTAAGCTGTCAGTGTGAGCAGCTGCAGTCTTTATGATGTAGGTACACTCACAATATTGTTTTTTTTTTCTTTCCCCAAACAAAGAACTGTTGATGCTGGAAGTCCGCAACAAAATGAGAAATCACTGATAAAACTCGGCAGGTCTGGCAGTATCTGTGGGAGAAAACAGAGTTAACATTTCATGTCCAGTGACCCTTCTTCAGAACAGTTCTTTGGGAGGACATGCCAGTGACAATTAAGGAACAGTAATGTATTTCTGATTCAGGATTGTGTATAACTTGAAAAAGAACATATAGATGCTCGTTATTCTAGCTGGTAGAAGTCATTGTTTTTCATAGTTGTGTTGACGGGTCTATGTCAAGTTGTCTGTAAATTACCACAAGTTATGTTTAATTCAGAGACTTATTAAGAAAGCTTACAGCTTTATTGCAACCAAAATAAAACCTGTCAAGTAAGAAAGGTAAGCGTCACAACCCAACTTAGCTATTACCTAATTACTGGTGGAATTTAGTTAAGAACCAATCACTCTAAACCAACAGCATCTATCTCTGGATGTCCATGATTTGATCCTTGTGCATTGTGGTTTTCTGCAGTTCTGCTGCTGAAGAATCTCGTAAGTTGAATTCTGTTAGAATTGTCTATTTTATTAAGTTTGTGATGTGACACAATTTATGACACTTCTGAAGTCACCGAATCTGTAGCTTGCTTTCTTATCAGGAGTAGCTTCTCTGTTCCTCCTTACATTTGGTGTTAGCTGTCTGTCCAAAATGTCCTGCCATTAACCTCTTAAATTTTTCTGGCATTCTTAATTGCCCATTTATCTCAAGGCAGCTCATTATTAAACAGTTGTTACCTCGTTTTTCCCCAGGAAACATTGTTTACGTTGTTTCGACTCCTTTCTCCCCAGTGATTGTAAATTGCTTTCAGCTCTTTGTCCCTTTATCTCAGGAAACAGTTTATTCAAGAAAGAGTTATTGCTGATTTTGTTTTTAAATCCATGAGCGGCTATTAAAGTTCTGATATTTATATTGTCATATCATGCATGTTTTAATTGATGCACGTAGCTGCCACTATCAGCTGATGGTAACATTTGAATAAAAGTATGATTAGAATTTGACCATTCAGCAGCTTGATCCTGTTCTGTCATTCAGTATGATCAAGTCTATTTTAGGTTTAACTGCACTTTTCATATATCCACTCAGTGTCTGATTGAGGGACCTGACATCAGAAGGAGGAGCCTCCAGAGACCCAGTCCCTGCCCTTGCTGCCAGGCCAACTATCAGTTGACCCACCCCCCAAAGCCCCTCCAACCATGACTCAACTGTGTTTGGGTCCAGGACCTCTGGTGTTTATGGCACTGCTAAGCTAAAGAGCTGGGAGCCTAAGATGACTGGCAGCACTTGGTTGGGAGGATCTGCCAACTAGAGACTTAATTCCAGTAAAGGAAGTGCTGCTGACCTCTCCAGTGTCTAACTGCCCTGTGGTTTGGTGGGCTTTCCCTAAAGTAGCAACATGTGTCCAGGGAGTCAGAGAGCTACCATCGCCTCCACAAGATTCCACATATGATGAGGCATTTATTAATCACCAGCTCTTTAAACTGGAAAAGAAAGCCATTGACTGGAGTTTGAGAAAAGCCCTTTCCTTCAGAAAAAAAGGACTGCTTTGATTGACAGGCCATCTGGCATGTGTTAGAAGAAAAGATGACCACCTGTTTCACTTTCAAAAGTTGACATTTCCTAAGAGATTTTATTCTAGCTGGTGTCATTATGACTGAGTTTCAGAGCTAAAAGTACTCAAGTTCATGGGGTTTCTGAGTTCGCAGTTTGATCATCTTAAGAGACTGTTCAAGTATTTGGTGCTTTCTCGATGCTCAAATGTTTGTTTTTAAAATAGATTAAACAGTTGCGCCATTGGACATAACAGTTTCTAAAACCACTGGGAGACATTTTCAGATAATGAAGACAGTCTTTTTAAGTAGCCTGCCTTGGCATCACCCACTCCAGTGGCCATCCAAGATCTGTTTCCAGGGTTGGCTGATGTGACTCTAAACTGCACCCTACAGACTCTAAATTGTCTGTAACAAGGCCCTTTAAACTAAGGCAGATCTGAGTGTTAGGAAGTGTATCAATTCAAGCTACCTGCCTTACTAACTAATTTAGTCAACTTCATTATTAGACAGCTTTCTCATCCTAGTGACTAATCTGTCTTTGTTTTAAGTGGATATGGGCTTCACTGGCTAGGCCAGCAATGAGTGACCATCCCTACAGTCCTTGGGGTGTAGGTAGATGCATGATGCTGTTAGGGAGAGTGATCCAGGATCTTCACTCAGTGAAGGAATGGTAGTATAGTTCTGCGTCAGGATGGTGTGTGCCTTGGCGGAGAACTTGCATGTGGTGGTGTTCTCAGGTACTGGCTGCTCCTGTCAGTGTGTACTTTTGCTGTTCTAACTCCAATGTATCTTCCTTGTGTGGTCTCAATAAAGCCCAATACAATTTTAGCAGCAAGGGACTGGATGGATATTGTGGTGTGTTGGGTACCAGTCAAGTGGGCTGCTTTATACTGGATGATGTAAAGCTTTTTGAGTGTTATTGAGGTTGCATTCATCTGGGTAAACAGATATATTATTCACATCCCTGCTTTGTGATTTTTGGATAGTGAACAGGCAATGGGAGCCAGGTGAGTAACGTGGGGCAAATTCCCTGCTGTTGTAACCACAGCATTTGTGTAACTGACCCAGTTCAGTTTCCAGTCAATGGTTATCAACCATGTTGATTGTGTTAATTTTATGCCAATGAATATGTTAAAGTGCAGATATTTTCTCTTCAACCTATTCAGGGAAGTTATTAAACACCTCTGGAGCAGGTGTGATTGAACTCAGGCTTCCTGGCACAAAGGTAGACCACAGTTGGAGTGTCTGGATCATTATTGAGCATGAGGCCTAAATCACTTTTTTTAATATCCTCACGCTTTGTCCTGAAGGTGTTTACGTATAAATCATTTTCCCTTAGAGTCAATTTTCTTTCATTTCCCTTTTAAAATTATAAAATTGAATTCACATGATCCTACAGGAAGCATTTCAGCATTGCTTAATTTATGGGATTTGGGTAGTGCCAGTTCACTAATGCCCTTAACATAGTCATGGTGAGTTGCTTTTTTGAATTGAAGTGTCTCACTAGACCAGTTCAGAGGACAGTTAAGATTCAACTATATTGCAGAAGGGTTAGAATCAAATATGACCAGACTGGCATATTTTCTTTCTTAAAGGATCTAACTAATTCAGATGCATTTTTGCAATATCTCGTAATTTCATTGTTATCTTTTCTGAGGCTCGCTTTTTATTTAAGATTTACTTAATTGACTGCATTTAAATTCCAAACTGCCTTGTGGGATTTGTGCTCCTGCCTCCAGATCATTAGTCCAGATCTCCATTACTGGTCCAGTAATGACTATTATGTTACCTGTTCTCATGAGAGCCAAAACATTTGTGAGTACAATGTGTTTTTCATTCAAAGTATAATATCTATGTAACAAGGAAACTTCTCGCACAGACTGCTGAATGAAGGTGCTGTCTTAATGCTTTAAGCTGAGCAGTTTTGGTGTACCGTGCCATATGAGGTAATATGCAGAATTAAATCCTATTTACTGCAATTTATTTTACCTCCTGCTCCAGGGTATGAAATAAATATTTTATACAACATCTGCACTCAATTTCAGTTGACTACTATCTCATTTTAATATAGGCATACTCCACCTGGAACATCACGTGCTTAATATCAATCCCCAGTCTCTCTTAACAGAGACAGAAGTGTCATTGATTTACGTGCTTTTGCTGGATTGATTGTACCCATTAACATTAGCTCTCAGTTGTCATCTGTAGTTTCTGTATAACAAACGATGACTGCCATTATTTTCTTAAACTAATTTTTTTGATCCATTAAAAAAAATCTATTATAATGAACAATTACTGTCTAAAAGTAGAACAGCTGTTTTTGTGAAATTGTGTAAGTCTTGTGAAAAAAATTAATGAAATTAACCTTGTCTACTCTGAGATATGACCTTAATTTCTCTTTTGACAGAGGTTATTTAGCATTTTTAATGCATAGAACACTAATATTGGTGAAATCAGTTGATATTAACATTTAAGTCTTAATACTAATATATAGTGTTGCACTTCTTTTTTGCCAAGTAAAGAATCTACTACCACAGATTAATATTAAAATGCATAGTCTCTTTCATGAATGAGGCATTGCAAGGTGTGAGTGTCGTTCGAAAGTCAGTTATACAGGTCTCCTTTGTGAATAGAACAACCGTGCATTAGGCATTATAGCACCATAACATATGCACTGCAATTTCATATTCATTTATAGAAGATGTTTAAAGATTGCTGTTTTCGTAGTGATCTGTCTTGAAATGGAGTCTCAAATTGCTTATGAATATGTAAAAACAGGTGGAAGTAATGTTTTTGTGAGAGGGAAACAAAATGTCAGCTACATATTTCACTGTGCTGGGAGCTTTGTTGATGTGATCCAAAAGATAGAAGAGATTCTTGTGTCCAGTGTCTTATGGAGCGAGGTTCAGAAGTGTGAATGAATATGATTGAAGAAAACAGCAAATAGGTCAAGATTAATTTAGGGCATCTGGTAGGCATGGATGAGTTGGACCAAAGAGTCTGTTTTGTATAACTCTATGACTCTAAAAAGACAGAATGCATCAATTGATTAAATTAATTATAAGGAGATTATATGTGTTATTGAGCTATGTCTCTTGATTAAACTTAAAATATAAGCCATAAGTATTAATTTAACCTGGAGCAGTGTTTTGTAGAGGAATAAGACCGTGCTATTTTCTGGGTCTGTAGGCTGAAAGATGCAAAAATGGCCCTTAGTAGAGTGACATGCTCTTCTTGTCGGATGTGAGTGTTTAGGGAGAGTTTATAGGTTGCTGAGGATTATAGCTACAATAAATGCCATTGGTTGCGAATCCTGTCAGATCGAATGGATCAGTTGGAGATGCAGTTAGAGGTAATGAGGAATTTATAAGAGCAAGGAGATGTGATGGATGGCAATAGACAATAGGTGCAGGTGTAGGCCATTCTGGGAAGGGGGGAAAGTCTCAGATACAGTCACATAGATGGGTTAACTCCAGGAAAGGTAAGAGTAGTGCAGGAGACATCTGTGGCTATCCGCATTTCAAACAAGTATGCTGATTTGGAAAATGTAGGGGGTGATGGATTCTCAGGGGAATGTAGCACGAACAGCCATGTTTCTGGTATTGAGAGGTATGTCGGGTTCCAAGTGATCAATTGTGTTCGGGGACTCTCTCGTCCAAGGTACAGACAGACGTTTCTGTGGCCAGCAGTGAAAAATCAGAATGGTGTGTTGCTTCCCTTGTGCTTGGATCAAGGATGTCTCAGACAGGGTGCAGAATGCTCTCAAGGGAGAGAGGGGCCAGCAAGAGGTCATTGTACACATTAGAACCAATGACATAGGAAGGGAAAAGGTTGAGATTCCAGAGAGTTGGCAGGAATTTAAAAAGGAGGTCCTCAAGGGTAGTAATATCTGGATTACTCCCGGTGCTACGAGCTAGTGAGGGCAGGAATAGGAGGATAGAGCAGATGAATGCATGGCTGAAGAGCTGGTGTACAGGAGAAGGATTCACATTTTTGAATCATTGGAACCTCTTTTGAGGTAGAAGTGAACTGTACAAGAAGGACGGATTGCACCTAAATTGGAAGGGGACTAATATACTGGCAGGGAGATTTGCTAGAACTGCTCGGGAGGAATTAAATTAGTAAGGTAGGCGGGATGGGACCCAGGGAGATAGTGAGGAAAGAATTCAATCTGAGACTGGAACAGTTGAGAACAAAGGCGAGTCAAACAGTAAGGGCAGGCAGGGACAAAGCAGAGAACAAGGTCGGACTGATAAATTACACTGCATTTATTTCAATGCAAGAGGCCCAACAGGGAAGGCAGATGAACTCAGGACATGGTTAGG
>NC_057710.1:50916207-50987103 GCF_004010195.1 Chiloscyllium plagiosum | reverse complement strand
CATCAGTGGTGGGCAAGTTATTGGAGAGAATCCTGAGGGGCAGGATGTACATGTATTTGGTAAGGCAAGGACTGCTTAGGGATAATCAACATGGCTTTGTGCATAGGAAATCATGTCTCACAAACTTGATTGAGTTTTTTGAAGAAGTAACAAAGAGGATTGATGAGGGCAGAGCGGTAGATGTGATCTATATGGACTTCAGTAAGACATTTGACAATGTTCCCCATGGGAAACTGCTTAGCAAGGTTAGATCTCATAGAAAACAGGGAGAACTATCCATTTGGATACAATACTGTCTCAAAGGTAGAAGACAGAGGGTGGTGGTGGAGGGTTGTTTTTCAGCCTGGAGGCCTGTGACCAACGGAGTGCCACAAGGATTGGTACTGGGACCACTATTTTTCATCATTTTTAAGTAAATGATTTGAATGGCAACGTAAGAGGTAAAGATAGTTTGCAGATGACACCAAAATTGGAGGTGAAATGGACAGCGAAGAAGGTTACCTCGGATTACAATGGAATCTTGATCAGATGGGAGTGAGGAGTGGCAGATGGAGTTTAATTTAAATAAATGTGCGGTGCTGCATTTTGGAAAAGCAAATCTTAGCAGGACTTATACACTTAATGATAAGGTCCTAGGGAGTGTTGCTGAACATAGAGACCTTGGAGTGCAAGTTCATAGCTCCTTGAAAGTGGAGTTGCGGGTAGTTAGGATAGTGAAGAAGGCGTTTGGTATGCTTTCTTTTCCAGGAGTTGGGAGGTCATGTTGCAGCTGTACAGGACATTGGTTAGGCCACTTTTGGAATATTGCGTGTAATTCTGGTCTTCCTATTGTGAGGATGTTGTGAAACTTGAAAGGGTTCAGAAAAGATTTACAAGGATATTGCCAGGGTTAGAGGATTTGAGCTATAGGGACAGGCTGGGGCTGTTTTCTCTGGAGTGAAGGAGGCTGAGAGGTGACCTTATAGAGGTTTACAAAATTGAGAGGCAGGGATAAGATAAATAGGCAAAGTATTTTCCCTGGGCTGGGGGAGTCCAGAACTAGAGGGCATAGGTTTAGGGTGAGAGGGGAAAGATATAAAAATTGCCTCAGTGACAACGTTTTCACGCAGAGGTTGGTGAGTATGGGTGTATGAATAGGAAGGGTTTGGAGGGATATGGGCCTGGTGCTGGCAGGTGGGACTAGATTGGGTTGGGATATCTGATTAGCATGGATAAGTTGGACTGAAGAGTCTGTTTTCAGTGGTGTACATGTTTATGACTCTATATGATAGTTGTTAAACTAAAAGGCTGTACCTGTCAGACATTCTAATTTCATTTTCTGAAGTGCATACTTAATTCCAGAAAATATTTACTATCAATTCCAATGTATAAGGCTATCCCAAATTTTGGCTTCAGAAATCATGCTTATGCATGTACTCAGCATATAAATGGACTACCTTTCCCCCTACCCCTTTTCAACAGTGAAATATGATGCTTGTGTTAGTAATCAGTTTCAATTGTTCAATCCACTACTGGATACCTTGATTATTAGTAATTTATATCTGTGTGTACATGATCAAAAAGACAATATTATATTGAATTGAATTGAATTTATTGTCACATGTACCGAGGCTCAGTGAAAAGCTTTGTCTTGTGAGCAATACAGGCAGATCACATAGTTAAGTAGCATAGATAAGTAAATATTAGGTAAACAGCGGCAAAAACAAAAACACAGGTACAGGCGAATGCTAAGCATTTGAGGGTCCATACAGTATTCGAACAACAGTAGGGTGGAAACTGTTTTGGAAACCGGCTGGTGTGTGTGTTCAGGCTTCTGTACCTTCTTCCCGATGGTAGAGGTTGTAGAAACGCATTGCCAGGGTGGGATGGATCTTTGAGAATGCTGGCGGCCTTTCCTTGACAGTGGGCTTGGTAGATGGACTCTACTGATGGGAGGTTGGCCTTTGTGATTGTCTAGGCTGAGTTCACCACTTCCTGTAACCGTTTCCGATCTTGAATGGTACAGTTGCCATACCAGTTAGTGATACATCCAGACAGAATGCTCTCGATGGTGCACCTGTAAAAATTAGCAAGGGTATTCGCCCTCATGCCAAATTTTCTCAGTTGCCTGAGGAAGAAGAGATGTTTTTGGGCATTTGTAACCAGTGTGTCCACGTGAAGAGTCCGAGAAAGCTTGTTATCGATGACCACTCCCAACAGCTTGACACTCTCCACTCGTTCCACTTCTGTGCTGTTAATGTGTAGGGGGGCATGCGTAACATCCCGTCGAAAGTCAATAATGAGTTCCTTGGTTTTGAGTTAGGTTGTTCTCAGTGCACCATTTTTCCATGTCTTCCACCTCTCGCCTGTAGTCTGTTTCATTGCCTGCGGACATTTGACCGACTGTGGTGGTGTCATCAGCGAACTTGTAAATGGCATTAGTCTGGTATTTGGCAACACAGTCATGGGTATACAGTGAGTACAGTAGGGGGCTGAGTACGCACCCCTGGGGGGGTTCCAGTGTTGATTGAGCATTACTGAGGATGAAATATTGTTCCCAATCTTCATTGATTATGGCCGTGGGTCAGGAATCTGAGGATCCAGTTGCAGAGAGTGGGGCTTAGTTCGAGATCACTAAGTTTAGGAATCGGTCTCAAGGGGATATTAGTGTTGAAGGCTGAACTGTAGTCAATGAGTAGGATTCTTACATAGCTGTTCGTGGTGTCAAGATGTTCTAGGGAGGAGTGAAGAGCAAGTGATATGGCATCTGATGTGGATCTGTTGGTCCTGTAAGCAAATTTGAGTGGGTCAAGAATAGTGGGGAGACTGGAGTTGTAGGCTGTGTTGTAAAGATACGTTGGAGTTTAACATCACCACCACACAGAGCATAATTTATGTGGCAAACAGCAGAGATAGTGACCACCTACACCCATACTGGCAATCCACTTCCATATTAAGCCTGTTAATTTATCCCTATTTTTACATAGATTTTCAGGCTTCAAAGATTGATTTACACACTGACATCTACATGAAATAGATTCCTGGGAATAAATGAAGCATCATAACATTGGCAGTTTATTATCATGGTTACTTTATCATAAGTCATGTGATCTTGAGTTATGTGCTTTGAATATTTATGAAAGAGCTCCCATTAGGGAGCAAAATATGTTGTGTTTCTTTTATTATGCATATTTTTCTGAAAAGAATCTCAAATACTCAAATTTAACACTTTTTTTTCATTTCTTCCAACACCTTTTAGCAATGAAGCCTCCCTTGTTCATTTGGTGGATGCATTGAGTCCAATTTGCTTACAAAAACATAATTTGCACATCAAGGAAGGAAACAGAAAACCAAGGAAAAGCAGCGCAATGCAAAGCAGAAAACATCAAAATCTTGCTAAGACTGGAACAGCTCCAACAGACAGTGGGGATTCAGATGAAGAACTTGAAGAAAGCAGAATGTTAGAGGATGTTTTCTTTATTTAAGAAGGGGTGGGGTTGAACATTCTCACTGACATGAGTTAACCATTATGATTTTTTAATTCTTTTAACAAAACTGTGGAGTATCGAAGAATGCTTTAGTGTCCAATTGGTGTGCAGCATCCAAAAGTCCCTCTTTAACCTTTAATGCTTTGGAGCATTGTGGCAAAGTGTGCTTTGATGGGTTAATAGAAAATGTAAAGTGATTAGCAAGCTATGTATGGAATTCATTAAAACTGATAACTACAGTATATTTCCAGCAATCTTCCTGTGACATATTATTTTTGAAGCTTTAAAAAAATGAATTGCCTTAACTAACCTTTCTGTTGGTTTTTTTTTATATTTACTGAAAGTGTATTTATCACACTCGCTACCTATAATACTCATATCAAGAATATACGTAATGGCAATCAACTTATTGCAAAAACACTGAGAAATCATCTGGCAAGTTATTATTGAGATGTGAGTTACTGCTGAATATCACTCAGGTTCGATAGTGTCAAACAGTTTTGTTTTAAAATTGTTATAAAATCTGAAACTGCAGTCAATTAAGTGTACTCTCTCTTCATATACTGCTACAGTTCTGTAGACGGCGACTATGTGGTGTAGAATTGTGGTTTGTGACAGGGTGCTCTTTTTTTTTCCTGAGTTAATGTTTGAAGATATGAAGGCATTGTGGAATGTCCAAGCATAAACCATTGTTGAAACATAATTCTGCATATCATTTTTACAACTAACAAGATACAGAGTCCATAACCAAAATAATAGTGGTTATCTAAAACTAGTTTATTTTTAAAATAATTTTTGTTCCTCAGTCTGAGTTAAAGATGTGGACAGTACACTTTTCTTATTTGTGCACCTCCAGTCATTATAACTCAATTAAATACACCTTCTGATACTGTTTCAGAAATATGCCTCAGCTGTTTCTTCATTGAACTACTTTGACCTGCGATCTTTAATCGAGCACAAGTCATCCTTTGGCTTCTGAGAAGGCATTAATTAAGAGTAGTCTTGTTTTTGGGCTATTGGGAACTAGGAATTATGTGGAAAAAGCTCCCCACATTGATTTTACAATTTGCTTGTTTACAGCAATAGAGATCACATCGTTTGGGCTGGAGTTGAAAGATGAAGTTTTAACCCTGCTGATTTGATTGCTCAAAATTAGTTTATCAGTTTATTTATGCAATGTTGGAATTATTGAGTTATGCAGGTTAAAAACCTGCATGACTCAACTCAAAAATTGGTATCTATCTTTAAAGCAGTAAATATGTTTACCTATGTTCCCAAGAGAAGTTTAAGTATCAAATACCTCATTTATCTCATACTGAGAAAGATGAATATTTAAAATGAAATGGTATTTTAAGGATAACTAGTATATAGTAGTATGAGGACCATTTTTAACACAGGCCTATACCAATGCTGAGCAGCTGACCAGAAGTCAGGATATCAGCCACTGAGAGTAAGTAAATGATGACAAAAGATGGGGCTGTGATTGAATGTTTATCAGCCAAATTAAGATAAATTGAATGTAATTGTTATGTTATTGCAGGCCAACTGACCCCACATGCATTCTTGCATTAGTTAATATGTGAATTTAATAATGGTAAATGTTTTAAGATTGTACAGTGTATAGAACATTAATTTAAATGTCACTATTCAAAAGTATCTTTATTTCAACAGTTATAAGTTACTATATTAAATATTTTTGTTTACTGACATTGGCTTTGAATATAATGATTAATTTCATACAACATGAATGTGACAATGATGAACAGCAACAACACAGTTTCAGTCCAGAATAAAATGTGTACTTAAGAGAGATTGCTCTATTTGGTTTCTCTGGCCACAGTACTGTTTAAAATTCAATTCATGCAATGTTGGATGACATTAAAAGAAGGAAATGAAAACTTGGATTTATTTGATGTCTTTTGTGTCACTGAGGTATACTTTACAGCCAGTGAGTTGGTTTCACATTTAGCCACTTGTAGCATTGGCAAATGTTGCAACCACATTTTACTCAAAGTCCCCAAGGTACAGTGAGATAACTGACTATTTAATTTTCTTTAGAAATATTATTTGAAGGATTCTGGGAAATTATCACCTCGTGTACTTTTATGTCCACCTTTAAAGCAGATTGGTTTAACATTACATCCACTAAATTGCATTCTTGACAATTTTGCAACAGAGTGTCTGCTAGATCAAATGCTCATGTTCCAGAAATGGAGCTTGAATACATGACCATCTGACTCAGGCAATAGTGGTTAATAAGCTATCACTTAGTGCTCTTAAATTTTGCCCTTTGAATAACAAAATACCTGATATGTATGTTGCAGCACAACAGTTAATCAGTTGTGGTTTGCTTCTTGAATATCTGTGTTTCTCAAAAGGTCCTGAATGTAGTGGTTATCCCAGTGAATCTGAATAGTAACTGATCAATGACTGTAACAAAATATTCATTCCAAATAAGAACCGGAAAAGGCTCACCTTGTTGCAATCTGCGCATTTCTCTGGACTTTAATGTTTCCATAGTTGGGACCACAGTGTCATTTATAAGGTAAGATTTTAACAAATTCATGATTTGTTATCATGAGTGACATATATGTTCTGTATATCTATTAGCAACATTGTATCTGAAAGCAAAGTATGGCATTGAATGCTAGATTTTTAAAGTGTTTTATTAATGTGTACTAAATTTATTTTAGAGAGGTAGATAGAGCAACTTGCATATTTTTGTAGGTGTAATACCTTATTCTGTGAGTGGTGTTTTGGCTATTTGAACTACCAGTGGGAAGAAAAAAATGTGTTGTTTTCATTTTCCTTAAAAGCGTTATTGTCTTCTAATAAAGCATTCTGAAGTGTTACCAGACATTGTAATAACCCTCCTATCTAATATTATCCCATAACGAGTTCAATACAACTCTAAGTATTTAAATCACTTTCATCAGATTGCATATGGACATCAAAATATTGTCTGTACTTTCTGAATATGTATAGAATGATTTGATGTAATCAACATTTGTCACTAATATAAATGCAAATACAAAATGGCTTTCCATATAAAATTTTGCTCTTTTTAATTGGGTGTACTTTTAAATTATTCTCATTTTATTTCTAGTATATTGTGTGAAGTGGCCTTTACAATGTTAATCAGTCTTGAAATAGAAGCAATATTTTACTTCCCAAATTGAGCACGCAGGGAAAAAAACTTGAAAATTTCCATTCCTTAGTGGTAATCTGAAATGGGTGTGTGATGGAACTCTGGTCATATAATGTTATAACTCAGTCTGTGCCTCAGTTAATGAAAATCAAATATACTAGATAACATCTTTCCGAATACAATACTGCACCCCTGTTGCTACAGAGGACAGAAGTGGAAAATAACTAACTGTACTAGTGATTCCAAGATTGAAAGTATACATCATCTAACTGGTGTATTCTCCATGGCATTGCCTCTTCTAATCATAGTCTATATTAGAGTGGTGTTGGAAAAGCACAGCAGGTCAGGCAGCATCCGAGGAGCAGGAAAATCGATATTTCGGGCAAAAGTCCTTCAGGGATTCCTGATGAAGGGCTTTTGCCTGAAATGTCGATTTTCCTGCTCCTCAGATGCTGCCTGACCTGCTGTGCTTTTCCAACACCACTCTAATCTAGACTCTGATCTCCAGCATCTGCAGTCCACACTTTCGCCTCTTTTAATCATAGTCCCCTTTCCATTCAACCAGCATGCTCTTCTCCCACAGTATAAATGTTTTTTTCCTTTACTTCAGTATTCTTGTGAATTGTCCTGATGAGTGCAAGATAAAAGCTTTAATAAAATGTATTTTTTCAGAAATGGCTTAAATTGCTGTACCTAGGATTGAGAGATTGATAACACGTGTGTTAAGCGTAGCCATGGTAACTAAGCTTTATCAGAGGCTGCATTCTAGACATTTGGCACTTTCTGGATTTAATTTTTATTTTAGTTTCAGACTACTCTTTATTAAGTATTTTTTCCAAACTGAATTTAATTTGTCTTGCTTTACATCAGACTTCCTATTTAATATTCACAAATCATTATTTCTCGAGTGCTAGGACCTATGTTGCCAAGTGTGCGAATGTTTACAACTGGACATCGACTCTCCAATTATGCATAACTATGGATTTACTTTTGTTTTGTTTCAAAAAGAAAGAATAATCTGGGTTTGAACAGATACAGACCAATAACACAATATTAGTCACCTGTTTTTAAAAAAGAGATCTGTGGGTGCTGGAAATCAGAAACACAAACAGAAATTTGCTGGGAAATTTAAGCAGGTCTGGCAGCATCTGTGGAGAGAAATCAGAGTTAGCATTTTGGGTCCAATGACTCTTCTTCAGAACAGTTCCGGTTTGTGTAGTCACTTGTTTTACACAGATTAGACAACCTCAACCTAATAGAATTGAACCCAAAATCTTTCAGTTTAAGAATTTAATTAAAGTAAACTATCATTGGACTGAAGTATAAATATAAAAATACAAAATGTGGTAGTTGGCACGTTACAATAAAACAACCTTCAAAGATGTATGTTTATTGAATTAAATTTACACAAATACAGCAATGCTGTGCTGTACTAGATGGTTTATATCAATGAAAAATCTAATGCGCCACAAAGGAATATTTTAAAAACAAAGGGTAAGAAAATTAGAGATGCCCCAGTGTAATCTCCTGGCTCTGGCACACAAGAATGCATTCAGCACCGCGTGTCTATGCTGGCTGTTTGTAAGATCAGCACCACTCTAATCTAAGATCAGTTTATCTCTTGCCACTTTTGTGGTCTTTTCCTTGTTCTGCAAATATTTCTGTTATGTTCTCATGATCAATATGTCAGTGTGCCTTTAAGAGACATTCTCATGAAATAATTACCATAACATAGCATGTGACTTGAGGGCTTAAAAGGTTTCATATTCCATCTTGAATATGGAAAGCATGGCACCCCACTGGAAGCATGGTGCTCTGTTATAACATAACAACTTAATATTAGCCCAGGCATGTGTGCCTGAGGAACGTAATGTTTGTACATAGTATTTAGTCGTAATAAGTGTTGGATTCTTTAATACTAGAATGTTCATGCCCAATTTCTTATGCTACATGACATAAGCATTGCTGCATCAGGAGGAGGCAAATTCTCACCAATTTTCTCTTCAGATACTGATCTAATTTTATTTTGAAAGTTAGATTATTTTTTCCAATCTGGAATTATTCATTTAGCTTGGTAAATTGTACTTGCCACTCAGCTATTTTCGAAAGGCGAGAGAAAAACTTAGCAATCATGGACTAGTTAGTTTAGCAAGTTCAGCAGATGCATGGCAGCACAAACTACAAGTTCTCCTTCAAGTACTCACTTTCCAAACTTGACAGTACATCACTGTTCCTTCACTGTCTCTCGTTCAAAATCCTGGAATTCCCTTCTTAGCAGCACTGTGGACATCACTAGCCTCCATAGGCTGTGGTCTTTCAAGAAGGCAGCTCACCACCACCTTGGGATGGCCATGGGAACCTAAATGGAGCCTAGTTATGCTTGTCTCTTTATGGGGTACATGGAACATTCCTTGTTACAGTCTTATTCCACCACTGATCCACAACTCTTTCTCCAGTGTATTGATGATATCATCGGTGCTGCTTCCCTTTCTCATCTGGAAGTGGAAAAGGTTATAAACTTCACTTCTAATTTCCAACTGGCTCTCCCCTTCACCTGGTCCATCTCCGGCTCTCCCCTTCCCTTCCTTGACATCTGTTTCTATTTCTGGGGATAGGCTGGCCACCAATATTTACTACAAACTCCGTTATCTTGACTATGTATCCTCACACCCCGCTTCCTGTAAAGATTCTATTCCATTCTCCCAGTTTCTCCATCTCTATCGCATTTGTTGCAGTGAAGTCAACTTCGACCAGGAGGCCTTCAAAATGTCCACCTTCTTCATCAACCAAGAATTTCTCAGCACTGTAGTTAACAAGGCCCTCAGCTGGGCATAACCCATCTCCCGCACTTCAATTCTCACCCCCTGTCTTCCCACCTACAACAGCGATAGAGTCCTGCCTGTCCTCACCTATCATCCCACCAGCATTTACATCCAAAGGATCATTAGCCACAATGTCCACTACCTCCAGTGGGATGCCACCATCAGACTCATATTCCCCTCCCCTCCCTTGTCAGCCTTCCACAAGGACCGTCCTCTCCCAGATACCTTGGTCCACTCCTCCTTTATTGCTAACATTCCTCCCACAGCTCCATGGCACCTTCCCCTGTAACAGCAGCAAGTGTAATAACTGCCAATTTATCTCCACCCTCCTCAGTATCCAAGAGCCCAAACAAACTTTCCAGATGAAGCATCACTTTACTTCCACTTCACTGACTCAATATATTCTATTACCTTCGCAGCTCACAATGTGGTTTTCTCTATTTTGGGGGAATGAAGTGTACACTGGGTGACCACTTCATAGAAGACCGATACTCTGTCCACAAAAAAGACTGAGCCTTTAGTGACCTGCCATTTCAACACACCACCTTCTTCCCTGGTCAACATCTCTGCCTCAAGCTTCCTGCAGTGCTCCAGCAAAACTCAGTGCAACCTGGAAGAACAGCCACTAATTTTCCACTTCGGTTGGGGGGGGGGATCTCTGTTGCCTTCTGGACTCAATACTGAGTTCAACAATTTTAGGGTTGGAGGCACCTTCTCCCATGTTCTTAACCCAGCCCCACATCCCGGGCCTTGTTATTCACATAGTCCTCATTCTTGATGAAGGACTCTGCCCCGAAACATCAATTCTCCTGCTCCTCAGATGCTGCCTGACCTGTGCTTTTCCAACAACTCACTCTCAACTGCTATTGTACACTATCCATTATTAGCCACTGATAATTCCCTTTAGCAGCCATTCATTCTCCTACTCTGACTGTTATCCACTCCTTTTTCTGTCCAACTGTTCTCTCTCTTTGGGCTCTCTCCACCTATCATTTACTCCTTAACCCCTCTTCCTACCCTATCTTCTGCATAAAAATCAACATTTCCCTGGCTACCCTTCCGAAGAAGGGTCACTGGACACAAATGTTAACTCTGATACTGCCAGACCTCCTGAGATTTTCCAGTAATTTCTGTTTTTGTCACTATTACCACCTTGAGTGCAATTAGAGACTGAAAATAAATTGTGGTCAAGTCAATGACTTCCAAATCCCCATAACAAATCATAAAACACATTGTTGGGAAATACCATATATACTCATGTATAGGTAGAATTTTGAAGACTTTTTTTGAAGGTGAAATTAGGAGTCGACTCATACTTGAGGTATTGTATTCAAGGGGATGAAATTCATCCTTGGCATGAGTCAAAAAATGGACAAACAAGAGCTAGATCTCTATATAAAATAATAAACAACAAAAGGAAAAAAGAATTATGGCCATTATTGAATATTTATCCACGAAATAGATAAAATTGGAAATTTACCTTCCCACCAGCCCCCTGGTCCTGGGTTCTGGAACCTTCCCTGTAATATGTTCAGGCCATGGTAAACCAGTCACCCTGTACTGTCATACCATTGTAGTAATTCTGAAAACCTGGAATGAAGTGTGACGGCTGGCAGACAGGAAGACCTGGAATGGAGCGATACAGCAAGCAGACTGGAAAGCTGGAGCAGAGCGCAGCAGAGTGGCAACTGACTCATAAATTTTGATCTGTAACTGTACAGAACTGGGGTAAACTTATACATGAAATGTATGGAAATACAAGATTTTTGGGCCAAAGATAAGGGATTGACTTGTACATGAGATCAATCTATACACAAATATGTATGGTAATTTATGATCTTTAGTGATTGAATATCTTGAAAGTTTTCAGCTGATC
Organism: Chiloscyllium plagiosum; assembly: GCF_004010195.1. NCBI lineage: Eukaryota > Metazoa > Chordata > Chondrichthyes > Orectolobiformes > Hemiscylliidae > Chiloscyllium > Chiloscyllium plagiosum. The sequence continues at coordinate 50,975,790 of NC_057710.1, read as the reverse complement.
ATGGTTTCAAAAAGGCAATGTCATACCTGTTAGCCTGATTGAATTTTTTTAACTGAAGTAGTGGACATAGCAATGTTTATGGATTTCAGTTATAAATACTTCTAGAATATATTTAATTAGGCCTGTCATCAGGAGATTGTTAGCTCAGACTGAAACTTGAGAAAGTGAATATTCATTTATTTGGTTAGAAAGGCACTGATCAGCAGGAGAACAGGGAGAGTGTGGTAATATGGCTTGGAACTTTAATTGACAGGATCTTACACACATGGCTGAATCTTGTGTGTTTCCCTCCCTTGGCATTCAATGGCATTGCCATCACTGAATCCCCCACTATCAATATTGTGGTGGTTCAAGAAGGCAGCACACAACCAGCTGAAGAGCAACTGGGGATGGACAATAACTACTTGCCCAACCAGCAATGCTAAACATCAGTGAATGGATATTATAAAAAATCTGAATTGCATTGTTTTTGTAAGGGTTCTCACTGCAAGACTTAACAAGTTTACTCACCCTACTTTACCAAACTCAATACATTAATTGACTTCCCTGCAGCATGCCATCTCTCGCACCAATTTCTGCTCCCCTTACCACGTGCTGTCTCCAGAGCAATTCCCCTCTCAGTAGATATATGCTGAAACACTAGCATCCTTGTCTGCACCATCTTTGAAAGACCATTGTGCATCTGGACAAGCATTGACATACTAGCATTGCCCCTTATCAGAATTATAATGGCACAGCAGTCTCAATGCCACACGGGTTTCAATACTGGCAGACAATCCCGTGCACAAGCCATCCTGTTCTTTTACCCTAGTCAGTGTCTAACCAACATTCCACACACTTTCTGAAGAAGGGTCACTGGACCTGAAATGTTAACTCTGATTTCTCTTCCCAGATGCTGCCAGACCTGCTGAGCTTTTCGAATAATTTCTGGTTTTGTTTCTGATTTCCAGCATTTGCAGTTCTTCCAGTTTTTTGCAACACACTTTACCTGGCTACATCCCAAAGAAACAATTTCTGAGTCAGCACTATTCTATCCCCAATGTCCATTCCAGATCCACAGTTTATCATTGTCTAGAACATAGAACAGTACAGCACAGTACAGGCCATTCTGCCCTCAATCTTGTGCCAGCCTTTTATCCTATTCTAAGATCAGACTAACCTACATACTCTTCATTGTACTAACTTCTATATGCCTGTCCAAGAGTTACTTAAATGTCCCTAATGGATCTACTACCACTGCTGGCAGTGCAATCCACGCACCCACCATTCTCAGCATAAAGAACCTACCTCTGACATCTCCCCAAACCTTTGTGCAATTACCTTAAAATTATACCCAGTCATGATAGACGTTTCTGCCATGGGAAAAAAATCTGTCTATCCACTCTATGCCTTTTAACATTTTATAGACCTCTATCATGTCACCTCTCACCTTTCTTCGCTCCCTCAACCTTTCTTCATAAGACATACCCTCCAGTCCAGGCAGCAGCCTGGTAAATCTCTTCTGCAGCCTCTGTAAAGCTTCCACATCTTTCCTATAATGAGGAAACCAGAATTCAATGCAATATTCCAGATGCGGTCTAACCAGGACTCTATAGAGCTGCAGCAAAAACTTGCGGCTCTTAAACTTAATGCCCCTGCTAATGAAAGCCAACACACTATATGCCTTCTTAACAACCCTATCAACCTGGGTAGCAACTTTGAGGGATCTATGGGCATGGAACCCAAGATTCCTTTGTTCCTCCACACTGTCAAAAATTCTGCCTTTAACCCTGTAATCTGCATTCAAATTCAATCTTCCAAAGTGAACCACTTCACACTTTTCCAGGTTGAATTCCATCTGCCCCTTATCAGCCCAGTTCTGCATCCTGTCAATGTCCCATTGCATCCTACAACAGCACTCCGCGCTATCCACAACTCCACCAATCTTCGTGTCTAGTAGGGAAACATCCACATACAGGCAAGCAATCAGACATGCTATACCTTTCAGCCAGTTCTGCAAACTGGACTGGTTTTGATTCCTTCGCTTTCTCACCTTCTGATTGCTGCCTCTACTTTTGCCCATTAGGTGGCAAGGTGTCAGGTACAGTGATGACAGAGTGGGGATCTCTGGCTGTAGTCAGCCTGGAGTATTGACATTTGCAGCAGCGGGTGGTTAACTGGGGTAGTGTCAGTGCCCAGTGCAGGGACTTTGCAAAAGTCCTAGAGCCATGTTTGGGACTCTGAACAATGAAGATGAACTCCATTTGCTTTTCATTCTTTTATACCTCAAAATGGTGGAGGATTGTGGCAACAGAATACTTTTCACTGTATCGCCCTTGATAGATGTGACCATAAATCATTCATTCATTCAAATGGTACTGGGTGGGCCTTACAGAATCATGTAATTGCTGGTCAATATGCAAGGTGGTCTTGGCTCCTACGATAGACCCGAGACCTTCCTAAAAAAGCATCTGGGAATTTTGTGAGGACTTCACTCAGGCAGCTGTTTTCAAATCGGAAAATGTTGAGCCAATCTAGATGAACCAATTCTGCCCCATTAAGCTTGGCCCTGACCCTTTTACTACAATCAGTGAGAACTGAACCAGTTGCTTCTATAATGTGCCTGAATGGTCTACTTTTGCGTCCATTTTTTTTGGACCTTAGGTTTGAGAATATCGAGTTTTCCAAAGGACCAGCCTTTCCAAAAAGCTGCACTGCCAAACAGTATGTACCAGTGTAGCAACGCTATCTATCAAAGTTGTATCATTGATTTGTAAAGGTTGCCTGGTATAGGTTGTCAGTCTTGTGCGAACTTAAGTGTTGGAGTCCAAAGCGAATTTTGTTAAAGATGAATCCTGCGATCACTGAAATGGCTGCACTGGTATCTATCTCTGGGTGACTATTTAACCAGAAGTTTATTTTGATTGGTTCTGAGTTGGACGTTGCTAAGCAATTTAACTGTTGCTAATCTGATGTAGTGGACTTTCAGGATGTGCGCACTCATGCATACCGGCCTATACGTTTTCTTACTCAATTTAGGTCTAGTGAGACTTTTTCTGTCTTGAGTCCACATACCAGCAGCAACGGCAGTGTCTTGCCAGCCCAAATACTGAAGTCAATTTTAACTGTGTGGCCAAGGTTTGACTTTGTTTTGAAGTTTTGCTATGGGTTGACCTGGAATCCCTCTGTTCCAGGATGTGTCCGGAGTGATGCTATGCAATTGCCTTCACTCAATGGTGTTCTCCAAGCTCGGTCAGACTGATGAAGGTGTCCACTTCCGTCGGAATAGCCTGCAACTCGTTTGCTCCACTTGCCGCATTTTCCAAAGATAAAGCTAGAAATAGTCCCTGTTTGAAGTCCAGTTGGGATTCAGCTCATGGTTGCTATTGTATAGTTACATAATTAATCCCACATTATTGATGGTCTCTCAGCATCTCATTAAGTGTTAAACCAAAGTCATATGCCTATGCCAGTCATCTTATCCCTTCAAAAATCCCAATGCGGATTCCCCTTGATCTTGAATTGCCGAGTAAAACCAATAGCATCTCAGAATTAGAGGAGGTTTGGTGTCTCAATATTCCATGTCTAAATCTGTCAACTCTTGAAAAGTTTTAGTACCTGGTTCCTTGGGGAAAGTTAGGCTCCTAATAACTGATAAAGCAGCAGGTCCACAAGTTGTCAGAAGAATTACAGTTAAGTGGGAAATAATTCCACTTTCTGCTAAATTGCCAGCAATTGGAAAATTATCCTAAAAATATAGTACTGAATGTCTGATTATCAGACAGGTTAATTTGTTTCAAATTGCTTATTTCAAATTGCTACATAAAGCTATTTTAATCCTTAGTATAGCTGAAGACAAATCAATACATTTTTGAATACTATGAAGATTAATAGATAAGGGGTAAAGTGAGAATAGTTGGATCTGATGTAGATATTCAGCCAGCAGTTTACTGAATTACAAAACAGACTCAAATACCAAATAGTCTACTCCTGCTTCCATTCCTTATGTTCCTTACATTTGAGAGTATCGAGTTTTCAGAAGTTCAAATGCACCAGCCTTTCCAAAACGCTGCATAGCCAAACAGCAGTATGTACTAATGTAGCAAAAACTCTCTATCAAAGTCTATGAAATATTTACTGGCTGCAATTACGGGTACTTGAGCTTCTTGAAGTCAATAATGGCAACTATCAAACCCCTGCAAGTCTATTCAATTATTACTGAATAATTTATCCTTATCTAGGATTTGTAAATTGGTGACTTTTTAAAAATAGATGTTTCACAGAATCAAAGAATTGTTACGTTACACAAAATCATCCTGTCCATTCTGTCTGCACTGACCTGCTAGCTCGCCTTCCAATTAGTGCTATTCTCTTAATTTCTCCCCGTAACTTTGTATATTATTCTTCTTCAAATAAAAGTTTATCATTCCCTTTGAATGCCTCATTTTAACCTGCCTCACCGTACTCTTAGGCAGCACATTCCCGACCCTAACCAACCGTTGTATGAAAATGTTTATCCTCCTATAATTTTGACCTCTTTTCCCAATGAGTTTAAATCTGCTCCCTTTCATCATGAATGGGAACAGTTTCTGCCCATCAGTGCTGTAGTGGTAATGTCACAGAGCCCCAGGCTAATGTTTTGGGAGCTTGTGTTGAAATCCCGCCAAGCAGATGGTGAAATTTGATATCAATGAAATCTGGAATAAAGTCTCATCTAATGGCAACTGTGTATCCATCAAAGTTTCGGGCATAAGCCAGAGTCTCATTCCTGAAAGAAAGCTATGCGCGAAACATCGATTCTCCTGCTCCTCGGATGCTGCCTGACCTGTTGTGCTTTTCTAGCACTACGCTCTTGACTCTGATCCCCAGCATCTGCAGTCCTTATTTCATCATAGTAAAAATTGGCAAGTCATGTTGCAGCTTTATAGAACTTTAGTTAGGCCACATTTGGAATATTGCATACCGTTCTGGTTCCCACACTAGCAGAAGGATGTAGAGGCTTTGGAGTGGCTACTGAAAAGGTTTTTACCAGGATAACACTTGGATTGGAGGATATTAACCAATCTCCAAGAGCAGAGATTGGACAAACTTGATTTTCACTTGAACATTGAAGGATTAGAGCTGACCTGAGAGAACTTCACAAAAGTATGAGGCATGGATAGTTTAGATAGTTGGAGACTTATTTTCCCAGGGGGGAGCCATAGGTTTAAGGTAAAAGGCAGAACATTCAAAGGAGTTGGAAAGGCAAGTTATTTTACACAGAAGATGGTATGAGCCTGGAATGTGCTGCCAGAGGAAGTGGTGGAGGCAGACACCACTTGCAATCTTTAAGAGCCATCTTGACAGATGCATGATAGGCAGGGAATAGAGGGATATACAGTGCATAGATGCGGAAGATTTTTAGTTAAGAAAGGCGTCATGTCTTGGTGCACTGAAGGGCCTGTTGCTGGGTTCTACTGTTCTTTTGACTTTGTTCCTTACCCCTGGACTCATTCTTGTAAACCTTTCCTGAGCTCTGTCCAATCCCTTCACATTCACCTTAGAGTGCGACACCCAAAACTAGACTTAATACTCCAGTGGAGGCTGAGTTATTGTCTTATATAAACTTAACATAATCTCACTGCTCTTGTACTTAATATTGATATATTAATAAAGTCTAGAATACTGTATTGCTTATTGTTATTTTGGGAAGACGATGACCCAGTAGTATTGTAGTTTGACTATTAATTCAGAGACCCAGCTAATGTTCTGGGGGCCCAGGTTTGAATCTCACCATTCCAGTGTAGTTACAACGCTGGCATCTACCCAACAATGTGGAAAATTGCTCAAGTATGTCCTGTGCATAAACAGCAGGACAAAACTAACCCAGCCAATAACTCCCCACCAGTCTACTTTCGATCATCAGTAAGGTGATGGAAGGTATCATCAACAGTGCTATCAAGCAGCACCTGCTCAGCAATAACCTGCTCAGTGATGCGTGAGTTCCACCAGAGCCATTCAGTGCCTGACCTCATTACAGCCTTGGTCCAAACATGGACAAAAGTGCTGACTTGCAGAGGTGAGGTGAGAATGACAGCCCTTGACATCAAGATCACACTCAACTGATTGTGGTATCAAGGCGCCCTAGCAAAATTGGAATCAATGGGTGTGAGAGGGCAAACTCTCCAGTGATTGGAGTCATACTTTACACATAGGAAGATGGTCCTGGTTGTTGAAGGTTAGTCATCTCATGATATCTCTACAAGAGTTCCTCAAGGTAGTGTCCTCAGCCTAACCATCTTCAGCTGTTTCATTGATGACCTTCCCTCTTCCATAAGATTAGAAGTGTGATATGCAATCATCAGCGAACAATGTTCACCATTCATGACTCCTCAGATTCTGGAACAATCCATGTTCAAATGCAACAAGATCTGGACAATATTCCAGGCTTGGGCTGAGAAGCGGCAGGTAGTATTCACATTACACAAATGCCAGGCAATGACTATCTCCAATATGAAGCAGGCTAATCATCGCTTCTTGATATTCAATGCTGTTACCATCACCGAATCTCTCACTATCAACATCCCTGGCATTACTGTTGAACAGAAACTCAACTAGTTTCAAGAGCAGGTCAGAGGCTTGGAATACTGCAGTGAGTAACTTACCCCTAACTCCCATAAGCCTGTCCACCATTTTCAAAGCACAAGTCAGAAGTCTAATGGAATACTCCCCACTGCCTGGATGGGTGCAGCTCCAACAACACTCAGGAAGCTTAATACCACCCAGGACAAAACAGCCCATTTGATTGGCACTACATCCACAAGCACCCACTCCCTGTACCACTGACACTTAGTACACACTGCTGCTACTATCTACAAGGTGCACTGCAGAAATTCACCAAAGATCCTTCCAAATGCTCGACCACTTCCATCTAGAAGGACAAGAGCAGCAGATATGTGGGAACATTACCACCTTCAAGTTCCCCTCCAAGCCATTCACCATCCTGACTTGGAAATACATTGACATTCCTTCACTGTCACTGGGTCAAAATCTTGGAATTCCCTCCCTAATGGCATTGTAGGTCAACCCACAGCAGGTGGACTGCCCCTGTTCAAGAAGGCAGCTCACCACCACCTTCTCAAGGGCAACTAGGGATGGGCAATTAATGCTGGCCCAGCCAGCAACACCCATATCCCACAAGATGAATAAAAAATAATAATTTTCTTTGCATTAGTCCTGCCACCTTATGCACATACATGTTTAGGTCCTTTTGATTCTGCTCTCACTTTCAAGTAATACCTCATTTGTTTTATATTGACTTTCTATGTTTTTTTTTAAGATGTATCACCCACACTTCTCTCCAGTGAATTTCATTTATCATTGGTCTACACAATCAACCAACTTGTCTAGGTCCTATTGAATTTCTACACTATCCTCTTCACAGTTTGCTATGTTTCCAAGTGTCGTGTCATCTGCAAGTTTTGAAATTGTGTCTTGTATGCCAAGTTCTGGATCAGGTTTGTCTAACTTGTGTTTTATATTTTCAGTTTTTTTTCCACTTGGAGGCTGGTGATTTCCTTGTAGGTCGTCCCACTGCAGGCTGGAAGGGCGTCTGTACTATTGCCTGGAAGCTATGCTGCTGGCACAGCTTTCTATTTTTGCAAAGATTTTGTGGATGAAATACAGCAGAATGGAGTGATGCCTGACCCTGAAGTTAGTGTAACCAAAATCTTTTGCCATTTGACACGTTGTGGTGCTTAACAATAGCTGTTAGAGATGTACAGAACAGAAACAGATCCTTTGGTCCAACTTGTTCGACACCCCAATCTGACCTAATCACATTGGCCAGCACTTGGCCCATATCCTTCTAAATCCTTTCTATTCATGTACCCATCCAGATGCCTTTTAAATGTTGTAACTATACCTGTCTCCATCACTTCCTCTGGCATCTGATTCAATTACACACACCACCCTCTGTGTGAAAAAGTTATCCCACAGATTTTTTAAAAATCTTTCCCCTCTCATCTGAATCCTATGCCTCTAGTTTTGGACTCCCCAACCCTTGGAAAAACACTTTGGCTATTCACCCTATCCATGCCTGTCATGATTTTGTAATCCTCTATAAGTTCACCCCTCAGCATCTGCTTCAGGGAAGATAGCCCCAGCCTGTTCAGCCTCTCCCTCTAACTCAAATCCTCCAATTCTGGCAACATCCTTGTAAATATTGTCTGCACTCTCTCAAGTTTAACAACATCTTTCCTATAGAAGGATAACCAGAATTGTATGCAGTATTCTAAAACTGGCCACACCCATGTCCTGTATAGCCTCAATGTGACATCTCAACACTCACTCAATGTTCTGATCAATGAAGGTAAGCATGCTAAATGGCTTCTTCACCACACTGTATACCTGCAACTTCATGTTCAAGGACCCATGCACCTGCACCCCGAGGTCCCTTTTTTGGTAACACTCCCCTGGACTCTACCATTAACTGTATAAATCCTGTCCTGGTTTGCTTTGGCAGAATGCAATACCTCACATTTATCTAAATTAAACTCCATCTGCCACTCCTCAGCTCTTTGGCCCAATCTGAACAAGATTCCATTGTACTCTGAGATAATCTTCTTCACTGTCCACTACACCATCTATTTTGTTGCCCCAGACCTGTGGGAATTGGGATGAGGAAATTAGGGGAGTATTTCATTCATGATGTTCTAAGTTAAAAGAGTACATATTTCTCTACAGGGATTTTTGACATAGCATTTAGATGTCAAGGTTCAGCCAATTAGACTGTGCCCATTTTAAAAGTCTCTATGATTTAAAGGGGCCATTGGCTTTTAGCCCTTGATTGGAGCTCAAGATTTCAGTTTGCCATCTCACAGTTTGGTAAACCCTGACTTTGGTGTTCCAATTAGCACTCCATTCAACTGTACTTTAAAGCCTGAAAAGGTTAATACTGAGGGGTGTTGAGAGCACCACTGGAGGCGATAGCCTAGTGATATTATCGCTGGACTCTTAATCCAGACACCCAGCTAAAGTTCTGGCAGATGGTGGAATTTGAATTCAATAACCTGGAATTTGTGGGCAGCACGGTGGCTCAGTGGTTAGCACTGGTACCAGATAGTGCCAGGGACCCAGGTTCGATTCCAGCCTCGGGCCACTGTGTGGAGTCTGCACATTCCCCCTGTGTCTGCGTGGGTTTCTTCCGGGTGCTCCAGTTTCCTCCCATAGTCCAAAGATGTGCAGGTTAGGTCAATTGGCTACGCTAAATTGCCCATAGGGATGTGTAGGTTAGGTGCATTAGTCAGAGGCAAATATATAGAATAGAAGAATAGGTCTGGGTAGGTTACTCTTCAGAGAGTCGCTGTGGACTTGTTGGGCCAAAGGGCCTGTTTCCATACTTTAGGGAAGAAAAATGCCATCCTTACCTGATCTAGCCTATGTATAACCCCAAACCCACAGCAGTGTGGTTAACTCTTGACCAACCTCTGGGCAATTAGGAATGGGCAATAAATGCTGGGAAATAAGCCCTTCTCTAAATGTGGATGATGGCAGCAAGCCTACTCCATGGCGACCAATAGTAAGACAGCATACAACAAGGAGCTCGGTGATGAGGATTTTTCAGAGGATATGGATGGCATGAAATGCTTCAGACTGTTAAAACAAATTTGCTTTCAAAAATAAATGTTAAGGAACACTCTGAATCATTCGAAAATAAAAGATCTCTGAGCAGGAGTTAGTTAGTCATATATCCGAGTGGGCTATTACCATTCAATAAGCTCATGGCTGAGCTTTTAGATATTTTTAATCAAGTTGTTCAGACACTTTATGAGACATGTCTGAGGCAGGCGGAACTTGAATCTGGACCTCTGGCCCAGTGGCAGTATCCACTGAGAGCCTCGTAAACTGAATGTCTATACCCACTCCAATTTCCTACTCTATCCCTTCATCTCTTAGTGTCCAAAAAGTCAATCAGTTTCACTTTTAAACATATTCAATGACAAAATATCTCTGACTTACACCCCTAAAGAAACTACTTCTCACCTTATCTCACGATCAATGCTCTCTTTAAGCTATCTGGTTAAACCCTGAAGGTTTCAGCACCGGGAACACAAATTGAAGCTCCTTCAAGTTGTCATAAATATCTGGCACCCTGCAAAAAAAAATAAAATTCTTGCTCATGGCAAAAAACAAGGATACATTGCCTGATACGATGATACCTTATGCTCAATTCGGGAGCCAAGGGAAACTGTGTCTCAGTCTCTAACCTGTCAAATTCTCTAAGAATTTTAAATGATCCCTTCATTCTTTTACATAGTAGGGAATTGAATGCATTCTACTCCATATAGTCTCAGAACACAACCCTTTCATCCCCACAGTCAATCTATTGACTTTTCTTCACATCCCCTCCTCAGGCAAGTTGATTGTTCATTGGGTGGAGAGGCACAAATTGTACAGTATTCCAGCTGTGTTTGCACCAATGCCTTATGTAATTGTAACAAGACTTCTTGATTCCTATATTGCAACACATTTACAATAAAGGCTAACATGACATTTCCTTCCTATTGGTTCACTGTACCTACACAGTAACTTGCTGTAATGTTTGTGCAAGCGGACACAATCCTTTTGAATATCAGTATTAACTTCATTTTTTAAAAATCTGCAATTCCATTCTGCTAATGTAGCAAATTTTACACTTTCCCACCTGGTATTCCAATTGCCACTTCCTCACCCAACCATTTAACCTGGATTGATTCATTTGATTTATTGTCATTGTCTAGCTCTGGGATAACTCGTGTTTTGGCAGCATGATTTGGCAATAATGTCGCTGAAGAATTAGGGAGCAGTATTTTGGCAATAGAGCAACTTTAACAGGGATTGGCTCGTGCACTTTGTTCTATGCATGCACCGATGTTCTTGCTGTTCCACGCATGGTCTCCATGCCATTCTACGCCTACACCGATGTCAGCTGCCAACAGAGCAGCTTTCTGTGAGAAGTACTGTACAGAGAGCAGCTTTCTTATAGGTTTTTAAATGGACTATGTTAAATTTACTTTTGTTTCATTAATAAATGTGATTTCAACCTTCATTCAAGCTGTGCTATACTTTGTGTTAGGCTTTTGGGTGATTTTTGAGTGATTGTGAGTGATTTCTTTTCTGGTCTGCCCCTAACCCCACTTTACCCATTGGCCCCATTATTTCTATTAAGCAAGGTTTCACTGGAACGTAACTATGGTGTTATTGGAGAACTACCTGTACCTAAGTACAGTGAAAAGCTTTATTTGTGAGTGGTACAGGCAGATCATAGTAAAGGAGGATATTTAGATCATGGGGTGAAAAATAACTTGGACAGAATGAGCAATTTTTACAGACTTAGAATTTAGGTTTAAAAGTGTGGAATGGTTATAAGAAATGTTAGAATTAGACCTGCTGTAGGGAGCTTGCAAGGGTATTTAATGTCAAGTGTCAGTGACACTTTACATTAAATACCCAGGCGGTTCATTACTGTCCTGTAGGGAAAGAAACCTGTCTTCCTTGTCTGGTCTTGCCTACTTGTGACTCCCAACCCCAGCAACGCAGCTGACTCTTAACTGGCCTCTGGGCAATTAGGGATGGGCAATAAATGCTGGCCCAACCAATAATGCCCATATCCCATCAATAAATATCTAAAAAATGCTCTTGACCTATTTATGCTGTTTGGATGAATGGTGACACCCAAACTATTAACTCTATTATTGTTTTAGACACTCTTGGTGAAGACCTTAGAAGTGGTGACAGCATCTGCGGTGGCGAGTGGGCCCAGCATCATGGACCTGCGACGATGGTATCAGAAGCACGTTTGAGTTCCTGGCAGCTTCTGCATGCAGTGCAGATTCATGGAGGCAGCAGTGGAGAAATGTTCGGACCCAGTATGAGACATGGTGGCATTAGCAGCAGCTGCATCGGCGAGGTGGGCCCGGAACGGACTCATGGCAGCAATGGAGTTGGGTTTGGGCTGGTGTGGTACCCGGTGGTGTCAACAGCGTCTGCTTTGGCGAGGTCCAGCAAAGACTCAATGGCAAGGGCATCGGTGGAAGAATTGGCACTTTAGATTGACAACATTTGTTCCAGCGGTGGCAGTGCAGCAAAGGGGACTCATGCCTGACCACCAAACTCATGGCCCATGACAGAGCACTCAGCAAGAAAGACTGTATTTTTCTGTCTTTATATTCTATATTTTGTTTTTCTTTTCTGTGGGGTTAAGATGGCTCTAGAGAGTGGCGACACTATACAACACTTCTCACTGTATTTTGTGACAATAAATACATTAATAAATAAAATCAGTAAACCATATTTTAAAAATTCTCCTTTTTGTTAAAATGACAACAGCTTTTGAAGTAATGTCACCTCAAGGAGTAGCTTTAATACTGTTCTAAATGCAGCAGGCTCAACTGCAATTGAATTTTGGAATTAATGCTGCTTTATCATTGTTGAAGGTGGATATATTCAGAATATTTTGTTGTATTATCACGGACCATCACTTCAGATGAAATGTTCTCAAGAAAGGCTTCAATTCTGAAGAGAGACATTACTTGAATATCAGAGCACAAATTTCCTTTTCCATCTAGAAATAGACAGCGATGGTTTAATAATTTAGATTTTTATTGATGTTTTAGATTTAATCTGTAAAATTCCCAAGTGACTTTACTTCGCTGAGAAATATTAGACATGATTAATCAAGGTAAGGATGTGTGCTATCACATTATTATTTAGATAAACTACTTGTGATTCTTCAAACTTATCTGATGCTATGTTAAACTTTGGAGCATTCACTTAATTTAATCAAAGTTTTTCATTAGTTTTATTGTTTTTGCCATTATCATTGCTTTCAGTCACCTCATGGTTTGATTCAGATGAACTTGCATAGCAGACTTATGCAAATCTTCTGGGTTGCATTTATTTGAATGATTAAGCACTTTAATTAATAATACAAGGTTTTTTAAAAAGTGTCCATTTGAGCATTCTCTCATCTAATCCTAATTTTGTATGTATCTTACTTCTGAGATGAATGATAAAGCCAAAAAACATACCATTTTGCCAGATCTCTGAACAATGTGGGCAGTAGTGAGAGATTAGCAAAATATGGTGGGAATGAAAAAGTGTAATATTCACCTCGAGAAAAATAAGTCCAATATTTCCCTTATGATTTCAATGTAAACAGAGAACCTCTTTAGTAAGCAGCAAGGAGCATATTTATATACTTTAACATGGCATGACTAGCTGATATCACTTTCATTGTCTGCTGGTTGCGTTCTTCCAGGTGCTGATGTAAAACGAGACTATGTCAATTCCCAACTTGAAAGCCATGTGTGGTTACCTGGAGACTACAGCTTGCCAGCATCCTCCAATATTCCATGGCATGTTACATGGGCACTGACTGACCGCACTCTCCAAAAGTTGGCATTAACAAAGCATCAGCATCACTACATCCTCATGACGTATTTTGGATTATCTCGCAGTACAGGTCAGCATTTCAATGTTGCACTTTGAAGCTCACTGACACTTTACATTGAAATTCTGCTACCAGGCCATTTTCCACACAGGGACAGGCATCTAGCTCATGCATTGGAATATATTGCATCATGGGGCTCTTATCTTTCTTTCTTAGTACTCACTGACTTTGCTTTTATTGGGATACTCACAGAATCTCTGCCTTGCCTTCCGGTATGATGGCAGTGGAGTTGGCCTTCTGAGCTTGGGTTGAGTGTGTGTTGCTGGAAGTAATAACAGGACATTTGGAAAGTCAAAACATAATCCATTAGAGTCAGCATGGTTTAATGAGGGGTGAATTGAATTTGACTAACTTGCTAGAGTTGAATGAAGATCACATGGGGTTAGACCTAATTTATTAGCTTGCATAGAGAAATGGCTAACACAAAGCGGACAGTTGGGATATATTTGTCTTTTTCTTGTTGGCAAGATGTAACTAGCTGAAAATGTGTTGCTGGAAAAGCGCAGCAGGTCAGGCAGCATTTAGGGAACAGGAGAATCGACGTTTCGGGCATAAGCCCTTCTTCAGGAATGTAACTAGTGGGGTGTAACAGGGTTCAGTTCTCAGGCCCCTATTATTTATAATCCATGTTAATGACTTGCATGTGGGGTAGAAAGTACAATGGCCAAACTTGCAGGTGACACTAAATAGTTGGGAAAGTAAGTTGCAACGAAGATATAAGGAGTTTTGAATGGGTATGATAGGTTAGGAAATGGATCAAAGTTTGGCAGGTTGAGTTTAATGGCAGTTTGAGGTTATCAATTGGTTGGAAGAATAGAAAGGCAATTTATTATCTAAATGGAGCGAAATTCAAGTCCTTTGGTTCAGAGGGACCTGGGTGTCATTGTACATAAATTGCAGAAATCTAGTATACAAGTGCAGTGGGTAATTAGGAAGACAAATAGAATTTTGGCATTTATTTTTGAAGGCATAGAGTATAAAGTAGGAAGGACTTTAGTGAGCACATCTGGAGTATTTGGATGAGGTTGCATTGGAGGCAATTCAGAGGGAATTCACTAGATTCATTCCAGAGATGAGGGATTTGTCTTATGAAGAAAGAATGATCAACTTAAGCCAATACTTTCTGGAATTTAGAAAATGTTACCAAGATGGTGGCAGAGAGGTAGGTAGCATTTGGGCTCCTGAGTCTGAGGCTCAAGTGCTTCTTTCTTTTGTTCACTCTTCTTTATCTTTACCAGGCTCGCTGGTATAGAAATCCCAGCAGCGACAACCTGGAAACTTACACCGAGGAACTGGTAGGTTAGATTAAATTCAATACAATACAGAGTGGAAAAAGGTCCTTCAGCCCAACAAGTCCACATTGACCCTTCGAAGATTAAACCACCTAGACTCATTTCACCCTGACTAATGTATCTAACACTATGGCAATTTAGCATGGCCAATTCACCTAACCTGCACATCTTTGGATTGTGGGAGAAAACTGGAGCACCCAGAGAAAACCCACGCAGACACAGGGAGAATGTGCAAACACCACACAGACAGTTATCCAAGGCTGGAATCGAACCTGGGTTCCTGGTGCTATGAGGCAGCAGTACTAACCACTGAGCCACCATGCTGCCCTAGATGAGGCAACTGTGGATGCATTGTCTAACCAATGATCCTGGGTGAGACCGGTGACCCTAGTGAGGCTGATGAACCTGGAGCAATTGATGACCCTGAAGTGATTGGTAACCCTGGAGTGATCGATGACTCTGGTGAGATTGATGACCCTGGAGAGATTAATGACCCTGGAGAGATTGATGACCCTGGACAGATCAGTGACCTTGGAGCAATTGATGACCTGGAGAGATCGATGACCTTGGCGAGGCAGATGAACCTGGAGAGATTGATGACCCTGGAGTGATCGGTAATCCTGGTGAGATTGATGACCCTGGTGAGATTGATAACCCTGGAGAGATTGATAACCCTGGAGAGATTGATGACCCTGGAGAGATTGATGACCCTGGAGAGATTGATGACCCTGGAGAGATCGATGACCCTGGAGAGATCGATGACCCTAGACAGGGTGATGAACCTGGAGAGATTGATGACCCTGGAGAAATCGATTATCCTGGTGCGATTGATGACCTGGAGAGATCGATGACCTTGGTGAGGCTGTTGACCCTGGAGAGATTGATGACCCTGGAGAGATTGATGACCCTGGAGAGATTGATGACCCTGGAGAGATCAATGACCCTGGAGAGATCGATGACCTTAGGTTGGTGGGTGAATGTTCATCAACCTCTCCAGGTTCAACACCTCACTATTTCGTAGCTGAAGCTATAGAAGCAGTGGAGATGCTCTGGGTTTTTGCGTTGCCACACCAATATTGTGAACTGTATTTCATTCATCAGAGAACAGAGTAGAAAAGCTTAAAATGATTGCTTCGCTTTTCAGAGTAACTCCCAACATTTTTCAATGCTAATTACATTACAAGGTCAGGCGTTATAAGATGTGAACAAATTGTACAAAAACATAATATCTTTCACATATTCGCTGTTTTAACTTTTTGACATATAGCATATTTACAGCTGAAAATGTTGCATATAGACCTCAGCTACCTTGTGACTCTGACAAACACCAATATCTTGATAGACCCACTGCCATTTGACTTGTTGTAACTTTACTGCATGTTCTATTGACTGAAGACTATCTTCTTGTTATGTCTGACTGCTAGAAGTTGCTTATTATTCACCCTTACTTGTCACTGCCTCTAAGTATGATTACTAATCTCTGGTTTAGCCAGTACATGATTGATCTCTGATTGGTTAGTGGTGCGTCATCAGGGTCTGACTAATTTCTTAAGGGTTATCTTATTGATGACACTTCCTGTTCTTTTCATGTTACTTTCTAGGGTGACCTGTTGGTCTGTTCTCCTCATTATGATTCCTGATGAAGGGCTTTTGCCCGTAACGTTGATTTTCCAGCTCCTCAGATGCTGCCTGACCTGCTGTGCTTTTCCAGCACCACTCTAATCTTGACTGTGATCTCCAGCATCTGCAGTCCTCACTTTCTTCCCATTACGGTCTGTCCTGTTTTTTAACCATTAAAATGACATCGTGAGTTGGTTTCTGTATCTGCTTGTTTGAAATAAGACAGTGTGTGATACCAAGTATTTATGATTAACTTTTGGGTTCATCGTCCCATATACTTTAATTAATGTATTGGTATCAATGTTGAATGTCCTATACAATTCTCATTAAATCAGGCACTTATCAGTGTTATTAATAGTGGCTGTTAATGTTGGAAAGGAGTTAATTAAAAATAGCAAAGGAATTCCAAAATTATACGCAATTTTAAACTTATAACAATATTACACAGTTAATTCGATGGAGAAGGCTACAACATGCATATAAATCAGTGTCTAATTAATCAATTCGTTAAAGCTGAGGTAGTGAAATATATTTATAAAATACAGCTACATAGTTAGGACAAGTGACTGCAGAATCATCACAGCAGTTAAGTGTAAGCAAGGATACATATGATTACCATGTATTTGAAAATATTGCTTCTCTTTAAAATGCTAACGCTGAATTAAAATAATTTAGGATGTGGAGGTAAAATGTTTGAAACCTCACGGCTTTTTTTTTAAACCTCGTAAAACTTTTGTACATTAACACCACCACCTACAAGTTCCCTCCAAGTCATTCATCGGCCTGGCTTGGAAATTTGTTACTATTCCTTCACTGTCACTAGGCTAAAATCTGAGAATTCCTTCTCCATAGGCATTGTGGGTCCACCTACAGCATATGGATTGCAGAGGTTTCACGCAGGCAGCTCATCACCACCTTCACAAAGGCAATTCTGAATGGGCAATAAATGCTGGCCCAGCCAGTGCCGCATACATCCTGTGAATCTTTGAATATAAATTAATAAATGTTACTTTGCTGGGGACTGTTAGGCCCCCAGGTTTACCTCACTGGGCTCTGCAGCAATTGCCCTGTTCCTATGTGGTGTATGATACTTGTCAGCTGAAGAGTTAGTCATGTTGTGTATTAGTGTTTACAGCTAAACTGAATTTAATATTGGATTAATTGATTAACACAATTTGATTACCTGATCATCACATATAACCAAACTACAAACTAATTGTTGAAAAGTAAATTCAAGCTTTCTCTTCCATGGACAAACTCTAATTCTTTCTGGTATATTTGGTGATTGACCTGTGTCTAATAGTCAAAACATCATGTGTTCTAATGGCTGGTCTTAAGTGAGGCACCAAACAAAGCTTCTGGAGGAGTAAGGCAACTTGGACAGCAATTTCCTGATCTCTGAATTTAGCTGAGCATATGTTGATAGCCTGATTTATATCGTATTAGTAGTAAAGGCAGTTAACCTTATCACTCTTTTTACATGCAATATCTAGGGAATGAAGATTACTGAATAAAGGTTTCAGTGGTGACAACTCAGTGTATGGGTTCAAGCATGTGTGTGTGTTTACAATTGTTCATTAACCACACACTGAACAGCAATGTGAGAACTGACAGTCCACATCAGTTCTGCCAGGCAACACTACATTGTGCAGGCACTGGTCTGAGACCAAGAGATGCAATAATCTGCTCTCTTATTTCAGATTATTTTCAGGCTGAGATATTTTCTGATCTCTATTTTGTTACATGATAAATGAAATAATTGAAGTCCATGTGCAGAGCGAAAAGGAACAGCTTAGATACTGTTAAAAGCTGCAGCAGCTGAAGGTTCACCCTTTGCTAAACCTCATTTTGAACCACAAGATTACATTTTAATTTCACTGTGGTATGGATCACTCAGAAGATCTTTCAGGACTGGCAAACAAAATAAATCACTCCGCACAAGAGAATGTTGACCAATGTCACAGGTAGTATTTTTTAAATATAGGTTATAAACATAAAATTCCATGTTGCATTTGAACAGTGAAGTTTGTTTGTAAAATGCAGCACAGGAAGTTAAGATTTCCATTGATTCACAGCCCTGCAGTGATGTGCAGGGATAGCACTTTTTCTGTTAAGCAGGAATGCTTAAAAGGCACAATCACTTTTATAATTTATTGTTCTCCGTTGTTATTCGGAAAACCCGCCTACCATGTTTTTTTAAATAGAGTCATAGATTAATTTTTTTTAAATAGTATCACCATGGATTTGTGGCTCTTGTCCTTCTAATTAGTAGAGGTTGTGAGTTTGGATGGTCCTATTAAAGGGGCTTTAGTGACTTGCAGCACTGCATTTGCAGATGATACAACTGTGCAACTATTGTGTGCCAACAGTGGAGGGAGTGAGGGCTCCATTGTACTGGATGGTGTTGAGCTTGAGTATTGATGGAATTGCACTCATTTGGATAAGTGAAGTACATTCCATCAGACTTCTAACGAGTATGTTGAGAGCAGGTTTGGGGAGTCAGGAAGTGAGCTACACGCTGTAGACTTTCAACCATGAGACCTCTTGTAGCTACAGCATTTTTTCTTCCTGTTTTTCCATTTATGTTTCTGAACAAAAGTGACACCAAGGGTGTCGATGGTATGGGATTCAAATATGCTATGGCCATTGTCTGTCAAGAGGATGGTTAGGCCTCTCCTCTTGGAGATAGTCTTTGCCTGGCATTTGTCTAATGCGAATGCCTCATCAGCTCAAGACTGAAAGTTGTCCACGTTTTGCTACATTTAGAAATGGCAAATGGCATTATGTGAGGAGGTGCAAACATTGTACAATCACCAGTGAACATTCGTTGAATTGCATTTTGAACTCAAACGCACACTGCGCTGGGAGTCCTCAACTGTCACCTCCTCACCGATAACCAGGAGCCCCCAGCTCCACTGTCACCATCTCACCAATAACCAGGAGTCTCCCAGCTCCACTGTCACCATCTCACCAATAACCAGGAGTCCTCAGCTCCACTGTCGTCATCTCACCAATAACCAGGAGTCCCCCAGCTCCACTGTCACCATCTCACCAATAACCAGGGGGCCCAAGATCCACTGTCACAATCTCACTAATAATCAGGGGACCACCAGCTCCACTGTCACCATCTCATCAATAACCAGGAGAACCCAGCTCCACTGTCACTATTTCACCAATAACCAGGAGTCCCCAGCTCCACTTTCACCATCTAATCAATAGCCAGGAGTCCCCAAGCTCCACTGTCACCATCTCACCAATAACTAGGAGTCCTCAGCTCCACTGTCATCATCTCACCAATAACCAGGAGTCCCCCAGATCCATTGTCACAATCTCACTGATAATCAGGGGTCCACCAGCTCCACTGTCACCATCTCATCAATAACCAGGAGACCACCAGCTCCACTGTCACCATCTCACCAATAATCAGGAGTCCTCAGCTCCACTGTCACCATCTCACCAATAACCAGGAGTCCCCAGCTCCACTATCACCATCTCACCAATAACCAGGAGTCCCCCAGATCCACTGTCACAATCTCACTAATAATCAGGGGTCCACCAGCTCCACTGTCACCATCTCACCAATAACCAGGTGTCCCCAGCTCTACTGTCACCATCTCACTAATAATCAGGGGTCCACCAGCTCCACTGTCACCATCTCACCAATAACCAGGAGTCCCCCAGATCCACTGTCACAATCTCACTAATCAGGGGTCCACCAGCTCCACTGTCACCATCTCATCAATAACCAGGAGACCACCAGCTCCACTGTCACCATCTCACCAATAACCAGGAGTCCTCAGCTCCACTGTCACCATCTCACCAATAACCAGGAGTCCCCCAGATCCACTGTCACAATCTCACTAATAATCAGGGGTCCACCAGCTCCACTGTCACCATCTCACCAATAACCAGGAGAACCCAGCTCCACTTTCACCATCTAATCAATAGCCAGGAGTCTCCCAGCTCCACTGTCACCATCTCACCAATAACCAGGAGTCCCCAGCTCCACTGTCACCTCCTCACCAATAACCAGAAGTCCCCCAGCTCCACTGTCACCATCTCACCAATAACCAGGAGTCCCCCAGCTCCACTGTCACCACCTCACCAATAACCAGGGGTCCTCAGCTCCACTGTTGCCACCACGGGGTGGCACGGTGGCTCAGTGGTTAGCATTGATGCATCACAGCACCAGGGTCCCAGGTTCGATTGCAGCCTTGGGCAACTGTCTGTGTGGAATTTGCACATTCTCCCCGTATCTGTCTGGGTTTCCTCTGGGTGCTCTGGTTTCCTCCCACAATCCAAAGATGTGCATGTCAGGTGAATTGGTCATGCTAAATTGCCCATAGTGCTAGGTGCATTAGTCAGGGGTAAATATAGGGTAGGGGAATGGGTCTGGGTGGGTTACTCTTCGGGGGGTCAGTGTGGACTTTTTGGGCTGAAGGGCCTGTTTCCAGACTGTAGGGAATCTAAACCTTGCCAATAACTAGGAGACCTTGGCTCTGGACCTGCCGCAACCAAGAGCTACTTCCGCTGCCTCGTTACTGAGAAACCTAAGACAAGTTACCTGTTCCTGAGCTGGCTTATTTTCTTGCTGCTGTGAGCAGGTGCTTGTGGCTGGTTATATGCAACTGAACATATGAATATACGTTAATCAGGAGCAGGAGTATGCCATTCTACTGTTCAAGCCTGCTCCTCCAATAACAAGGTCATGGCTAATTGAACTGTACACCTCACACCCTTTGACTTTGTTAGTTAAGAATCTATTCACCTCTGCCTGAAAAATATCCAAGAGTTATCTCCACAGCTCTCTGGAAATAATGTTCCAAAGATTCACTTCAAAGAGAAAAAAATTCTCTGCATCTCCATCTTAAATGGGCGACTCCTTTTTTTAAAAAAAAATTCATACACGGGATCAGGGTGTCACTGGCTGGGTCAGCATTTATTGCTCATCCCTAATTACCTAGGGGGCAGTTAAGAGTCAACATTGTTGTGGGTCTGGAGCCACAACCAGGTAAGAATGGCTGTTTCCTTCCCTAATGGACATTAGTGAACCAGATGGGTTCTTCCCAATGTTTTCATGGTCATCAGTGGACTCTTAATTCCAGATATTTATTGCATTCAAATTCCACCATGTGCCATGGCAGGATTCAAACTCAAGTTCCCAGAACGTTACCTGGATCTCTGGATTAACAGTCGAGAGATAATACTACCAGGACATTGTCTTTTAGTCTGTGGTCCCTCGTTCTAGTCTCTCCCACAAGGGAAAACATCCTTTTACCCTGTCAACTCCCCTCGGGGCCTTACATTTTCTCATGAGGCCACAGTCCAATTTGCTGTTGCCCTCTGCTGGCTGTGCGCAGCACGGACTGCACCACAATTGGACCTCAACCCAGATCCGATGCAATTTCTAGGACTTTTATTTTGCCAAAGATAAACATATTCAAACAACATCAGTCATTAAAAGACATCTTTAAAATGCATTCTGTTCAAAGCAGCAAAGACATTTAAAGGCTTGACTACTATTATAGGTGCTGTCTTTGCCTGATTCATAAAAGTTTACAGTTTTCAGATCTGCAGGCAAAGTCATAAATATGCTAAAGTTGCATTTGTTTTGCATTTATTACAGTTTTTTATTCAAAAGCTATGTTTTTGTGCTTTACAATAATTCCAGCATTACTTTTATTTAAAAGCATTAAACTCAAATTTACGGCAGTTTACTTTGCATACTTTATATGAAAAGCTGTAAAGTTAGATTGGAAAACATGGTTTTACACTACCCTTAATATGTTTTCCATTTGTTCAATGCAATATCACAAGCTGTGGAAGAATATTTTATAAAACCGAATTATAAAATGAACTGAAACAAAAAGTCTTGCTTCCTTTGTAATTTGCTAAGTCCTAAATCAAATTTTATGATCCACAGATGTTCCAACATGGCTCAGCTGGAACTTTAGTCAAGCCATGGGAAGAAAACATCAAAGATTTTTCTTAACTGGAAGATGGCCTGTCACCCAGTAAACAAAACAAACTTCTGTTAATTCAAAATCAACAAGAATGGGTGTCTATTACGAATAGATGAAGATTTTATGTTCAGTTTGGATTGTGAACTGAATTTGCCTCACTTCTTATGAAGAGTTTGTAATGAACTGATAATCAGTGAATACACATTAAAACTGAACACCACACATTCACAACTCACTTTCTGTGCTGTATTTTCTGAAGCCCAATAAAGTGACTCAGACATTTTCACTGAGGGGCGCTTATAGCAGAATGTTAAAACTGTAAGTGATTAATTCAGTAATGGGAAGTCATCAAACAGGCAACCTGATTCCTAAGGGGCAGGCCTGCTGGGAAAGACAGAGGTAGGGACACGATGAGAAGTCAACTAGGAGACAGTGAGGTCTGCAGATGCTGGAGATCAGAGTTGAGAGTGTGTTGCTGGAAAAGCACAGGTCAGACAGCATCCAAAGTTACAATCTTCTCCACCTTCGCTCTTGTGTGCTGGTCCATTTGTATGATCTCAAACCTCAGTGGGAAACTGTTGATGCCAATGAGAGACTTTGTGAGATGGTGGAGGAATCTTCTCCCTGGATTTTTGGCTTGTCTTTTTGAGCTTGAGCAGAGGTTCAAATGCTGGAAATGTAAACTGCAGAGCTTTCTTAAAAAGAAACAGCCCTCAAACATCTGGCTTGCCTTTAGTTATGTAACCTGTTGCCATACAGACATTGAGGAATGTGAGCTTTCGGGGTTCAGAACCGCTTCAGCACTTGATCTGAATGTAAGCCCATGTTGTTCACAATCACGAGCTTTCCATCATTCAGCTGACCTTCATCCAGCTGTGCCAGATCTCCCATGCCTTTAGGGTCTGTCTGTGGTGCCATGTTGATGTGACTAAATCTGGCCCTTTATGTTCTCCCTCTGGATCTGGCTAGTCTGGCTTCTCTTGTTGCTGTCATATATCGATCATAAGATGTAGATGCAGAGGCAGGCCACTCTGTCATTTAGTGAGATCATGGCTGATCTGATAATCCTCAACTCTACCTTCCTGCCATATCCCCATAACCTTTGATTCCCTTATCAATTAAAAATCAGCTTATCTCAGCCCTGAATATACTTAACAACCAGTCTCTGAGAGAAAACACTTTGAAGGTTGAAGGTGTACAAACTGGGGAGCGTAGAAAGAACAGTAGGCTATTTAAATCTTTCATTATTGAATTATGGGGCTTTAGAGTGTAGGTTTGCTCGCTGGGCTGTAGGTTTGATATCCAGACGTTTCATTACCTGGCTAGGTAACATCATCAGTGGCGACCTCCTAGTGAAGCGAAGCTGTTGTCTTCTTTCTATTTATATGTTTGTCCTGGATGGGGTTCCTGTGGTTTGTGGTGATGTCATTTCCTGTTCATTTTCTGAGGGATTGCTAGATGGTATCTAGATCTATGTGTTTGTTTATGGCGTTGTGGTTGGAGTGCCAGGCCTCCAGGAATTCTCTGGCATGTCCAACCACAACACCATAAACAAACACATAGATCTAGATACCATCTATCAACCCCTCAGAAAACAAACAGGAAATGACATCACCACAAACCACAGGAACCCCATCCAGGACAAACATATAAATAGAAAGCAGGAGACAACAGCTTCGTTTCACGAGGAGGTCGCCACTGATGATATTACCTAGCCAGGTAATGAAACGTCTGAATATCAAACCTACAGCTCAGCGAGCAAACCTACACCCTAAATCTCAACCTGAGCTACAAACCTTTACAGACCTTATATTATTGAATTATTATTAACCATATAGCAAAATCAAATTCCTAGTGCCTAGTGATAGCTTTCTTATTTGCTGAGTTTAAAGTCACTTGCTTTGTCAAGGGCACATTCTTTGGTATTGTGTAGCATTGTTTATGTCTTCCTGCAAGAGCACAAGGGGGTTGGTTACATTAAAGGGCCCAGTGGTGGAGATTCACTGTTATCAGGATCCTGGCTTGTCCTGAAACGGATTGGTAAAGATCATTCTCAGTAGTTCAATGCTTGCTATTTGCCAGATGGAATTTGTTACACGGAACTTTTCGGTAGCTTTTCATCTTTCCCATTCCTGAGCAATGTAAGGATATTGATTGATAGATCTTCCTCAGTACAGTTATTCCATATGGGGAGCCATGAGCGAGGACAGGCAGTAGGTGGATTGAACAGGTCATTATGCAATGACAGGGAAGTGTAGTTTGGATGGATTCAATATGTTTGTGGGAACAAATGGCCAGGGATTGGCGTTGTGCAAATGTTCCAATTATGATGCACATTGTTGCATTTAACTTACTATGCGTGATAACCAGTGTCAGCCAGTTGCAAAGTACCCTGCTGCAGAGTATAATAGGGCAAGTATTTAGGATCATTCAGTTGGACTACCTTTTTGTATTGTCAGTGGCCAGTTTTCTTCTTTACACAGTACTTTTAAATGTTTTGCCTGACCTCTTCCCCCCCACGCACCCCACTCCCCCACTCCCCCCCCCAACACCCACACACCATATTTAAAAGGAATAAAAATTGATCTCTCTCTTCTGGCTGCTGCACACCCACATTCACGGGAGAGCATCTTGTACTTCAACTCCAACATCCATTCAAATTATAAACCAACAAACATTTTATCACTCTTACCTTTGAAATTTTAAATCGTCTAGCCTGAGTAGCTTTTTTGGTGAGATTTCTAAATTTTACTACTTTTTTCATTAAGGAAGTGCTTACTGACATTAATCCTTAGTTTGCGCTAATTTTAAGGTTATTCTCCCTTGTTTTGGATTCTGTCACCAGTGAAAAATCAGGGCCAATTCTCCCACTGGAAACAGCAAACAAAGTACTCCCAAAAACTTGTCAATGCTTTCACCATTACAAATGTTGCCTGTCCAAAAAATAAGATTTAACCTTTTGATAAAATAATCTAAAATTCATGAATTTAAACAAAAATCAAGGTATGCAAGACAATAATAGGAACAATTATGGTTCATGCCAGAATAATCTGCCTATAGTTTATATTGGTTTATTGTGAAGTTGTCACTGTCAGGCAGACTAGATATATTCTCCATAGTGCATCCAACATCAAAAGGCCATTTTCCACTCAGCTTTGGGAGCCCAGAATGAAGAATTGTGTGTTTCAATGAAAATAATATTGCTTAACCACAAAAAAGGGCATTCAGGGAACATAAAGATTTATGCACAGATATCTGATGGGGACTTCTATATTTGGATGATGAGTACAATAACTGCTAGAGCTTTAACTGAAGTTCATTGAAATTGAAAATATTCTCGAGAGGCTGTCAGTGGTATGGTTCTGTATGCTGTTGTTGCTCTTTGTAAAACCATCTTCCAAAGAGTGTTTTTTGCTGCCTGGAGCTATGTCTGCAGAAGTTCAAATGCAGAGTTCACTGCAATTTGCTGAACTGAGATTATTGAAGCCTACTTTAGAAAAGAAAGGAAAACTCGAAGCACATCGAGTGACAGTCGAGAAGTAAGATCTTGAATTCCTCAGCAGATTCAAAAATAGGACTCATTTTATTATAGAACTGTCCTAACTTTTTAGAAGTGAAAAGAAAATGATGCATCATATGACCCTGTACTTTTGTACACATTTCTATTTATGGGTATTTGATAGCTTTGAAGTAAATTATATGACAGATTTTACCTTTCTTGCCCTATTGTTTCTTGTCAGAAGTATAATTAGCATAAACAAAACTGTATTGCTGATGTGGATTGACAGCGAGGCAGAATCTCACAATAGTGTCAGTAAGTTGCATTTGAAAATCATCAACAAAATTTGTATGTTTGCATCTGAGAATGAGGGAACAGACAGAATCAAATCTGTTTAAAGTGCTTGAAAGGATTGGTTCTTTGATGTTTCTTTGATCTAACATCCAAGACTGTTTGGACATTCTGGGAATATGCTTTCAATTTGGCTGTAGATAATGGCTGTCAAACTTAGTGGTGGTAAAGCTGCATTTATTTTAGAATACAGGGGGTCCCCAGTTTACAAATGTCTGACTTATAAACACTCAGGTGGAAGGGGGTACTGCAGATGCTGGAGATTAGAGTCAAGGTTAGAGTGGTGCTGGAAAAGCACAGCAGGTCAGGCAGCATCCGAGGACCAGGAAAATCGACGTTTCAGGCAAAAGCCCGATGAAGGGTGTTTGGCCAAAACGTCGATTTTCCTGCTCCTAGGATGATGCCTGACCTGCGATGCTTTTCCAGCACCACTCTAATCTTGATTCTCAACACTCATACTTATGAATGTGACTCTGTACATGGTGTAATTTTAAAGACGCTCTGACATACAAACATTTCTGATGCTTACAAACAGCTGCTTCCCATTGTCCTACATTGTGTTCCAAGTTGCATACAAATTGACTTGAGAACAGACTCCAGAATGAAACACATATGCAAGCCAGGGTCTGCCTGTATCTTGAATGCTAATACTGTGGTAGCGGGGACAAGCTGCAAATGGATGAAAAAGGCATATGGAGCACTTGCCTTTATCAGTCAGTGCATAGATTTTGTAGGATTGAGCAAAAATCCCCATCATCTAACACACCGGACAAGACCCTGGACTTTTCTAACCAGCAGGTTCAGGAACAGCTTCCTTCTGGCCATTATTAGACTGATGAATGGACTCTCGAACTTCAAATAATGCTGACCTTGCTAATGTTGACCTTGCTTAGTGCACGTCCTGTGCAATGTAATCCGTATGCCTCTGTCTAAGTTTTCTTTTTCATCCTATGATCTGACGTATTGCTCATAAACAAAGCTTTTCACTGTACTTATGTACACATGACAATAAATCAATCAATCCAAATATTTAAAATACTGGAGAAAAGCCTTATCTCAGGCTGCAAGAAACACATGAGAGCCAGAACGATTTCTCTCTGGGACTATTGTTCAGCCTGGAATTCTAATTTACATCCCCAAGAGGACGAATAATCTAGACTGAAGATAGCTTTACACCTCAGGCTACACAGCACGGACTGGATGGGGCCTACTGATACTGAACAATCAACTTCGATCAAAATCCATTCAAACATCTTGACAATTGGGAAACCAACTGACTTCAAAAGGAAACAACCAGAACCACAATGGACAGATTTGAGAGGAGATAACGGGCACACAGTCTGTATAACTGCTAGCCCTGATCTGACCTGAGAGACCTTGGAGTGCAGGTTCATTTCTCCTTGAAAGTGGAGTCGCAGGTAGATAGGATAATGAAGAAGGCGTTTGGTATGCTTTCCTTTATTGGTCAGAGCATTGAGTACAGGTGTTGGGAGGTTATGTTGCAGCTATACAGGGCATTGGTTAGGCCACTGTTGGAATATTGCGTACAATTCTGGTCTCCTTCCTATCGGAAAGATGTTGAGAAACTTGAAAGTGTTCAGAAAAGATTTACAAGGATGTTGCCAGGGTTGGAGGATTTGAGCTACAGGGAGAGGCTGAGCAGGCAGGGGCTGTTTTCCCTGTGGCGTCGGAGGCTGAGGGGTGACCTTATAAAGGTTTACAAAATTATGAGGGGCGTTGGATAGGATAAATACACAAAGTCTTTTCCCTGGGGTCCGGGTGCTGGCAGGTGGGACTAGATCGGGTTGGGATATCTGGTCGTCATGGACGGGTTGGACTGAAGGGTCTGTTTCCATGCTGTACATCTCTATGACTCTATGACCTGAGGAGAGAGTCTTTTCAACACCAAGTTTCTGCAGAAACCGCTTCCCCACAGGCTCCCAGTCCCAATAAACACCTTCCCCACAGTCTCTCAGCTCCAACCAGCAACTTCGCCACAGGCTCCCAGCCCCAATAAACACCTTCCCCAAAGGCTCCCAGCCACAACAAACACTTTCCCCACAGTCTCCCAGGTCCAACCAGCAGCTTCCCCACAGTCTCCCAGCTCCAACCAGCAGCTTCCCCACTGGCTCCACCTCCTCAAGCAGCTTCCCCACAGGCTCCCAGCCGCAACAAACACCTTCCCCACAGTCTCCCAGCTCCAACCATCAGCTTCCCCACAGTGTCCCAGCTCCAACAAGCAGCTTCCCCACAGGCTCCCAGCTGTAACCAGCAACTTCCCCACAGGCTCCCAGCCCCAACAAATACCTTCCCCACAGGCTCCCCAGCCCCAACAAGCAGCTTCCCCACAGGGTCCCCAACCCCAACAAGCAGCTTCAGAACCAAGAACCACAGAGGCTGAACAGAGAAGCTGACTCAGGAAACCAAACCAAGAGCATCATCACTTCCGAGATGGAGGGATGCCAACCAAGCTTTTTTTTTTATTTCAGGAATATACTTTATTCATAAAACAATCTCTTCATATCTATATATATGCATTGACACATAAGCAGTTAGGTTAGGCACAGTTGCATATCAAGTAAATAAATAAAACATTGAACTTTGACTCTATCTCTCTTTCACAATACTTTTTAATTATGGCCCCAGAAAAGTCTTGAAAAAACATTATTCTTGAACCATTATAGCTCTGAGTCTCTTCCCAGTCTTCTAGATGCTTCAATAATTAACTGCTTTCCTTTATAGTGCTGGAGTCACACTAGCACCGGCTGGGGGGGCGCTGATCTGACCCAGACCTGTGCATCATGAGCCGATGGGCCTGCTCCACACTCACCTGGCCTGGCTCGATCTCCAGCCCCAGCAACTCCAGAAGCCACTTCTCCAGGAACCCGGTCAGATTCTCGCCTTCCTCGCAATCTGGAAGACCCACTACATGTAAGTTTTTCCTCCAACCTCAATTTTCAATGTCATCAACATGCTCCAGCAAGGCCCGAGCCTGGCCCTCAAAAAGTTCAGATCCACTCCTTGGATTTCTCCATTGCGGCCTCCGACGCCGCGGTCCTTTACTCAACCGCTTGCACGCGTCGATCCAGTGACTGAATCTCCTGCTTGTGCCTTTCCGGCATGGCACAACTCGGTTCCAGTGCCGTTTCAATTTTTTCACAGAGTTTCACGAACTCTAAGAGTAGATGCTGCTGCTCCCCTGAGCTCAGTGGCGCCGCCATGGGAGTTGAAGCAGCGGCTGTGGGTGTACCTGACATAAGAGGGGAGTGCCCTGTCTGCTGTGCTCCTGTTGCTCCCTTTCCCTTGTTTGCCTTCATTTCAACTCCAAAGCTTCCAAATCCAAAGGAAAAAGGTTCTAGGTGTTCTGCCTACTTTACACTGACAGTTTGTCTTAGGGATGACTAATGAGGGAGGGGGTAGATGCCCACCTTGTCTGGGGTATGGCACAGAGCCCAACACAGCAGACTTTTCTGACTGCCGCCATCTTGAATTACCCAGTAAGTCCTTTCTTCTCCAAATGCGATTCAATGCTTTCTCTAAGAATACTCTCCAATAATTTCCCTACTACTGATGTAAGGTTCACTGGTCTTTAGTTTCTGAGATTATCCCGGTTTCTCATCTTAAACAAAGGAACAGATTGGCTATTTGCCAGTCTTCTGGGACCTCACCTGTGGCTACAGAAGATTCAAAGATTTCTGTCACAACCCAAGCAATCTTCTCCCTTGTTTCCTTCAGTATCCTGGGATAGATCACATCAGGTCCAGGGGATTTACCTTTTTCAAGCCACTCAATACCTCCTCCTTCTTAATATCAGTATGCCTCAGAATATCAACACAGCCCTCTCTAATCTTACCATTATCCACATCTTCTCCTTGGAGAATACTAATGCGAAGTATTCATTAAGGTCCTCACTCACTTCCACTGGCTTCACGTATAAATTCCCTCCTTTTTCCTGGGTGGACCTACCCTAACATACATATAAAATGCTTTGGGATTCTCCTTAATCCTACTTACTTAGGACATTTAATGGCCTCTTGTAGCCTTCTGAATATCTTGTTTAAGTTCTTTTATGCTTCCTTTATACCCCTCAAGGGCCTAATTAGATTTCACTGCCTCAAATCTTGCATATGCTTCCTCCGACTTTATGTCTAGCATCTCAATACTCTTGTCATCCAAGATTCCTGAATCTTGCCATTCTTGTCTTTCATCCTTACAGAAACATGCTCCCATGTGTCATTGCTGATCTATTGCCTAACTCCACAAACCTGCCTTTGGCCCAGATCCTTTAATACCCGTGTATCAACAAAAATATATCTGTCTCAGATTTAAAATTAACAATTGATCCAGCATTCACAGCCATTTGTGGAAGAGAGTTCCAAACATCCACCACTCTTTTTGTGTCAAAGTGCTTCCCATCATTTCTCCTGGATGGTCTGACCCTAATTCTCAGACTTTGCCCCCTACTTCTAGAAAAGACATGGTGGACACGTTTGAAACTATCTTTGGCCAGAGGTGCTGAGTGGATGATCCATCTCAGCCTCCTTCAGAGCTCCCCAGCATCACAGATGCCAGTCTTTAACTAATTCGATTCATTCCATGTGATATCAATAAATGGGTAAAGACACTGGGTTCTGTAAACCCTGCAAACACCTTGGCAATAGTACTGAAGACTCATGCTCCAGAAAGAGCCGTACACCTATCCAAACAGTTCCAGTATGGCTATTGCACTGAGATCTGCCTGACACTGTGGAAAATTGTCCAGCTGTATCCTGTGCACATAAACCAGGGCAAATCTAAACCACTTAATTAATGACCTATTGATCTAGTTTCAATCATTGGCAAAGTTATGGAAAGTGACATTGACAATGTTATCAGGTGACACTTGCAAAGAAATAACTTGCTCACTGCCACTCAGTTTGGTTTCCATCAAGAACACTCAGCTCCTTTATTCAAAAAGGGAATGAGACAGAAAACATACCAATTAGATTAACATCTGTCATAGGGAAAATGTTAGAAGCTATTATTAAAGACATTATTATAGGGCACTTGGATAAGTTCAAGGTAATCAGGTAGAACCAAAGTGGTTTAACTAATTTATTGGAGTTCTTTGTGCTGTAGATAAAGGGGAACCTGGAGATGTATTGTACTAGGGTTTCCAGAAGGTATTTGATAAGTTGCCATTGTCAAAGGTTATTATGGAAAGTTAGGATATAAGGCATGGTTAGAAGATTGGCTGGCCAACAGAAAACAGAGAGTGGGAATAAATATGACTTTTACATGCTGGCAGGATGTCACGAGTTATATGCCATATGGGTTGGTGCTGAGGCCTCAACTTTTTACAATTTACATAAACGACTTGGATGAAGGGTTCGAAAGGCTATTGTCACCTATCTAATGTCTCCAGTTAAAATCTAGGTTAAAATATCTGTGATTATCAACATGCATTTCTGATGATGTCTCATTATTTCTTCCTTCATGTCCTACCCTACTGCTACAGTTAAGGTCATTATATATCACTCTCACAAGTGAATTCATGCTTTTATCATTTGTCCCCAAAGTGTTTTCCTGAATTTAGGTCATCCCTCTCTATTGTGCTAATATATTTTAACTAACAGACCCTTTGTTCCATCTTTCCCTATTTTCTTGTTATTCCTTAATGTCCTGTATCATTCAAGATTAAGATCTCAATCATGTCATCTTGCAGTTTATCTTTATAATAGCTAGGAGATCAAACGTATTCATTTTATTTGCACTCTCAGTTCATCTATTTATTTTTCAAATGCAGTGTCCATTCAGGTACAAAGCCTTTACATTCATCTTTTTACACTCGTTCTAATTCTAGTCTTACTAACTGGTTGATTGTAAATCTAAAACTGTACCTCTGTTTGTCATGATCTATTTATTACTTTCCATATTAATACTTTTGCTTTTGGTCTTAACTCTACTCTTTTATTTACTACATCGTCTCAAGTGTGATCCCTTGTCCCCACTAGTCAGTTTAAAGTTCTCTCTACTTCCCTAGTCATGGGCTTGACATAAATACCAGCCCCAGTATAGTTTGGTTGGAGACCATCCCATCAATACAGACCCCAATTTTCTCGGTATTGATGCCAGTGCCCCAAGACTGGAACCTATTTCTTCCACACCAGCCTTTGAGCCAGGCATTCCTTTCTCTAAACTAATTGTTAATTTGCTTGTGCCTTAAGTAAGACCATTAGATGTAGGAGCAGAAGTAAACCATTTAGAGCATTGAGCAATGCAGAGGTTATGACTTTTGAAGTTCTGTATTTTAATTTAGCGCATGGGTCCTCATACTGACTATGCAGTATTTTGTGATTTGCTCTGCTTTTGTCATTGGTACCTACATAAACCATGATGGGTGGACCCCGTTCCTCTCAATGCAAGTTACTTTCCAGCCTGAGCAAATATTGTGCACTATCATCCAGCAGGCAGCACAATTGTCTGGACTCATGCTCTATGCTGCAGAGAATTGTATTAATTCCCTTCAATATACTGTCCTCTAATACCACTACGTTCCTTCTTACAGTGCCCTCCTGAGTGGTCTCCCACGATGCCATGGTTCATTAGTTTATCCTTCCTACAGCCTTCAATTTCATCTAGATGATCTCAAAGAAGCTCCGATCTATTGGACAGTTGTAAAGGCTGAGACCCCTGCACTCTTGCCGTCTGGCTGCCTTTACTATACCCACTTACAGCCATGCTCTCCTGCCTTTGAACTTTGACCAAATTAGAGGATCCAACCCTAAGAAGTGTACTTCCTCCTGCAATAAAGAAGCCAGGTTACTTTCACCTAATGCAATTGGTCAGTGTCTACAGTTTAGCCTCCAGCTCATAAGGTCTAAGCCAAAGCAGCTCAAACATATAACATTTGATGCAGACATGTTTGCTTTGGACTTGTATCCAGGACTCTCACATGCTGCAACTATGATTTATCCCCTGTCCTACAATCCCGAATGTGTTCTAAGGAACGATTGAATTATTGTATTTAATTTTATATTTAGTGATATTTTATATGGTTTGTTAACCTTACCATCAGCTGTTATATAGTCACCTACCGGTTAATCACCAATTAAGAAGTCTCTTCCCCTGTAGCAGAACAGGAATCAATTCCAGGGGGCTGAAAAAGTTCAAATGAAAACAAAAGCAAAAATGACAGAACAACTCTTTTACTTGCTCTGCTTAATTCCCTGAATCACTTCACTCCTGCACTCTGTTATAAGTCACAGTAAGTTGGCTAGTTCAGTATGACCCTAACACAAAATACTGAACTCAATTACTGAATGAAGATTCAGTTTCAGGCAGTTCATAAATAAGTTTCTCTTTGATTGGAAACTCCCTATTTAAGTCTGGTAACTACAGAATTAACTCTAGATTTTGGCTTAATGTTAACAACAAACTATAAACTAAATTATATTTGTATATAATTAAAGAACGATTTAAGACCCAAAAATGGCACTCAGCTCTCCACTTACCCTTGAAATGAATGGTTTGCTAGACTGTTTCAGAGGGCAATTAAAAATCACTTAGGTTACCAAGGATCCGGAATCATTTGTATGTATGCCAGACCAGGTAAAGATGGTAGATTTCCTTCCCTAAAAAGCATTTGAACTTTTAAGGGCAATTGTTTATAGTTACATGGTTGTCATCATACCAATTCTTAATTCTAGTTTTTTTATTGAATTAAAATTTGACCATGTGTCATGCTGAGATTCAAACCTGTATCCTGAGACTCTGGATTATCAGTACTGTGATTTTGCTGCTGTCTCTGCCCTCCCCATGTATGGAAAACTGGTTTGAGATCAGCAGATGCCTAGGGGATGTCCGTACTGTCTTGCTAGGTGCCTGTCCACTAATTCTCCTGCTATATGTTCTGTTGCCTTATGATGAAAAATCTCCTGAAACATATACATAAGGAAATTCGCAGCCATCTGTATATCCTGCTTTGACTTCATTGCTCCCCGAGCTTAAGCAGGTTGGTCTTGAGTTTGGGGCAGCTGGAGACATTTATTGGCGATCCAGGATAGTGAAGCATAAATCCTGGAGCATCCAAGCTTAGATATTCAATCTACTTTTCTGAATTAAGTCTGTACACGGAGTATAAAGACGGAGTACATTTTTCAGGCCCAATAGCTTAGCTTGTTGAAATGGACAGTTCCACTAAAACGTTTTTATTTCCACATTCTTCATTTTTCTGATGAAAGTTTCAGTTTTTATGAAGAATTTTTAGAGTGCTTTGCTCCATTTTGTATGTGTGAGCCTATGATTATTGTCAATGAACAATTTGACTCAATCTGGGCATGACTGTTCTCTTGGAGTTGAAAAGTGTGGCGCTGGCAAAGCACAGCAGGTCAGGTGGCATCCGAGGAGCAGGAGACTCAACATTTCAGGCATAAGCTCTTCATCAGGAATGTGGAGGGTGGGGCAGGATGAGAGATATATAGGGGGTTGGGGTGGGGCTGGAGAAAAGGTGGCTGGGAAGACGATAGTGGATGTAGGGGGGTGGTAATTGCGATAGGTCAGTGACTTGGGTGCAGCAGACAGGTGAGAAGGAAGATGGACAGGTAGGGTAGGTCAAGAGGGTGGTGCGGGTTGGAGGGTTGGATCTGGGATGAGGTGGGCAGGAACGGGAGATTAGGAAATGAGTGAAGTCGATGTTGATGCCGTGTGGTTGGAGGGTCCCAAGATAGAAGATGATGCCTTCTTCCTCCAATTGGTAGGTGGCTTTGATTTGGTGGGTGAGGAGACTCAGGACTTGCATTTTCTTGGGGGATTTGGAGGGGAAGTTGAAGTGGTCAGCCACAGGGCAATGGGTTTGTTTAGTGCATGTGTCCCAGAGATGTTCCCTAAAATGTTCTGCGAGTTGGCGCCCTGTCTCCCCGATGTAAAGGAGACCACACCGAGAGCAATAGACACAGTAGGTGAGGTGGGTGGATGTGCAGGAAGATTTCTGTCGGATGTGAAAAGATCCTTTGGGGCCTTGGACAGGGGTGAGAGGGGAGGTGTGGGTGCACGTTTTATACTTCTTGCAGCGGCAAGGGCAGGTGCCGGGAGTGGAGGATGGGTTATTGGGAGGCATGGAGCTAATGAGGTAGTTGCGGAGGGAATGGTCTCTAGGGAATACAGATAGGGGTAGGGAGGGAAATATATCTCTGGGTGGTGGGGTTGGATTGTAGGTGGCGGAAATGGCAGAGTATAATGTGCTGTGTCTTGACATTAGTGGGTTGGAAGGTGAGGACCAGGGAGTTCTATCTTTGTCATGATTGGAGGGTGGGGTTCAAGGGCGGAGATGGAGGAAGTGTACGAGATGCGCTGGAGGGTATTGTTGATCACATAGGAGTGGAAATTGCAGTCCTTGAATTAGGACACTATCTGGGATGGCCTGGAGTGGAATTGCTTCTCCTGGGAGCAGATATGGTGGAGGTGGAGGAATCAAGAGTAAGGAATTGTGTTTTTAGGAGAGGAGGGGTGGGAGGAGGTGTAGTCCAGGTAGCTACAGGAGTTGGTGGGTTTGAATTAGAAGTCTGTATCAAGTCAATTGCCAGAGATGGAGAGGTCCAGGAAGGGGAAGGAGGTGTCCCAAATAGTCCAGGTGAACCTGAGGTCAGGGTGAAAGGTTTTCGTGAAGTTGATGAACTGTTCAACTCCTCAGGGGAGCACAAGGTGATGCTGATACAGGCATCGACGTAGCAGAGGAAGAGGTGGGGAACGGTACCGGTGTAGCTGTGGAAGATGGACTGTTCCACGTATCCAGTGAAGAGGCAGGCATTGCTGGGCCCATGCGGGTGTCCATGGCTACCTCTTTGGTCTGAGGAGTAGGAGGATTTGAAGGAGAAATTGTTGAGAGTGAGAACCAGTTCAGCCAATCAAATGAGTGTGTTGGTGGAGGGGTACTGATTGGGTCAGCTGGAGAGGGGTGGATGCCTTCGCCATAGCGGATGGATGTGTACAGGGACTGGATGTGCATGGTGAAGGTGAGGCGTTGGGGGCTGGGGAACTAAAAGTCAGGGAGGAGGTGGAGGGTGTAGGTGGTGTCTGGAATGTATGTGGGGAGGTCCTGGACCAAGGGGGACAAGACGGTGTCGAGACATGACAGATAAGTTTGGTGGAGCAGGAGCAGGTGGAGATGATGGTTTGAGCGGGTCAGTCAGGTTGTGAATTTTGGGTAAGAGGTAGAACTGGGCGGTGCAGGGTTCACAGACCATGAGGTTGGAGACAGTGGATGGGAGATCTCCTGAGGTGCTGAGGTTGTGGATGGTCTGGTGATAGGAAGTGAGGTCATGGTCGAGGAGGCAGTAGAAGGAGGTGTCCGTAAGTTGGTGCGTGGCTTCAGCAATGTAGATGTCAGTGTGCCAAACTACCACAGCGACCACCTCCTTGTCCCATTACCAAACCATCATCTCCAAGACCATCCAGAACACCTCATCTTCTGCCTTGGGACCCTTCAACCACACATCAACCTCACTGGATTCCTAATCTCCCCTTCTCCCACCTCATCCCTGATCCAACTCTCCAACTTGGCACCACTTCTTGAGCTGTCCTACCTGTCCATCTTCCTTCCCACCTATCCGCTCCCACCGCCCCTCCGACCTATCACCATCAGCCCCAACCTCCATCTATCGCCTTCCCAGCTAACTTCCCCCCCCCCCCCCAGCCTACCCCTACTCTCCTATTTATCTCTCAGTGCACTCCATATTCCTGATGAAGTGTTTATGCCCAATCAATCTGTAGAAGCTAATGGGAAAGGAGTTTAGGGAAGGACAATTGGGGTTGCTGTTGTGGGAAGAAGACTCAGCAAGTTATTCTTTGAAATGGGAGCTGCAGGTTGTGGGGAAAGGAAGGATGAGAATGGAGAAGGAGGTTACGGTATCTTCCAGGGGAGGGAGGAATACAGTAAAGCATGGAGAGGTTCATGCAGGAGCTGGGGGTGTGTTTATGGATAGGAAAATCCTAGCTTTAAATGGGGAGGGACCCAAAAAAAACAGATGCTGGAATTCAAAGGCAGACAAGCAGGAGGCTGGAAGAACACGGGCGGCACGGTGGCACAGTGGTTAGCACTGCTGCCTGACAGCGCCGGAGACCCGGGTCCAAAGATGTGCAGGTCAGGTGAATTGGCCATGCTAAATTGCCCGTAGTGTTAGGTAAGGGGTAAATGTAGGGGTATGGGTGGGTTGCGCTTCGGCAGGTGGGTGTGGACTTGTTGGGCCGAAGGGTCCGTTTCCACACTGTAATGTAATGTAATCTAAAAAAACACATCAAGGCAGGCAGCATCAGGAGGGAGAGAAGGGTTACCCAAATCGTCGACTTCTCCATCTCCTGATGCTGCCTGTCTTGCTGTGTTCTTCCACCCACCTGCTTGTCTGCCTTTAAGTGGGGAGGGGCAGATCATTGTATGATCACACCAGCTTGTGTGAAGGGCCTGGGCTGGGGGATAGGTGGGCAGGTGCTGGCTCATACAGACAGGATGGGTGGAGACCTGCAGCAGTGTAAAACTTGTGGAATTTACAGGAAGGGCAACCAGGAAGAGGATGCGGCTGTTTCGGGATTCACTGACACAATTAGGTAGATGCTGCAAGCCACTGGCTTCCTGTCGTGTTCGATTGTGCTGGAAGTTGAAAGTATGAAATGATTAGATTAGATTCCCTACAGTATGGAAACAGGCCCTTCAGCCCAACAAGTCCACACTGACCCTCCGAAGAGTAACCCACCCAGACCCATTCCCCATATTTACCCCTGACTAATGCACTTAACGTAATGGGCAATTTAGCATGGTCAATTCTCCTGGCCTGCACATCTTTGCACTGTGGGAGGAAACCGAAGCACCCAGAGGAAACCTTCGCAGACACGGGGAGAATGTACAAACTCCATACAGACAGTTGCCGAGGGTGGAATCGTATCCATGTCCCTGGTGCTGTGAGGCAGCATTACTAACCACTGAGCCACCATGCTGCAGAGAAGAAAATGGCTGTGACAAGAATTGGAGTGGGTGGGGTAAGTGACTTGACCTATAAGGGAGGGGTCTGCAGCACCCACTAATGTTGGGGCTTTCAAAGGGATAGAACACAGATCTATGTGCTGTACAAGACACAGACCTGCAAGTCCCTGCATCGTGGCCATCCTAATGCATTGCCCTATTATTTGTTTTACGGATCCGGGCTCGGTGGTGAGCACTGCTGCCTCACAGCACCAAGGTCCCAGGATCAATTCCAGCCTTGGGTGACTGTCTGTGTGGAGTTTGCACATTCTCCCCGTGTCTGAGTGGGCTTCCTTCGGGTGCTCCGGTTTCCTCCCACAGTCCAAAGATGTGCAGGTCAGGTGAATTGGCCATGCTAAATTGAACATAGTGTTGGCTGCATTAGTCAGAGGGAAATGGATCTGGGTGGATTACTCTTCGGAGGGTCGGTATGGACTTGTTGAGCCGAAGGGCCTATTTCCACGCTGTAGGGAATCTAATCTAATCTAATCCCTGCTCCAGACATCATTGACAATTAATGACCCAGAGGCCAGGAAAAAATTGGTATGTTGTAAGATGAGAGCTGAAGGTGTCAGCAACATCCTTTGCTTTTTCCATCTTGCTCCATGTATTGCAGTGGGCCCTCAGCACAGACCGCCATCCCGGAAACAGCTTCTTTTTTAAAATTCAGTCGTGGGATGTGGGCGTTGCTGGATGGGCAGCATTTATTTCCCATCCATCGTTGTCCTTGAGAAGGTGGTGGTTGCCTGCCTTCTTGAATAGCTG
The DNA here is from genome assembly GCF_004010195.1 of Chiloscyllium plagiosum. NCBI lineage: Eukaryota > Metazoa > Chordata > Chondrichthyes > Orectolobiformes > Hemiscylliidae > Chiloscyllium > Chiloscyllium plagiosum. The sequence continues at coordinate 50,936,858 of NC_057710.1, read as the reverse complement.
TAGTCCATGTGTTTTAGGGAGACCTACAATGCCGTTTAAGAAGGGAATTCCAAGGTTTTGACCTAGTCACAATGAAAGCACAGTATTATTTTTCCAAGTCAGGATGACGTGTGGCTTGGAGAGGAGCTTCCAGAGGGTGGTTCCCATATAACTACTGCCTTTGTCCTGCTAGATGGAAGTGGCCATCCATTTTTCAGGTGCTATCTAAGGATCTTTGGTGAATTTCTGCATTGCATCTTGTAGATAGCACGCATTACTGCTACTGAGCATCGGAGGTGGAGGGAATGGATGCTTGTGGATATCATGCAAATAAAGTGGGCTGTTTTGTCCTGAATGGGGTCAAGTTTCTTTGAGTGTTGCTGGAGCTGCACCCATCCACTCAAGTGGGGGGTATTCCATCAGATTCCTGACTCATGCCTTGTAGTTTGTGGACAAGCTTTTGGGAATCAGGAGGTGAGTTATTCACTGCAGTATTTCTAGCCTCTGACTTGCTGTTGTGGCCACTATATTTATATGAGAAACCAGTTGAGTATGTGATCAATGATAGCTCCAAAGATGTTGATAGTGAGGGATTCAGTGATGGTAACACCATTGAATATCAATGGGTGGTGGTGGTTAGAATTTCTCTTATTGGAGATGGTCAATGCCTGGCATTCCTGTGGTGCAAATTTTACATGCCACTTCTCAGTCCAAGCCTGGTTATTGTCCCTGTCTTATTGCATTTGATCATGAACCATTTCAGTGTCTGAGGAGTCACGAATGGTGCTAAACATTGTGCAATCATCAGCAAATATCCCCACTTCTGCCCTTATGGTGGAGGCAAGGTTGCTGATAAAACAGCTGAAGGTGGTTGGACCTTGGACCCTAGGAACGTCTTTAGAGATATTCTGGAGCTAAGATAACTGACCTCCAACAAATACAACCATCTTCCTCTGTGCCAAGCATGATTCCAACCAGCCACTGTTTGCCTCCAATTCCCATTGATTCCAGGTTTGCTAGAGCATCTTGATGCCACATACATTCAAATGCCATCTTTATGTCAAGGGCTGGCACTCTCATTTCACCTCCAGAATTCAGCTCTTTTGCCCATGTTTAAACATGTCATGAGGTCAGGAGCAGAGTGGCCCTGGCAGAACCCAAACTGGGCGTAGTTTTTATAAATGACTTGGTTGAGGAGGTTGAGGGGTGGGTTAGTAAATTCGCAGATGACACAAAGGTTGGAGGTGTCGTTGATAGTATCGAGGGCTATTGCAGGCTGCAGCGTGACATAGACAGGATGCAGAGCTGGGCTGAGAAATGGCAGATGGAATTCAAACTGAATAAATGTGAAGCGATGCATTTTGGAAGGTCGAACTCGAATGCTGAATATAAGATTGAAGACAGGATTCTTGGCACTGTGGAGGAACAGAGGGATCTTGGTGTTCAAGTACATAAATCGCTCAAAGTTGCCACCCAAGTGGATAGGGTTGTTAAGAAAGCAAATGGTGTTTTGGCTTTCATTAACAGGGGGATCGAATTTAAGAGCCGCGAGCTTTTGCTACAGCTCTACAAGTCCCTGGTGAGACCACACTTGGAATATTGTGTCCAGTTCTGGTCGCCCTACTATAGGAAAGATACAGAGGCTTTGGAGAGGGTGCAAAGAAGGTTTATCAGGATGCTGCCTGGACTGGAGGGCTTGCCTTATGAAGAAAGGTTGAATAAGCTCGGACTTTTCTCTCTGGAGAGAAGGAGGAAGAGAGGAAACCTGATAGAGGTATACAAGATAATGAGAGGAATAGATAGAGTCAATAGCCAGAGACTTTTCCCCAAGGCAGGATTGACTGGAATGAGGGGTCATAGTTTGAAGATATTAGGAGAAAGGTATAGAAGGGACATCAGAGGAAGGCTCTTTACACAGAGAGTTGTGAATGCATGGAATGCGTTGCCAGCTGAGGTGGTGGAAGCAGAGTCACTGGGGACATTTAAGCGACTGCTGGACATGCACATGGGTGGCAGTGAATTAAGGAGTGCGTAGGTTAAGTTATTTTATTTTCCATTAGGATTAATGTGAATTTGCATCTTTTCCTGATGTCTGTTATGAAATCTTTCCATCTATTCTTTTGTCTAGTGTAAGGTTGTTTGCATTTTGTTTTGTTTAATAAACACTTTATTCTTTCTACTAAAAGAATTTATCCAGGTTTTTGTGCATGTGTTCATTAAACTGTCCTCCATAGTTAAAGACAAACACGGATCTAATGTGCCAAGTTTCACTCTGGGATCTGATGTGTTCAGCTGGGATCAGAATAATGTTTGTTGGTGTGATACAGTGTGTATGGTTGATGTGCTTGTCACAGTTGAATAGCTGGCAGTGTGGACCAGTTGTGTGAAGTGGGTATAAGAATTCCAGCAATTCTCCGTGTGTGAGGATGAGGTGAAGCTATGAAAATTTCATATTAGTTGTGATTGATGGAGAATGTTGATCAGTGAGTGAGGTGGGTATGTTGCACTGAACAGTATGTGAGGCTGATGTTGCAGATTAACTATTAAAAATGATTTTGTCGATCTTGAACATTGGTGTGAGATCATTGAACTTGTTGATGCATTCCCAGGTGCTCAGTGCTACACACCTTGACCATCACAAATGCTCCAACTGTGTTTTGTGAATTGGTCTGGGAGATTCCCTTGTCCCCTCTTATTTTTCTCCTCAATCTAACCCTTCAATACAACATTCGAAAGTCTTAGGATGAGCATAGTGAAGGTGAGCTTGATTTCACACTAGCCTCTCATGAATTTGCACTCCTCTGTTCATCCTGCAATGACTAGACAATCATAAAATGTGTTCTGATCGCTTCAAAGAGCAGGCAGGACAGTGTTTGTATGTTGTCTGCACCTTAGTTGCAGCTTAATCCTCACATCTATTTTTGGGCCATGCCTAATTTCGTGGGTTTAATAATTTTCATGGCATGATAAAGGATCTCCAGACTCTCAGGAGAAAGGTCATACTCTCACAAAAGGTCATTGAATCTTTTCCAGCTGAAAGGGTTTTAATTCAAAGTCACATTTGAGACACAACAGCCCCCGGGCTATTGAAAGCAACAGTCTGGAGTATTTGGTTCGATTTCTGGAGTGGGGCTTGAACCCATAGCTTTCCTGACATTGAGGAAAGTGTGTGAGTAGCGTACCCATAGCGCACACATTCCAGACCTTCATGTGGTTGCTTCTATATCTAGGAGTGAGATGGAGGAGCTGCACATCACAGTGTGCTGTGAACAAACTTATCTGTATTTGCAAGCTGAGGTATTGGGCTCAGCCTCCTGTATCCAAGATTTGCACCAGTAAACTAGAATCTGGCATTTGTGGGTGCCAGACACACGAACTTGAACTTAGTTTTATATTATGTCCGGATACCCCTCCGACAAACCTGCAAATGTCTTCTCCCGGTTCATTTAATGGTCTGGTCTTAGCATGCACCTGGTTGGCCACCCACTTTCACAAAGTGCTAGGAGTCTCTCAGCAATCTGGGCATGTTGCAGTTGTTGGAGGTTAGTCATCTCAGCTCAAGGACATCTCTACAGGAGTTCTTCAGGGTTGTGTGCTCGGCCCAGCCATTTTCAGCTGCTTCATCACTGACCTTCCCTCCATCATGAGGTAAGAAGTTGGGATATTCACTGATGAATGCACAATGTCCAGTATCATTCACGACTCCTCAGATACTGAAGCAATCTATGTCTACATGCAGCAAGTGGCATGGTGGCTCAATAGTTAGCACTCCTGCCTCGCAGACCCAGGGACCTGGGTTCAATTCCCACTTCGGGCAACTGTGTGGAGTTTGTACATTCTCCCGGTGTCTGCATGGGTTTCCTCCAGGTGCTCCAATTTCGTCTGACAACCTAAAGAAGTGCTGGTTCAGTGAATTAGCCATGCTAACTTGCCCATTGTGTTCAGGGATGTGTAGGTCATTTGCGGTAAATGTAGTCATAGAGATGTACAACATGGAAACAGACTCTTTGGTCCAACTTGTCCATGCCGGTCAGATATCCTAACATAATCTAATCCCATTTGGCAGCACTTGCCCACATCCCTCTAAGCCCTTCCTATTCATATACCCATCTAGATGCCTTTTAAATGCTGCAATTGTATCAGCCCCCACCACTGCCTCTGCCAGCTCATTCCATACATGCACCACCCTCTGTGTGAAAAGGCTGCCCCTTAGGTCCCTTTTATATCTTTCCCCTCTCACCATAAACCTATACCATCTAGTTCTGGGCTCCTCCACCCCAGGGAAAAGACTTTGTCTATTTATCCAATCCATTTATGGCCGGCATAGTGGCTTAGTGTTTAGCACTGTTGCTTCACAGCGCTGGGGACCCAAGTGTGATTCTAGCCTTGTGTGACTGTCTGTGTGGAGTTTGTACATTCTCCCTGTGTCTGCGTGGGTTTCCTCCGGGTGCTCTGGTTTCTTCCCACAAACGAAGGAGGGGAGGTTAGGTGAATTGGCCGTGCTAAATTGCCCACAGTGTTCAGGAATGTGTAGGTTAGGTGCATTAGTCAGGGGTAAATATAGGACAATTGGGTCTGGGTGGGTTAATCTTTGGAGGGTCAGTGTGGACTTGTTGGGCTAAAGGGCCTGTTTCCACACTGTAGGGATTCTATGCCTCTCATGATTTTATAAACCTCCATAAGGTCATCTCTCAGCCTCCGACCCTCCAGGGAAAACAGCCCCAGCCCATTCAGCCTTTCCCTTTAGCTCAAATCCTCCAACACTTGTAAATCTTTTTTTGAACTCTTTCAAGTTTCATAATGTCTTTCCAATAGGTAGGAGACCAGAATTGTACGCAATATTCTAACAGTGGCCTAACCAATGTCCTGTACAGCCACAACATGACCTCTCAACTCCTATAATCAATGCTCTGACCAATAAATCTACCGGCGACTCTACTTTCAAGGAACTGTGAATCTACACTCCAAGGTCTCTTTGTTCAGCAACACTCCCTAGGACCTTACCATTAAGAGTATTAGTTCTGATCTGATTTGTTTTTCCAAAATGCAGCACCTCGCATTTATCTAAATTAAACTTCACCTGCCACTCCTTAGACCATTGGCCCATCTGATCAAGATCCCAATGTACTCTGAGGTAACCTTTTTCGCTGTCCATTACATCCCCAATTTTGGTGTTATCTGCACACTTACTAACTATATATCCTATGTTCACATCCAAATCATTGATATAAATGACAAAAAGTAGTGGACCCAGTACCAATCCTTGTGGGACTCCACTGGTCACAGGCCTCCAGTCTAAAAAGCAACCCTCCACCACCACCCTCTGTCTTCTGCCTTCGAGCCAGTTCTGTATCCAAATGGCTAGTTCTTCTGTATTCCATGATATCTAACCTTGCTAACAGTCTCCCATGGGAAATTTTGTTGAACGCTTTACTGAAATCCATATAGGTCACATCAACTGCTCTGCCCTCATCAATCCTCTTTGTTACTTCTTCAAAAAACTCAAACAAATTCATGAGACATCATTTCCCACGCACAAAGCCATGTTGACTATCCCTGATCAATCCTTGTTTTTCCAAATACATGTAAATCCTGTAGTAAAGTAGGGGGAATGGATCTGAGTGGTTTACTATTTGGAGGGTTGATATGGACTTGTTGGGCTGACTGGCCTGTTTCCACACTGTAGGGATTCTATGAAAAAGACAGTGACAACATCCAAGTTTGAACTGGTAAAAAAAACAAGTAATGGTTATGCCAGGAATTGACCATCTCCAACAAGAGAGAATCTAATAGTTTCTCCTTATTTTAAATGACATTACCATTAATGAATCCCCTATTATCAACAGCCATATAAATACTGTGGCTACAAGAGCAGGCCAGGGGCTAGGAGTTCTCTTGCAAGTAACTCATCTGCTATCTTCCCAAAACCTGTCCACCAACTATAAGAAACAAATCTGAAGTTTGATGGTATACTCTCCATTTCCCTGGATGAGTGCAGCTTCAACAATACTCAAGAAACTTGATATCATCTGGGACAAAGCAGCCCACTTCTACCACATCCACCACCTTCAACATTCACTTCCTTCACCACAATGCACAGTTCCAGCCAATACTTGTGATCCACCAGTTACATTGAAGCAAATTCATCAAGGCTCCTCTGGACAGTACCTTCCAAACCTGTGGCCTGAACCACCTACAAGGATAAGGGCAGCAAATAAATGGAATACCGTAAACAAAACAAAGAACTATCGATGCTAAAAATCAGAAGCAAATCAGCAGTTGCTGGAAAAACTCAGCAGGTTTGGCAGCATCTGTGCAGAGAAATCAGTTAACGTTTTGGGTCCAGTGACCCTTCCTCCCATTAGAATGTTAACTCTGATTTCTCTCCACAAATGCTGCCAGACCTGTTGTGTTTTTCCTGCAGTTTATGAAATGGAGTATTGTCACCTGGAAGCTTTCTTCCAAGATATGTGCTATTCTGCCTTGAAACTATATTACCATTCCTTTTCTGCCAATGGGATAAAATTCTGGAACTTTCTTTCTATGTGGGTGTCCCCAAATCCTAAGATTTGCAGAGGTTCAATAGGGAAGTTCATCTCCACCTTCTCCTTGGCTAACTAGCAATTCCAGGAATGAGTATTAATAAAAAATGTTTGTTCAAATCATTTCTGTTCTCTTTGATCTGGCCTTTATACTTAGACAGGAAATGCTGTCCAAGTGTGGGCACAAGGGAATCCAATCTTCGATGTGTGTTTCTGTGTGTGCGTGAATTTGCATTTTCAAAATGACACATTTTGTTTTGTGTCCACAATAAGGCTTGATTATAAGGCTTGAGAACATTCAAAATTAACAGTATGAACTAAGCAAAGTATTTCTCATTTTATGTCAGACAGTTTATTTGGAGATGGTGCTAATGTTTGTCTGGTAGTTATTATTATGTCATTTTTCAACAGAGCTCATGGTTAATGCATTATAAATCACATATACAAAGCAGCCCTTAGAAACCAATCATGACAGCAACAATCAATAAGAATTGTCATTTCAATACACAGTGAAAAATCTTAAGGCAGTGGTTTCTAATGAGATGATTGATGTGTTTCCTCGCCAATTATAGGCCATTACCCCCTTGACACTGGTAGTTTGTAAATCTCTTCATAATTTTGAAAACTTCTTTTTTAGTCTAGTTGAAATCTCCTCTTTTACAATTAGCTTAAGCACACCATTGGAGGGCCCAGTAATATAACTTGTATGATGTAGTGTTATGTATTGCAAACAACACTCCATATGGTCTATAATCAATGCACTACAGTAATAATGGTAAATCTTTTGATTTGTATAATTTCCCTCTGATAGTGCAACCAATAATTTTGTTTATTTGCATCCAACATATCTTCTACAATTATAACAAAATCTCTCCTCTGATCAACATCAAAATTATTTCAAAGACAAAATCCCTCTTTTATTCTCATGTTCCCATACTTGGAGATTTTGGAGGCCAAATTCCTACATTGTATTTCCTTTTATAAAGAAGAGGTTACCTATTCTAATAATTTCTTTCTTTGGCTTGGAATCAATTTCTTTACTGAATATTCTCATTTAACATGCCTAGGGAACTCATAATCACATTAAAGATGCTCCATAAATATAAGTAAGTTGTTGTTACAGTGAGTAATGGTTTTTAACCACCTCTCCTGTTGCCTTTCTGTGTTGTTCTTACACCAATGTTGGTACACTGCAGAAACAGTATCCTTAGCAGTACTGCTTGGCTTCATAAACTCTCCTCCAGTCTCTTTGATTTTGTGAAACTGGAAAGTGCAAGCATCAAATGTAGAATTTGATTGCCTTCAGAATTTAATATTTACCCTTCATTGTTAGTTCTGGGTTGTCAGGAAAACCTTTGTTCATTAGTGCTCAATTTTTCACAGCTTGTAGATTCTCTAAAGATGCAGCAATCTTTTCAGCAATTTTAAAAGAGTGTTAAAAAGCTATATGTGAGAAATTGCATGCAACTACACAGGCTGGGCATATGGCCAGTGACAATGTGAACAGACCCAAAAGATGCCAAAGTGCTTTTTCTTAAACTGTGCTTTATTTAGGGCTAAGCTGAAAAGCGTCATCCAGTACTTACATGAAGATTACAATTGTTTCCAGGTAATTGAGAGTGAAGAGAGCAGTCTTGTAATAACTGTATGTCACACTGGATGTAGGTATACAGCTCTTTTCTTTAGATAAAGTATGACAGAAATTAGAATTTTAGAAAATAGAAACAGTGAAAAGAAATGGAAAAAAAAAATCAAAATGCCTGTGTTTTTAACAAATACCCACAAGGAATTAAAAAACATAAAACAATGAGCAGCCAGCCACAATGCTGGCATTTGTAAATTAAGTTAAAACATGACATCCTTCTAAAACAACAATAAATAAACTGAATAAATAATTCATAAATAAATTGGTTCCAGATTTTACAGCAATTAACACAGTGCTTTTTGTTTCAACTGCTCCGTTACATCAGTTACCAAAGATAAATACCGTGCTTTCATTAAATAGTTTCCTTTTTTCTCAATCAGTACAGTAAAAGTCCTACAAAATATGCAAATTTATTTACATAAAACAGAGCCAGAACCTTTTAAACATTCTCTGTTTTTTTTTGTACCTTCTGTAAACAGCAGAGATTCTCTTTTTGTGTTATTCCTTTTGAATTACAGATTCAATGCTAGTTGTTTGGGAATCAGGACTTTGCACTGGCCCTGAAGTTCTCTTTTTTTTTTGAACATGGAAGAGTACTATCGCAATGGATGGAGGTTGGTGAGGGTTTTGCTAAGAGCAGGTCCTGATGATGTTAAGCAGGTTTTTCCAGACTAATATGTGTCTTTCCAGATTCTCACTAACCCTTGTTGGATATTCATATCTGCGCTTTGCTGCAATGTTTACAAGTTTCAATGTTTGTGTGTTTTTTCAATATATTTTTAATTCTTTTTTAATCATAGCTGGAATGATTGCAGTCAAGGAGCTGCCAGTATAACTTATCTTCTGTCAGTATTTAACAGGATCGGATAGCAATCGGCAGTACATGAACATATGCTCATCTAAATTCTACAAAATTACAATTCTACAGGATTTCTTATTTTTAGCAGTAATGCTAACCTCTATTTTTTTTGCATTTTTATGTCTAATTTTTTATATTTTTATATCAGTAATTTAAAAGTTTTTTTTATTATTCTGTACATCTATTGAGTCTCTCTTTTAAGGGAAGGTTAAGAACACAATGAACCATTTTCAAGCAATAATCCTATTTCCAAAATAGTCCTCACTCTGTAAGATTTTTTTTTTTGCTTCTCACAGATCACAGTTAAGCCAATCTCAAATGTTCAATCCTCATGAAAGTTACAGAAAACCATATGAAAACTACTTACTTGAATTAATGATACCAAAGTGCCTCCCAAAGTATCAAAGAACTACAATCTTGCTTATTTAAAAGCAGTTTAGTATTATCATTATTATTACTTTTTTTTACAATTCAAGATAAACTTTTCAGACTGTTTTAGGAACAGTGTGAGAAGGAAAGAAATCCATAATTTACATACGACTACAAGTCTGCAATAAAAAGTTTGGTCCTTTGGTCCCTAAAATACCTAAGGAATGACAGATAGTGACTGTTACCACGTGTGACCATGGCAACTGTATCCATGATGACAACAGGCACTCCTCATCAACTTGTTGCTCTACAAGCCCCTAGTATCTTTATAATTTTTTTTTCTCTCCTTTCAGGCGTTTAAAACTCATCCTTCTGCAGAAGTGATACATTTTGTAGAGACTTAACAGCCTAAACAATCAGAGCAGTCAAAGATAAAAGTCTGAAGAAGTCTTCAGCTTGATTGGCGTATGCTGATATGTCCAAAGGTTTATTTAACAGTACTTTTATTATTTTTTTGTACATGCGGTCCTCTCCAGTTTCCGCCCTAAAAGACGAAGACAAGACAAAGTAGATTAGAGATGAGAATGTGAGACAGTACAAGATCTACACCAATCATGTTTCACTGTAGGTATAATCTAAAGAAACAGCATCCGGCTTTTTCTGCCTTCAATCTGAAAGTCTGGGGATTGTATCTACAAAACATACCTTTTGTGAACCCTTCAGCCTTTTCAAAATCAAATGGTTTGTCACATTTATGTAAGTTTTAATTTAATGGTTTGACCATGTAAGAGTAATTCCTTTTTTATGAGTAAGGCAGGGCGAGATAATTCTTGTATTGTCAAGTCCTCAATATTAGCCGTCATACAGCTAAGCTGGTCACTCATAAATTCAGTAGTGAGTTCATGAGAAACTTTACCAGCGAAAGGAATGCTTTACCAAATTGATTAGTAAGGTGACTATCATTGATGCATATATAATGAAAAGAAATACAAGAATTTGGTGATGGGGATAAATGAATAAGCTTGGGAAGGGGTTTATGCGGAATTTAAGTACTGTCATGTACCTAATAGACCAAATAGTCAGCTTATATGCTACAAATACTTTGCAACCATACTAGATGATTGATTGCATTCAGCAGTAACACACAGTGCATATGAGTGAGAAAAATTACAGTGTGTGGGACTTCCAGAAAATAATAATTTATCTAATCCTAAATGCATAGGCCTGTAGTGAATGATAACTAAGGGATATCTGAATCAAACACAGACTCTGCTGGAGAAACTCAGTAGGTCTGGCAGCTTCTGTGGAGAGAGAAACATAGTTAGCGTTTTGAGTCCACTGTGACTCAGTTCTGAAGAAGAGTCAAATTAGACTCAAAACGTTAACCTGGTTTCTCCCTCTACAGAGGTATCAGACCTGCTGAGTTTCTCCAGCATTGTTTGTGTCAGTTTTAGAACTAAGGGCAAGTAGCTCAACAGGTCTATTTGTGGTGTTTGTCAATTAGACTACAAATGTCAATTTTACTAAAGCAGCACTGAGCAGTACAAACACAACGTTGATGTATGTCACTAACATCAGCAACGGGTTGGAAAATTATTTTTTTTTATATTCATCGGTTCATGGGATGTGGGCATTTATTGCTTCTCCAGAATTGTCCTTAAGAGCCCAGAAGGAAAACTCAGTAAAACTTGCAAATGACACAGACTGGTCCGATTTGTATACTTCAAACAGAGCTCCAGCATGACTAACACATTCATTTCCAAGTATTTCTACTTTTGTTTTAAGGTTTGTTCTCTTCAAGAAAGTGGTGGTAAAATCTTATGGGTGACCTCACATTAAGAATTGCATCCAGTTTGGTCATGGAGATATAAGGGAGAAAGTCAGACCTAGGGAAGGCGCACATAAGACCTAACACCCTGGTGGAAGATGATTGAATTCTGAAGAAAGACTGAGGAATTTTGGTCACTTCAGCCTTGAAAGGAGCTAACTAAGAAGGGTCCGTGGAGATTTACAAATCTACTCAAAGCATATACGACTTAGAAAAGCTAAATCTAGACCAGTATATCAGCAATTGCAACTGGTAATTAATGAAACTCATGAAAGACAATTTTGGGAATGTCACCAGGATGCATTAATGCTGGGAATAAATTTGGAACCAGAGAAAGGAAGTGCTGCAGCCCCTATAGAGATCGAAAGCAAATGCTTTGGATGGGTGAGAAGAACAGATATAATAGAAACATTTTGGAAAGGCTGCAGTATTTGAAAGGATAAGCTTTAAACAAAGTTGATTGCTAACGGTTTTGACATTCAGCCCGTAAATAGGGATACTGTCTCTTTAAGAATCTGCACTACGTTTTTTTAAAAAATGCAACGCTATATTAAACAGCAGAGATAATGTTAATCTAAAGAAAACTCTCACAGCAGTTCTGTCCACGGCTAGCAGGCAGATTCTGCTTTACACTTTTAAAACAATAGAAACTTGAACTGCAAAGACCCACTTTAGTGGAAGTGACATGCGGAATATCAATCCATGCTGGCAGGTTCCCACACTGTTGGTTAAACAAAGAGCAAACCGTACACAGCAATCGAACAATTACAACAGCAAAAATAAAAAAACAATTTCAAAGGACCCTTTTTCAGTTGCACAAAAAAAAGCACTTTTGTTCTCAATGTTTTTACTGAAAATGAATCTGAAATTGCTGGAATTGGAAGGCACGGTTTGGCCATTTTGATCTTGTTTGCCTAAGTTTGGATTAATGACTGCTATCATCCAAAGTTTTTTTTTGTCCTAGGCTCTTCAAATGAAAAAGGCCCCCTCCTCCAAAAAATAAACAAATCACAATAGTTTTGGTGCAAAGAAACTGACCACACATTTTATTATACAGGTAAACCTCATTTAAATTTTTTTATATATATAGAAGGATTGGGAATCAATGTTTTATGTGACATCTAAAGAAGCAAAGAAAGCTGACAGGACTAAAAGAAAAAAAAAATAAAGAAATCATAATTTTTAAAAGAACCACCGCAAACACTAAACTAAAATGAGCACAGCAAGAATAGTGGCAGCACACAGTCAAAAGGCACATGTGATCATGACTGGCCAATCATTAACTGATACAACATCCAAGAAAAATGCTTTCACAGCACCTCCACGAAACTTGACGGCATGTCATGCAACCAATCGTTGAGCTTGTTACATGACGCCATCAGATCACACTTTAATTTCTAGTTGACAGAACTTACGCAGTGGACCGTTTTCTCCATTTCATTGTATGGATACTTTTCCTACAGCCTGAGACTGCGGGTTATGACTGTCTCTGCTTGGTTTGGTTTTTGATCGAGTGACAAAAGAAGAAGAGAATTTTTGTTTTTTGGAGGGGGAAAAGTACCAAACACAGCATCAGTCAAAAGCAATACTTGCAATCGAAAAACAAGAAACCAAACTTAAGGAAATGGATGAAGCCTTGCAAAGGCGTATAAGATTACAAACACATGGTTAACAATAAATGTAATGAATGCAGTGGATGCTAAAAAAAAACATGATTAAGTGCATGATGGCTGACAGACATTGGTTACAGAGTAAAAACATTTCAATGTTTCACTAATAATAATAGACCTGAATCCCAAATTCAGAGTGCCGGCTAACAGGCTGTTCATCAAATGAGAAAGAAAGTAACTGCATTTGGTATTCTCATTAGAAAAATAACAGGAGCAAATAAAACAATATTACACTTACAACGGAGAAAGTAACTTAAAGAAGAACATTTCCAATCCTTTTCCTGATCTGCCTGAGCCAATTCCTCTTTGTTGAAAGAATGGTCACAAATTCTTCAATCCTGAATTGGCTTCAGGAAGGACAAGAGTTGGAGTTGCCCTTTTTCTCTTTGTCTTGGAAGATCTGTTTTCTTTACTCATACTCTCTCATTGACCAGTTCAACCTCTGTATTGCATGTTAAAAGTGTTTTGTCTTAAAAACCCAAATAATACCAAAAATAAAGAAAAAGTTATATCCTCCATTAACTTAACTGCATTTGGGAAATATCAGTATTTTGGTATCAATTCACAAATGAATTAGTTGCTTTGCGTCAATCCTTTAACCAGTGGTGCCGATATTTTGGGAATTATTTGGTATCATCATATATTCACACTTTTCAGATATGAGGAGCGTTAGGGCTTCCACATTATTCATTGACTCTTTTGGATGTATGTCTATGAATGCAGCTCCGAAAATACCAAGAAGAACTAAACTTCAGTATTATTAAATAGAAATTGCATGGTTCTTCTCATTTGATAGTGTTCTCCCATTGCAGAACTGTGTCATAGACCACAGAAAGATTTAACACTTAACTGATCTCAGCCACATTAGATGGAAGGATGCTGCAACCAGTTTAAGGAGCTCTGAAATAGGAAGACAGAAAATAAGCTAAAGTTTTCCAAACTAAGTATGGCTCAGCTCTTCAGGATATGAACTTCTTTGAGAGACAAACCTCGACACCAATCATCACAACCACACCCCAGAGAAATCGCCGAGAATTCATTTCAGGGAAAGCTTCTGCCTGTTACAGTTGGAAGCTATTTGAATCAAACAAACTGCAGGAGCTCATAGATACTCATTAGACATCGGTAAAATATCTTCTATCACACACATATCCTTTCTCAGGAAATTGACAAGTTACTCTTTAACGGTGTGTTATGTTACCAGTTTACCACTTACCAATTTATAAAGTGTGACAACCCTCTAAGAAATGCAAAACTTTCTAGCTTCTCTCTTAATTATTTGAATACTCATTTTAACCACGTCCAAAGAACATCCATGAAAAACAGTTCAGTTACCAGCAGTGCTTTCTCCCAGGGCAATCCACCAATGTGAAACTATTCTTCACAGATGAAACAAAGATCAAAATGATAAAGGAGACTGTAACTTTAAATTACAAGCAATGCTTGAATAATTGAGAAGCAGAGTTTCATCCTAATGCCAATACAAACATTTAATGGACTCGTCAGAATGTCTTTTTAAAGGAAGAGAATAGGTAGAAGATTCCCATTAAATTTCCTCTTGGGAACAGACAGCTTGCTGATCGCTCATTGACTTTGACACAAATTGGATGGCCAAGGCTATTCATTGAGAACTAGTCTGTTCTTCTGAGAGAACAATGATCATATTAAGAATAGTAGTGAACGATTATTTTTTCAGAATTGAGGAAAGGTCACTCACCTTCTTAAAGGCAGTTTGGGATATGCAATAAATGCTGACCTAGAAAGTGTTCCTAACATCCAAGAAAACCTGTGCAGTGATGTTCCCCAGAGACATACAGTCTTAGAGATGTACATCATGAAAACAGACCCTTTGGTCCAACTCATCCATGTCGACCAGCTATCCTAACCTAATCTAGTCCCATTTGCTAGCACTTGTCCATACGCCTCCAAACCCTTCCTATTCATGTACCCATCCAAATGCCTATTAATTGCTGTAATTGTACCAGCCTCCACCACTTCCTCTGGCCCCACCCTCTGTGTGAAAAAGATGCCCTTTAGGTCAATTTTATATCTTTCCCCTCTCATCCTAAACATATGCCCTCTAGTTCTGGACTCCCCCATTCCAGGGAAAATACTTTGTCTATTTATCCAATTCATGTCCCTCATGATTTTATAAACCTTTATAAGGTCTCCTCTCAGCCTCTGACACTCCAGGGAAAACAGTCCCAGCCTATTCAGCCTCTCCCTATAGCTCAAATCCTCCAACCCTGGCAACATCCTT
Organism: Chiloscyllium plagiosum; assembly: GCF_004010195.1. Lineage (NCBI taxonomy): Eukaryota > Metazoa > Chordata > Chondrichthyes > Orectolobiformes > Hemiscylliidae > Chiloscyllium > Chiloscyllium plagiosum. The sequence continues at coordinate 50,921,706 of NC_057710.1, read as the reverse complement.
GTAAACATTTTCTGAAACCTTTCAAGTTTCACAACATCCTTCCAATAGGAAGGAGACCAGAACTGCACTCAATATTGTAAAGGTGGCCTAAGTAATGTCCTGTACAGTCGCAACTTGACCTTCTAATCCAGATACTCAATATCTGAATGATATTGAGTATCTAGATTACCAATAAAGGAAGGCATATGACCAATAAAGGAAGGCATATCAAACGCCTTCTTCACTATCCTGTCTACCTGCAACTCTGCTTTCAAGGAACTATGAACCTGCACGCCAAGGTCTCTTCGTTCAGCAACACTCCTTAGGACCTTATCATTAAGTGTACAAGTCCAGCTCTGATTTGCTTTTCCAAAATGCAGCACCTCGCATTTATCTAAATTAAACTCCATCTGCCACTGCTTAGCCCATTGGCCTATCTGATCAAGATCCCAATGTACTCTGAGGTCACTATCTACTATACCTCCAATTTTGCTGTCATCTGCAAACTTACTAACTGTACTTCCTATGTCCTCATCCAAATCATTTATACAAATGACAAAAAGTAGTGGACCCAGCACCGATCCTTGTGGCACTCCACTGGTCACAGGCCTCCAGTCTGAAAAACAACCCTCTACCACCACCCTCTGTTTTTTACCTTTGAGCCAGTTCTGTATCCAAATGGCTAGTATTCCCTGTAATCCATGAGATCTAACCTTGCTAACCAGTCTACCATGAGGAACCTTGTCGAACGCCTTACTGAAGTCCATATAGGTCACATCTACCACTCTGCCCTCATCAATCCTCTTTGTAACTTCTTCAAAAAACTCAATCAAGTTTGTGAGACATGATTTTCCACACACAAAGCCATGTTGACTATCCCTAGTCAGTCCTTGCCTTTCCAAAAACATGTACATCGGTCCCTCAGAATTCCCTCCAACAACATGCTCACCATTGATGTCAGGGTCACCGATCTAAAGTTTCCTTGCTTTTCCTTACCTCCTTTCTTAAACAGTGGCACCATGCTAGCCAACCTCCAGTCTTCCGGCACCTCAACTGTGACTATTAATGATCCAAATATCTCAGCAAGGGGCCCAGCACTCACTTCTCTAGCTTCCCTCAGGGTTCTCGGGTACACGTGGCCAAGTCCTGGGGATTTATCCACTTCTATGCATTTCAAGTCATCCAGCACCTCCTCCTCTGTAATATGGACATTTTTCATAATCAAGAGGTTGTTATGAGAATCAGTGTACTTTTGTTATTCACTAATAACCTGGACATGGCTGTTGAAAACTTGTAGTGAGCAGCATGGTGTTAGGAGACCAGGCAGAAGAAGATTAAAATGACTGAAAATGGTTACTAATTTGGCGAAAAGGTGTCTGGGGAAGATTATTAACTGAAACAACAGCTTCCTTAGTCTAAAAACTGAAAGAGCTGCACTAACTGTAAATCAGAAACAAAAACAGAAGTTGCTGTAAGAGCTCAGCAGGTCTGTGAAGTGATATCAGAATTATATGCAGAACATAGGTTGGGGGGAGGAGGCAAAGAGTAAACAATAGGTGGATAGAGCCCAAGGAGAAAGAGGGAACAGTTGGACAGACAATGGAGTCTCTAATGATCTGGAAAATCTCAGCAGGTCTGACAGCATCTATAAGGAGAGAAAAGTGCTGACGTTTCAAAATGTCAGCTCTTTTCTCTCCTTACAGATGCTGCCAGATCTGCTGAGATTTTCCAGCATTTTCTCTTTTGGTTTCAGATTCTAGCATCTGCAGTGATTTGGCTGGGAGGGTGAATAGCTGCTAATGGAGACTGTTAGTGGCTAACAATAGGCAGTGTGTAATGGCAGACTATGTGATAGCAAGGCCTGGTGTGTGTGGTAGGGGGCTGGGACTTGGGACTTCAAATCCTAAAATGATTGAACTTGGTATTGAGTCCAGATGGCTGCAGGGTCCCCAAGTGGAAAACCATCAGTTCTGAGGAAGGGTCACTGGACTTGAAACGTTAACTCTGATTTCTCTTCACAGATGCTGTCAGACTGGCTGAGCTTTTCAGCAACTTCTATTTATTACCATAGTCTGACTTTTTTTATTCACTCATGGCACGTATTTTTTATTGACTTGGTGGCTGGCCAGCATTTATTGCCCGTTCCTAGCTGCCCTTGAACTGCATTAGAGACAAAATACTACAGCTGTTGGAATCCAAAGTGGACAGACAGGAAGAACACAGCAAGCCAGGCAGTATTAGGAGGTAGATAAATCAACGTTACAGGTGTAACCCTTCTTCCTGAATGGCTTGCCAGGGAATTTCAGAGAACAGTTGAGAGTCAGCCACATTGTTGTGGATCTGGAGTAACATTTAGCCTAGACCAGATGGGGATTCTTCCCTGAAGGACATTCACAAGGTAGATGGGTTCTTCTGACAATGGTTTCATGGTCAGTAGATTTTTAATTCCAGATTTATTTTTAATACTGAATTCAAATTCTGCCCTTGTGGGATTCAAACTCAGGTCCTGGAACATTAGCTGAGTTTTTGGATTAATATTCTAACAATAATACCACTAGGCCATGGCTTGCTTTGATGTTAAATTCTGAGCTAGAATAATTGTAGCCTTCATAGAAAGTCAACATCCAAAGTAACAAGATTAAAATAACACACAAAGGGTCTTGTGAAATGCATATAAAAGAGTCCTGTTACATAAGAAGCAACACTGCAGTTGTTGCTTGTATATTGACAGTTTGATAAGGAATATCCTTGAGAAATGCAGAAAGAAGCTTCCATACCAGGTTGGTTCACAATCTGGTATTGATCATGGGATATAGGGAAGGGTCTGATCCACATCAGTGAAGACCCCCAGGTAATCATATCCACAGGTTATATATCAAAAATGCAGTTTTCAGTATACAGGCATTAAGGGATTTAACAGCATTCCCACGGATGTTCAGTCTCAGACAGATAGAAGAAGTCCTTTTGCTCACAGCAGAGGAGTACTGAACTCCAACTGGCACAGGAGCTAAAACCTGGAATGTGGTTGAATAAGATGCATTGTGAAGTCCCAAGGATAAAAATGATAAGTGAACCTGGTAAACATCATGAGATCATGGGATGACCTACAGCAGTCTATGCACTTCTCACACAGTCATATGATTAACCTGATTGGATGTGTATGTGGCCAATTAATAATACAATTGGTTCATAACAGCCAAAGGTGGGCTAAAAGCTAATGTATCAAAAGGGTATGTTTCCCTTTGTTCACTGGATTGCTGAGCGGCTTTCTCTCCCCCAGCGATAAAAGAATAAACTCTGATGCTGGAAATGGAGCTGGGTGTTGAGTGATTCATTTAATCATTCCACCCCAACAGACAGAACTATTTTCAAGTGGATGTAGACACATTGCCAATATGGGCAGACACATGGCAGATGAAATTTAACACATGGCATAGCGAAATGACACACTTGGATGGGATACAATGAGGAGACACAAAAGGAAATGAATGGCACAATTTTAAAGCTATGCGGGAATAGGGAGACCTGACAGTGTATGCACACAAACAAAGGTGTGGATATGGCAAAACAACTTGAGAAGCCTGTGGAAAATGAGTAGAGTGTTCCGTGAGGACTGGGGAATCCAGAACCAGAGGGTCACAGTCTAATAGCATGGGCTAGGCCACATAGGATTGAAATGAAGAGAAATGTCTTCATCCAGAGAGCGGTGAGCCTGTGGAATTCTTCGCCACAAAAAGTGGTTGATGCCAAAACATTGAACATTTTAAAGAAGGAGTTAGATCTTCAGGCTAAAGGACTCAAAGAGGATGGGGAGAAAGTGGGAAGAGGGCATAGAGCTAGATGCTCAGTTATGATCATATTGAATGGTAAAGCAGGTTTAAAAGACCTAATAGCCTACTCCTGCACCTATTTTTTGTTTCTACAAGATCCTTGATTTTATAAGCAGTGAAAAAGAAAATAGAAACAACAAATTAATATTACATCTTTAAAAAAAAATATGTCTCAACAAGAGCATTGTGCTCAATTATTGGCACCAAACTTTAATGGATGCCAAGATACTCAGATACGTAAGAGATTTACTAGAAGGTTACAAAGCATAAAGACTGATGAGGCGGAGAGATTGGAGATGTTTGGATTGTCCTGAGAGTAGAGAGTTTAACAGGAGATTTGCTGGGAGGTGTTCAATATAATGAGGGGCTTTGATAAAGTATTTAAAGGAAAACTCTTTCAGGTGGTCGTGGGACTGAAGATGAGGGAGCAGAGATTTAAAGTAATTGCCAACAGAAACAAATCTGATATGCAGGAAACATAAGTTATTCAGTGGAAACAGATTCAATACGAACTTTCAGAGGGGAATTTTGGTATTACATGAAAGAGAAAATATTTGTAGAGATTTGGGAATATGACATGGCATTAGGGCTGAGTTGGATTGATCTTTTAACGAGCTGTCACAGGCATAAAGGTCCAAATAGTCACTTCTTATCTGTATCATTCTTAATTTGCTCTAACAGTTGCTTTATGATTTTAGCTACCCCAATGCAATCACCCTCAACCTTTTAATCTCAAGGAAATACAAATCAAATCAAGAGAAACTGTCCCTAAAATTGGTATAGTTTTTGTAGATCTAGTGCTGCACCCTCTTTAAGATAAAATATCTTTCCTGAGGTAGGATGTCCCAAATTTTTTAAAATTCATGGACTTTGGGAATCACTGCCTTGGCATTGTTGTTCATTCTTAGTTGTCCTTCAGATGGAGGTAATGAGCTGCCTTCTTGAACCATTATAGTTCATATAGTATCGGTACACCCACAGTCCTATTAGGGAGGAGTTCCAGGATTTTCACCAAGCAGCAGTGAAGTATCAGTGAGAAAATTCCAAGCCAGGGCAGACTGCAGCTTGCAGGGCACCTTGTACTTGGTGGTGTTCCCATGGATCTGCTGTCCTGGTTCTTCAGGTTGGTAGAGGTTGTGAGTTTGAAAGGTGGTGTCTTCAGTTGCTGCTGTGCATGCATCAGTGCTGGGAGAACTGAATGTTGAATGTGATGCATTAGGAGCCAATCAAGTGGCTGCTTTGTCCTTGATAGTGTTGAGCTTCTTGAGTGTTGTTGGAGCTCCACCCATCCAAGAAAGTGAGGAGTATGCCATCGCACTCCTGACTTGTTCCTCGTAGATAGTGAACATGTTTTGGGAGTCAGGAGCTGAGGTATTCATCACATAATTCCTACCTAGATTACACCTCCTCCCACCCTACCCCCTGTAAAAATGCCATCCCATATTCCCAATTCCTTCGCCTCCACCGCATCTGCTCCCAGGAGGACCAACTCCAATACCGAACAACCCAGATGGCCTCCTTCTTCAAAGACCGCAATTTCCTTTCAGACATGATGATGATGCTCCCCACCGCAGCTCCTCCACTTCCCGCTCCTCTGCCCTTGAACCCCGCCTCTCCAATCGCCACCAGGACAGAACCCCACTGGTCCTCACCTACCACCCCACCAACCTCCAGATACATCGTATCATCC
>NC_057710.1:50872267-50915722 GCF_004010195.1 Chiloscyllium plagiosum | reverse complement strand
CCCACCCCCTCTCCGGCCTATCACCCTCACCTTAACCTCCTTCCATCTATCGCATTCCCAACGCCCCTCCCCCAAGTCCATCCTCCCTAACTTTTATCTTAGCCTGCTTGGCACACCTTCCTCATTCCTGCAGAAAGGCTTATGCCCAAAACGTCAATTCTCCTGCTCCTTGGATGCTGCCTGACCTGCTGTGCTTTTCCAGCAACACATTTTTCAGCTCTGATCTCCAGCATCTGCAGTCCTCACTTTCTCCTATCACATAATTCCTTGCCTTTTGTCTACTTTTGTAGCCACGAAAGCCACGTGACTGTCCAGTTTAGTTTCCAATCCATGGCAACCCCTAGGATGTTGATAGAGGGGAATTCAACAATGGTGATGCCATTGGATGTCAAGAGGAGATGATTAGCTTCACTCTTGTTGAAGATGGTCATTACCTGGCACTTGTGAGGCATAGATGTTACTTGCTATTTATTAAATCAAGTCTGAATGTTGTCCAGGACTTATTTTGTGTTGTCATGGATTGCTTCAGTACCTGGGGGATTGTGAATGGCACTGACCATTGTTCCTTATCAGTGAGCAAAGCTGCTTCTGACCTTTTTAGTAACTAAAGAAACTGCTGAAGGTGTTTTTCACAAGGAGGCTAACTTGAGGAACTCTGCAGAGATGTCTCGGGAGTTCTCCACATTGCTGAATAAATGCCAGTGGTGTAGCTATACTGGAATATCTTGGCTTGAGGTATGGCTACTTCAGAAGCACAGGTCCTCAGTCCTATCACTAGAACGTTATCAGGATGAACATCCTTTGCAGTACTCCACTGCCTTCAGCTGTTTTTTGATCTCACATGGAGTGAATTGGTATCAGTGATACCAAAGACTGATACCTGTGATGCAAGGAACACCACTTGGCACTTCTGGCTTAAGAGCATACAAATGTAGCTGAAATGCTGGGCTCTCCCATCATTGAGGATGGAGATTTTTGTAGAGCCTTCTCTCTGGTTAAAGATTAAATTCTCCACTACCATTCATGATTGAATGATTCAGTCTGCACAGCTCTGACCTGATCCATTGGATGTGGGATCTCTCATAGTACTGTTTCACCAAGTTCACACCTCATTTATAGGTATGTCTTGTGGCGTTCCTGGAATGCCCTCCAGCACTTCTCATTGAATGGAACAAAGTTCTTCACATTTATTCTGACCAGAGCTATAATTGTTGTTGTGTCGCCATAATCTTACCAGACCATAGGGGCTGCTCTCATTAGAGAGAAGCAACTGGTGATGATTTAACCTGAAGGCTACCAGACTTCAGGCGAGGGAAGAAGAGTCCTTCATGGCAACCTCAAATTGTTGATGGGAATTGAACCCACACTGTGGGCATCACATTGCTCTGTAAATCAATGAGCCAGCCAAGTGAGCCAAACCAATTCACTAGAGCTGTAATAATTGAAACATCCCTTGACAACATTCAAAGTAGAGCTCCTTGAAAGAAAACTGCACATTATATGCCTTTTGGATCTTTTTTATCCCAGTGCATAAGCTTTCAATAATGAGTGCATATACTCATCCAAATCTCTCTGCTAATACCTGAGGTTATTGAATGTCATAATGATGATTGAAGTCCTGGGTATTTGGAAGCACTCTTACTAAAATCCTTTTATTACTTTATCCCTTTTCAGACCATTCATTTTTCTTTGTCTTTAAGGAAGATGTGAAACTTCAGTTACATCAGTGGTTGGAGAAGCTGGGGCTTTTCATTTTAGAGAAGACAAAGGTGAGGAAGAAATTTGATCGAGGTTTTCAAGATCAAGAATGAGATAAACTGGGAGAAACTGTTCCCACTGGCAGAGGGCACAAACTAAAGTGATTGGTAAAAGACCCAGAGAGACTTAAGAACATTTCTGCACATGGCTGGGATTTGAATAAATTACTTACCAGTGTGGAAACAGGTCCTTCAGCCCAACAAGTCCACACCAACCCTCCAAAGTGCTACCCACGCAGACCCATTCCCCTACACCTAATCTGCACATTTTTTGGACTGTGGGAGGAAACCCACACAGACACAGAGAGAATGTGCAAACTCTGCAGAGACAGTTGCCTAAGGCAGGAATTGAACCCAGGGCTGTGGCGCTATGTGGCAGCAGCGCTAACCACTGTGCAACCGTGCCGCCCATAACTGCACTGTAATAGAAACATGGCCTATCAAGCTGGGTTCCTGTCTGTTTTTATCTTCTGGGATCATAACATTATTGAAGGAGGAAAAACATTGCAAGGTTTCATTTCTTTGAGATTTTGTAGTAATTGGTACAACTGAGTGTCTTGCTAAGCCATTTCAGAGGACAGTTAAGCGTCAACCACATTGCTGTGGATCTGGAGTCAGATATAGGCCAGACCAGGTGAATTTCCTTCCCTGAAGGACGTTAGTGAACCAGTTGGGTTTTACCAGCAATTGGTATCATGGTCATCAGTAGATTCTTAATTCTAGGTTTTTTTAATTGAATTTCCCGCCATCTGCGGTGGGATTCGAACCTAGGTTCCCAAAACAAAAATAAAATCTTAATCTGGGTCAATAGTCTAGTAACAATACCACTCGGCCATCACCTTCCCAAGAGGGAAACCAGTGGGCAATGAATAACTCTTACAAAGAGCAGGCACAGACAAAATAGCATAAAAGGCCAACAATGAGTGACAATTGGCAGTAAGTCTATTGTAAATAGCCTGCACTGTGTACTGTCAGCAAAATGGGCTCAGGTTAAAGAATATGAAGCTTTGATTCACTAACTAATAATTTTGGAGGATTATATAAAGAGCAACATTTATGTTCAGTCTTTAAAAATTGCCATTAAGGAACAAAAATGATTAGATATATATTAACTTAAAAGCATGCACTCCCATGTTTTGCTCTCAAGGGCAGAATATTGTGTGTCAGCAATGGTCTGGTTAATGTCTCCATCCATTATTTTAAAAGATGGAAAAGATGGGGAATGTATGACTGAAATCCTGCTACATGTTGCTGGTGAATTGAACATTTTTTGCCAGGCATACTGAAGATAAAAAGCTTCTCAAAATAAAATATGTAACAATTAAAGTAAAACTGAAATACGGCAACTCTGAAGGGAAATGAATAAAATAACAATTAGATAATTTTCCAACTTTCCATTCATGGCATGGTTTCTGTGAGAAGATTTTTTTTTATTTTGATAGATTATTTTGAATAAGGATATGCCTCAAGTATGGGGTGAACATGGAAAATGGATTGGATATCTGACTGAAATCTCACATGTGAAATTTTACAAATCTTGACAGCTCTGTTAAATTGCCAGATCCTAGGTCACAAGGTAACTCATCTATCATAATTCACCACTGTCCCCTAAGCAAAGAGGGGATGGTAGTGCAGTGGCAATGTCACTGGACTAGTAATCCAAAGGCCCAAGCTAATGATTAGTAACAGTGACCATGAATTGTTTATAAACTCCCATCTGGTTCACTAATGTACTTTCCTTACCTGGTCTGGCCTACATGTAACTTCCCTTTATAGGCAAGGTAATGGCCTAGTGGTAATATCGCTAGATCATTAATCCAGAAACTCAGCTAATGTTTTGGGGACTGGGGTTAGAATTCAGCCATGGCAGATGGTGGAATTTGACTTTAATAAAAAATATCTGGAATTCACAATCTACAGATGACCATGAAACCATTGCCGGAGAACCCACTTGGCTCACTAATGTCCTTTAGGAAAGGTCTGGCCTGGTCTGGCCCACATGTGACTTCAATCCCAAAGCAATGTGTTTGACTCTGAAATGGCCTTGCAAGCCATTCAGATGTAACAATCTCTACAAGGCTGGATAATGAAATGAAACAAGACAAACCATCCAGCATCAACCTCGGCACCGGAAAAGATGACAGCAGAAACAGCCCTGTTGAGCCTGCCATGTCCGAGTGCTAAAATCGCAGAACTATCTCACAGACTAGTCACGCAACAGCTTAACATTGTCATACTCATGGAATCATACCTGATAGACTTCAAACAGATTGAGAAACTCAAGATGGGGCATCCTTGTAGGCCATCAACAGCTGCAGAATTGTACTCCAGCACAATCTACAACCTCATGGTCTGGCATAACCCCTACTCAACCATTACCATCATTACCATCAAGCCAGGAAATCAACCTGAGAGGGCATATGAGAAACAGCACCAGACACATTTTAAAATAGGGTGTCAATCTAATGAAGTTACCAAACAGGATAATTGTATGCCAAAAGCATAAGCAGCAAGTGATAGGTGGAGCTAAGAGACCCACAAGCAATGGATTAGATCTAAGCTCTGCAGTTCTGCCACATCCAGTCATGAATGGTGGTGGACAATTAAACAACTCACTAGAGGAGGAAAAATCCCCATCCTCAATGATGGAAAAGCACAACACTTCAGTGCAAAAGATAAGATAGAAGCACTCGCAGCAATCTTCACCCGAATGGATAATCCATCTCGGTCTCCTCCAGCAGTCCCCAACATTACAATTATCAATCTTTAGACAATTCGATTGACTCCATGTGATATTGCAAAAAGCAGGAGAAATCCATCCCAACCAGTTATCGCCCGATTAGTCTTCTCTTGATCATCAGTAAAGTGACTGAAAGTGTTATCAAAATGGAAGGTGCTTACAAACAGCACCTGCTCAGCAATAACCTGCTCAGTTACACCCAGTTTGGGTTCCACCAAGGTCATTCAGCTCCTGACCTCATTACAGCCTTTCTTCAAACATAGACAAAAAAGCTGAATTTCAGTGGTGAGGTGAAATTAACAGCTCTTGACATCAAGCCTGTATTTGATCGAGTGTGGCATTAAGGAACTCAAGCAAAACTGGAATGACTGGGTATCGGGGCAAACTGTCACTGGTTGGACTCATACATGGCAAATAGGCAGATGGTTGTGATTGTCAGAGGTCATCTCAGCTCCAGAACATCTTTGGAGAGCTCCTCAGGATAGTATCCTCAACCAACCATCTTTAACTGCTTCATCAATGACCTTCCCTGCATCATAAGGTCAGAAGATGGACACTTGTTGATGGTTACACAATGCTCACCACTATTCGTGACTCCTCAGATACTGTAGTAATCCATGCTCAAATGCAACAAGATCTGGACAATATCCAGGCTTGGGCTGACAAGTGGTAAATAAGATCTGCATCTCATAAATGCCAGGCAATGATCATCTCCAATAAGAGACAATCTAACCTCTGCCCTTACCAGTGAATGGCATTATCATCACTGAATTCCCCACTATCCATATCCTTACAGTTAATATTGACCAGATACTCAACTGACTCACCACATAAACACAGTAGCTACAAGTGGTTAGGATTATAATAACTCACCTCCTGATTCCCCAAAGCTTAAAAGGCTCAAGTCAGGAGTTTGACAGAATATTCACCAATTGCCTGGATGAGTGCAGCTCCAACAACACTCAAGAAGCTTAGTACCATCCAGGACAAAGCAGCCCACATGATTGGCACCACCTCCACAAGCATCCACTCCCTCCACCATCGATGCTCAGTAGCAGCAGTGTATACTATCTACAAGATATACTGCAGAAATTCACCCAAGAACTTCAGACAGCACCTTCCAAATCCATGACCACTCCTATCTATAAGTTAAAAATCACACAACACCAAGTTGTAGTCCAATAGGTTTATTTGGAAGTACTAGCTTTCAGAGTGCTACTCCTTCAGTATTGTGTGATTTTTAACTTTGTCCACCCAAGTCCAACAGTGGCACCCCCTCATCATGTCTGTCTAAAAGGACAAGGGCAGCAGATATGTGGGAACAGTACCAGCTGCAAGTTCCTCTTCAAGCCACTCACCATCCTGACTTAGAAATATATTACCATTCCTTCATTGTCGCTGTGTCAGTATTCTGGAATTCCCTCCCTAACGGCATTGTGGGTCAACTTGCAACACATGGACTGCAGGAATTCAAGAAGGTAGCTCATCACCACCCTGAAAGGGCAACTAGGGATGGGCAATAATTGCTGAGCAGCCAGCAGTGCCCACGTCTTACAAATGAATGAAAGAAAAGAATCAGAGCAAGAGAGTTGACTCTTATTTTTAGCTGTCCTCTACAATTTGAGGTCCATTTTATCCTGAAGGTGGCTGCACAGGTGGATAGAGTAGTCAAGAAGGCATATAGTATGCTTGCCTTCATCAGCCAGTATAAGAACTGGCAGGTCATGTTAAAATTGTACAAGACATTGGTTCGGCTGCATTTAGAATACTGTGTACAGTTCTGGTTGCCACATTACCAAAAGGATGTGAACACTTGGGAGAGGGTGCAGAGAAGGTTTACAAGGATGTTGCCTGGTATGGCAGGTGCTAGCTATGAAGAAAGGTTGAGTAGGTTAGGATTGTTTTCATTCGGAAAAAGGAGATTGAGGGAGGACCTGATTGAGGTCTACAAAATCATGAAAGGGTAGATAGAGATAAGCTTTTTTCCAGGGTGAGGGATTCAATAATGAGAGGTCACATGTTCAAGTTGAGAGGTCAAAAGTTTAAAGGGGATACACGTGGAAAGTAATTTATACAGAGGGTGGCAGGTGCCGAGAATGCGTTGCCAGCACCGGTAGTAGAGGCAGGCATGGTAGATTCATTTACGGTACATCTGGATGAATACATGAGTAGGTGGGGAGCAGAGGGATACAGATGTTTAGGAATTGGGCAATAGGTTTAGACAGTGGATTTGGATTATCTCAGGCTTGGAGGGCCGAAGGGCCTGTTCCTGGGCTGTAAATTTTCTTTGTTCTTCTTTGTTCTTTACTAATCAAAACAGGTACCAAATGCCCATTTAACTATGAAAAAAAAGAAATTCCTCTGTCTTCCTTCTTCAGTCAGAGAATGGGCAAACAACAATTGCTATGCTAAATAGCAGAGAACCATCACTATCCCTAGGTTAATGGACACTCAACTATTTGAATCTCCACTCATGCTGTGTTACTGCCACATTTCCAGCTCTCCTCTCCACTCACAGGAATATTTATTTCCATTTTATTACCAGTGAACCATCAGGTCTAGTATGTCATCCCACTGAAAATAAACACTAACACTTTCAAACCTCGATGTTTAAGAATATTTTAGTTCTTGGGGGGTGTCAACAGAAATAAACACAGCAGGGTAAGCTCTTGCTTTATCTTTTAAAATGAACACAACAATCATTGACTTGACATTTTACAGCTTTTAAAAGCCCTCTGAGGCCTGCAGTACCATGTTAGCATCAAATCAAGAATGAAAGATCGATATCTTCCAGTTAATTCCCAACATACTGTGATTTAAGAAATGTACCTCACTCATGTTAGTGTCTCTGTTTCTATATTTACAGTATCAATCTTTAGAAATGTACACAAAATGATTTATTCACAAAGTCAAGTACATTATAAGCTGAAAATGTTTAACTATATTGTAAGTCATTGCCGTGCTATTCTTCGTAATGACCAAACAGCTTGTGTATTGCTGTCCTGCTGTTTTCAACTATTCAAATCTGTTTTTCTAATACAGATTGAACATATTTGGAAACAGGTTCAATCAAGCTAACTCTTTGAACACAGTGGTCAAAGTTAAGCTTGTGCTCTACTTACAGTCTTTAGAGAAACTACTGAAAACATTATTTCTGAGGCCTTAGATTGGGATGTCAATTTGCTAACAATACTCACTATAATTAGAAATAAAGATTGATTTTGCTTCTACTGCTGACGCGTTGCTCTTCTATCATGTGGTTTGATGCCACACACTGAATTTAGGCTTGAGACAGACAGTCTGGCCTTTTTGTCAGGCTGTCATAGAGATTGGTGCTCAGACCAGATATGAACCAGGCCAGGCCCCCTCAAAATATTTTAAGAAGGCAGCTTCGGCCCTAATTTTTTGTCATTTTAAAGGCAGATGTGAAGTGGATATTCCAGGTGTGATGGAGCTGGTCAAACCATTCAGCTTTAAAAAAAACAGAACTTATTTAAACACTACAGTTGAAACATAAACAAAAGAAAACAGAATTTCAAATAACTTAACTATTGGAAACTTAACTGTCTTGACACAGCAACTTAACTAAGGAGCTGTTCCACTTCCCGTAACATCCCATAAACACACCCTTTGGCAAAAGGTAAATTCAAACACAGGCTCTTACAGGCATGAGAGATTTCAGAGAGAGAAGCCAGTCAAGAATCATCTGCTGACGCATGGAATCTTTTCGCACTGCAGCAGCGTCTACTACAGCTACCAGCAGCTTCTCTGCTACAACTAAACCAAACTAGAAAGAACCCTGAACTGGGAAACTGGTCACTGTCCTGCCATTATTAAACTAGGGTCTTTTCAGAGATTTCGGTATCTCTGCCTTTATGACCTCTTCTAAAAAAAATCAAGGAAAAAATATCCGTGTTAAAGTGACAGCATCATCACAGACCTAACTGCTTACAATGACGTAGATGAAGGGATGGAAGGTATGGTTGTCAAATTTGATGATGATACAAACATAAATAGGAAATAGTTTGTGCAGAGGACTCAAAGAGGTTACAAAAAGATACTGACAGGCTAAGTGAGTGGGAAAAGATTTTGGCAACAAGAATACTAAATAAGCATTTATCTAAATGGTGAGAGATTGCAGAGCTCAGATATGCAGAGGTATCTGGATATCCTTGTACATGAATCACAAATAGTTGTATGCAGACACAGCAAGTAATTTCAAAAGCAACTAGAATCTGATCATTTGTTAGTAGGGCAATTGAATATAAAGCAGGGAAGTTATGCTTCAATTATAGAGGGTCCTGGTGAGATCACATTTGGAACACAGTGCATAGTATTCTTGCCTCATTTAAATAAGAATGTCAAAGTGTTGGAGACAGCACAGAGATGGTTTACCATAAAAATCTGGAATGGGTGGGTTATCTTAGGAGAAAAGTTTGGCCAGGCTTATCTTGTATCCTTGGTGTTTAACAGGTGGCTCGACCCTCTGAAATATGTAGTACTGTTAGGGATCCTGACAGGATGGATCTGAAGAGGATGTTTTGACCTACAGGAGAATCTCGAACTAGAGATCATCGTTTCTACATCAGAAATTGCATGCTTAAAGCAGAAATTACATGGGTGTTCTTTTTTCATTCAGATAGTTGTGAAATTTTCGATCGCTCTTTCCGAAAATTTGGAAGCAGTGACCCTGAACATATTTAGAACAGACAGACAGCTTCTTGTTAAGCAACGGGTTGAAAGGTTATCGGACTGTTGGTGGGAAGGGATTTAGAGGTCATAACCAGATCATCCATGATCTTACTGAATGGTGAAGCAAGTTGGCGGGGCTGAAAAGTCTATATTGCTCCTGATTCATCTGTTTGTGTGGATTAGAGTGGCGCTTGAAAAGCACAGCAGGTCACACAGCCTCCAAGAAGCAGGAAAATCTACTCTTTGGATGCTGCCTGACCTGCTGTGCTTTTCCAGCACCACTCTAATCCAGACTCAGGTTTCCAGCACCTGCAATCCTCGTTTTTATCTCATCTGTTTGTATGTTCTGTTTTGAGGCATGAATATACCTTAGGAACAATTTGGTTTGTTCCTTATTTGTTCCTCAGACTGTAGCATATCATTGAGAAGTGACCTGTTTTGCTAAAATGAATACATTGTGGGACAATTGCTGATGTGGGATAAGATAATGTGACATTAGATTACTTAGGATTTCACACTGATGTCACGTGCAGTATACTGTTCAAATGCAAGATCTAACTCCTTTTGTCAAATGGTTTATTGGGCATTAAGTTGACATATTCTATAAAATGTTAATGATGCTTCTTGAACAGTTTTCTAGATTCATTTTTGTCTGCTTCTTCCAGAATTCAATCCTCTTTTGGTTGAAGACATTCAGTGAGCTATCAGAGGGGCCAATGATAGATCTGAGCTTGCATTGTAAGTTTCCATAGCTGCATGGTTTGAAAGGAAATGCAGATCATAATGAAATAATCTTTTGACCCAACTGGAGGATGGTATCTGTTATTGAAGCAGGATTTTGCCAGCGTCTTGTTTGCATTTGCATTGTAATACAGATCAAAAACTGTTATCAGGTTGTCAAATATAGTTGTTTTTCATTGATCTGTTGCAGATGTCACACGTGACCTGAAGTTCCTCCCATTTAGGAGAGAATTGCACTAACCTATTACACATTTGATTTGGCTTCTAATGTTGAAGCTGCTTGAACTATTTGATGAAATAACTCCATAGTGGTTGGCATCCTGTTACTAAGTCACTCTTCATTTCCACATGAAGAATACTTGCCACTGACTTAGCTCCCTCAGCGCCAGCTCTCAGAGTAAACAAGATGTCTGACACTCCTGTTCTTATTTGGCAGCCAGGGCCCCCTGATTGGACCAGATTATCAGCCCCATTCAGGGAACTCATATTTTATGAGGTCTACCTCCTGACCTTGTTACAGTCCACAATTCTGCCCAGAAGCTCACAGTCCACACTTGTCAATCTTCTGCTGTATCTAATAGATCTGTTAGCCTGAATTTTTTTCTGGTGGAAAATTGGTACCAGTGAACTTTGTTGTATTGTTTGATCCTTGACAGGAACTTGAAGTTCTTGATCATCTTCAGGATTTGGAAGAACACTGTAGGGATTTTGATTTCCTTGCACCACACTCTTTGTAGTCTTGTTTATTAAAATTATTGTTGAATCTTTGTTTTAAAGATTGTTGTTATGGTACTAAAATTAAATGCTGTTGAGGTTTCTGCTACTTTAAATGCTATTTTCAATGTAAAATTCAGTGTTGCTTTAGCAAAACGATGTCTCTTTAGACACGAATTAAGGTATTGCTTTTCCAAGATGGCTGAAGGATTTCCCAAAGATCTGTGGGTAGAAGTATCTCAAAATGGCTACTTGCAGTATGTTTCAATGATTTTTGAAAAATGTTTTTCTTGGTGTCATTCATATTGACGTCTGAGATATTTTCATGCTGATATTGCCACCACGTGATCAGATTCATGCTCTTTCTCCTAATCTGATATTTTTGTGTTTACTTAATAAAATTGATAACACTTCTTAGTTGCCAAATAACAGTTTGAATTTGATGCATAAGCCATTAACAAATTAAGATTTTTCTACCATGGATAAGAGCTAACATTTTGAATGCCAATAAATGATTTTCATTCCTGGTTTTCTCTTCCTTTATCCAAACTCTTTTCTTTAAGTCTGCATCTGAAGAATTATCTTAACTTGCTGTTGTTAACTTTGACTTTATTGAAAGAGTTCAGACATTTATTAAGAAGTTTTACCTCTTAGTTTGTCCCCTTTCTGGAGGAATCAAATTTGCTTGGTAGGTGCGTAGTCTTTGGTCCCTTTTCATGGGTATTCATCTCCCCTTGGATGTTAGTGATTTTGACTGTTCTCACTGCTTTTTGTAAAGGTATCTTTCCCCTATTACTGATTGCAAAAAGTCTTTTTGAGATTTACAGTGTTCTGGTGGTTTCTCTGGAGGGGGTATCTATTCAGAACCATTTCTTCACAGCGGCTAGTCAGTTCGTGGTGTTTTTGGCAGCAAGCTGATTTCTTGAAATGGTTTTTGGAGTTCTGTTGTTTTTCAGGCAATCTCAGGTCTGTTTCTTGGGTTTCACTGCTGCCATGTATACCATAGCAGTCACCATCATTGTGCTTTCATGCCACACCATAAGTTAAAATAAGAGACAGACTGGTCGAGGAATAAATAAAGTTATGAATGGTCTACAGGATTCGACTCTAAAGCAACACTATTTACTCTACATCAAAACTAAAAACTGTTGTACGTGGGAATCATGGATATCCTAGGCTCTGAATTATAGTTACATTAGGTAAGAATGAATCCATTTTCTTCACGTGCACATGCCCACATGTCGAGAAGAGTCTTCCTGGATAGATTGTTGCAGTCTGGTGGTGTTATTCCAGAAAGTGCAGTGTACTATTTATGCTCAATGATGTGTTCAGATCTGTGACATCATCACAAGGCTGATCCAGGGTCCTGAAGCTACACAATTGTTAGCATCGGCTAGATAGAAGTGATGGTGATTTGCATGCCTCAGCCTCATTCTCATCAAACTAGCAAGTTTCAGGAATTTGCATTCAGATTGCTGAGTACAAGCTCTCTAACATTGGGTTTGCTTGCCCTGGAGCCACAGTAGTAATTGGAAGCACACTATTGTGAGCCAGTTCCATTGCCTAATAAGCTGACTTATAAGGTCCTGTCAGTTTCATATTAAAATTGCACTCAGAGTCCCAGATACATTAAAGGATATCAATTTACATGTTTAAACAAATCTATTATGTGACAGGCAACCACTTCTGTCAACCACCAGTAGCCCCCACTGTGGGTCCATTTGTGTTGTTGAAGTGGTAGTCAGCTGACCTCAACTTGAGATTATCAGTGCTCCATTGAAACTGAACTTAGAAGGAAAATGTTACGTTGTATTAAAAATGATCCTCATACTAACTGCAAGTCGGGGATGGGGTAGAGGGGTGAGAGAATTGCAGTGTATCAGCTTTCGGTCTTTGGGATCTGAGTTTGTATAAAGGCAGGCTTCCTCAGTCTCTTAATTGGAACTTCTCTTTAACACGTATACCGTTATATACAGTAAATGTAAAAAGTATTGATACACGGAAGGATCTTGGGGATGCAAGCTTCCTGAAAGTGGCAACGCAAGTGAATAAGGTGGTAAAGAAGACATGTGGCATGCCTGCCTTTATCAGTCAGGACATGGAGTATTAAAAGTTGGCAAGTCATGCTTTGTCAAGATTAGAGTGGTGATGGAAATGCACAGCAGGTCAGGCAGCATCCGAGGAGCAGGAAAATTGACGTTTCAGGCAGGAGCCCTTCATCAGGCAGTTTCCAGCACCACTCTAATTTTGATTCTGTTCCCCAGCATCTGCAGTCCTCCCTTTCACCAAGTCATGTTTTGTATACATTCATTCATGCGATGAGAACATCACTGGCAAGCTCAGCATTTCTTGGCATACCAGAGGGTAGTTAACAGTCAACCAGATTGCTTTGACTCTGGAGTCAGGTAAGGATGGCAGTTTCCTTCCCTAAAGGACATTAGTGAACAGATGGGGTTTTCTGACAATTTGCAACAGATTGATGGTCATCACTAGAATCTTAATTCCAGATTCTTTTCCCTCCACTGAATTCAAATTCGACCAATGCTATGGTGGGATCTGAACCTGAGTCTCCAGAACATTACTTGGGTCTCAGGATCGACAGTCCAGTGAAAGAACCACTAGGCCATCACATCCCCCACTGCAGGAAACGTTACTTAGGCCACATTGGGAGTATTGTGTGTAGTTCTGGTCAGCAGACCATAGGAAGGATGTGGAGGCATTGGAGAGGGTGCAAAGAGGATTACTAGAATATTGCCTGGATTGGAGTGTATTATCAATAAGGAGAGGTTGAACAAACTTGGATTGTTTTCACGAAGGTATCAGAGGCTGAGGAACAACCTGATTGAAAATTATAAAATTATGAGACGCATGGATAGGGTGGATAGTCAGAGTATTTTGCCATGGATAGAACAATCAAATACTGGGAGGCATAGGTTTAGGGTGAGGGGTGGAAAGTTTAAAGGAAATGTGGGAGACAAGTATTTTACATAGAGGATGGTAGGTGCTCACTGGAATGCGCTACCAGGGGAGATGGTAGAAGCAGGTATAATAGAAACATTTAAGATAAAAATCATACAACAGCAGGTTATAGTCCAACAGGTTTATTTGGAAGCTTTAGCTTTCGGAGCGCTGTTCCTTCATCAGGTAGCTGTGGAGTAGGATCATAAGACACAGAATTTATAGTGAAAGAATTTTATGGTCATGCTCCACAAATACCCGATGAAGGAGCAGTGCTTCGAAAGCTCGTGCTTCCAAATTAACCTGTTGGACTATAATGTGGGGTGGCACAGTGGCTCGATTCTGGCCTGGGGTGACTGTCTGTGTGGAGTTTGCACATTCTCCCCGTGTCTGCGTGGGTTTGCTCTGGGTGTTCCGGTTTCCTCCCACAGTCCAAGATGTGTAGGTCAGGTGAATTGGCCGTGCTAAATTGCCCATAGTGTTAGGTGCATTAGAGAAATGGGACTGGGTGGGTTACTCTTTGGAGGGTCGGTGTGGACTTGTTGGGCCGAAGGGCCTGTTTCCACACTGTAGGGAATCTAATCACATAATCTGGTGCTATGTGATTTTTAACTTTGTCCATCCCAGTCCAACACCGGCTCTTCCACATCATAGCACCATTTAAGAGGAATTTAGCCAGACACATAGACAAGTAGAGAACAAAGGGATATGGACCACAAGTAGGGAGATGGTATTAGTGTATAATAGCATCATGCTTGGCACAGACATGGTCAGCTAAAAGGCCTGCTCTTCTGCAGTACTGTTCTGTGTTCAATGTTTAAAATGATTTTAGGCATTTCCTCCAATCCCAAGCAATGAAAAACATTAAAGCTGTTCAAATAAATTATATAATTAATGGTATATAGAACTGGTAAATTCACAGGTAGACATATAAAAGTTATGTCAGATTTTTTCCAGTCCTGGCAGTCTCAGCATTCTTTAAAACAATAATAGCTTAAAATCGCTGTAACAATCTGAATAAATTGTATAGATGTGTAAGGTAATTTTTTATTATATATTATTGATACACTAATCAATAAACACTTATATCAGCAAAACTCTGCACTACAAAGCATTCCTAAACCTTTCTCCTTACCACCACACACAAAAAAAGACTTCTATTTAAATTCCTTCCCCCTGCTGTGCCGTTCTCTGAGATAATATGCTAAAAATAATTAGAGAAACAAGAATGGCCACCTAGGGTATCGACAAGCCTCTCATTTGTAAGGCTTGCAGACAGTTATTATCCATTATGCTGCAGTACAATGACTGAGACAGAGTAAAATTGGTTCACAATGCAGGCACTTCAGAAACAGGCACAGGACACTGCGGGACATTGCCTGTAAAGTAATTCAAGTTTGGAAATGTAAGTTCCTTTCAAGCAGGTGACTCTCTGCAATTGACCTTAAAAATTGAATTGTGCCAAAATTCACCTTCACGGGTTTCTGCGGGCATTGGAATAAAAATGGAACTGTCATTGTAGACATTTGTAAGATGAACAGCAAGCTGTGAGTGCTGTGATTACAATTTGTTCAGGATCAGAAACAGAAGAATATGTAAATTGCAATATAGACCCAGAACTGCACTGAGAAGTTTCAAAAACACACCTGGTCAGTTCCTGGTCAATAAATGGCCCAGTGTGGAATTGAGCAACTCAAACTGTGCAGGGCTCCAACTTGAATTCTCATTTGTTGCCGAATACCCACTTTCAGCCAGGATAATAGTCGTGGCTTATGTTGTTAGATTTAGGGTGTCCACTCATCATTAATATTCAGGAATTTCTCCTGGTATGTTTGTCAGTATCCATAACAGGTGAAGAAACCATTGGATTTGAAAACGATTACATGGCATAAAGCTTATCATCCAGGTTAACTGGCACATACATGAAGGTTGATCCAAAGTCTTGAAATACTAGTGAGTAATTACAACTCATGAATTTTGTGTCCTCACCATCAGGTTTGCAGACAGGACCCGGGCCTGTAAACTCCCTTGGATAGTCTTCCCACCAGCTCCCTGCCCATCCTCACCTTCCCACAGTTCTACAGTGGCACAGGCAATTCCATGGCAAGCCTTCTCCATGCTCTAATGGAGGTCCTTAAGTAGACAATTAATGATTAATTAAGCACCATTTCCCATGCAGCTTCAATTCTCAAGCTGGTGAGTGAAGGTCAGGAGCAAAGAGATTCTTAGAAGATAACTCTGCTCAGGTCTTGGATAGGAAGGAGAATGGGCCATCTCCATTTCAACATTGGTAATACGAGTGTAACCACACACCAAGGTCAGACTGAAGCAGTCCATGCTTGTATACAGTAAGACCTGAAGAATTTTCAGATTTGGGCTGATAGATAGAAGTAACATATTGACTATACAATGCCTGGCAATCACCATCTCCACAGAACAGAATTAAAATCTCCCTTTGGCAAGATCATTATTGAATATTCCACTATGAACATTCTTGGGGTAAACATTTATCAGAAACTGAACTGGATCAGATGTACAAATACTTTGCATACAGTAGCATTTCAGAGGCCAGACTAAGTCAGAGGTGTGATGGTATATTGTTTGTTTGCCCTGAATGAGTGCAGCTCCAACAACATTCAACATGTTTGACAAAACAATCTTCTTGACAGCATTCCATCCAATAGCTTCAACATTCATATCCTCCGCTTCTAGCACAGAGGAGTGGCAATCTATGATATCTATAGGATGCTTTGCAGCAAGCCTCTTTTGACTGCACCTTTCAAGTTTGTGACTTGTGTCACCCACAAGGACAAAGCAGCACTTGCATAGGAAAACCACCATTTGCAAGTTCCCCTTCAAGCAACACACCATTTTATATTGAAAGTACATTGTTGTTTCTTCGCTGCTGCTGGATCAAAATGCTGGAACTGCCCCCACAGCTGCACTGTGAGTGTATCCAGAGCACATGGACTACAGTAGCTCATGAGATGGCTCTGCACTATCTTCTCAATGGTACCTACAATGGGCAATAAATATTAGCCTAGCCAGTGTCACACATCCCAGAATAAATAAAAGAGATTTTTTTTAAAACTCAATCGCTTCTTTGGCCAAATGTTTGGCCACTCCTCTTAAAATTGGCTTCTTTTGGTTCTCTGTCACCTGCTGTCTGTGAAGTGCCTCAATGTTTTTCAAAGTTAAAGTTGCTAAATTCTGTAAGTTGTTATTGCATAGCATCTTGGATTCTTTCACGATAAGTATAGGTCAAGAATTAAGGCCCATGCTGCCAACTGCCAACAAAGTTGAAAAGAATGAGTGAAGACCAATCACCAGGGCCAGATGAATAGAAGCCAAGGATGTAATGGCGGACCCTCTGAGGCTCATTTTCCAATTGCCACTAGATATAGGCAAGGTACCAGAGGATTGGAGGTCTGCAATGTTATGGTATTATTAGAAAAGGCTGTGAGGGATAGGCCCAATAATTATAGGACTGTCAGTCGATCCTTGGTGATGGGCAGAATCAATAACGAAAAATAATGATTAACTGCTCTTAGAAAGGCACAGATTAATCAGGGATAGGCAGCATGATTTTGTTAACTGACTTAAGTGAAACTTTTGAAGATGTAACAAGGAAGATTAGTGAGAACAGTATAGTGGATGCTGTCTACATGGATTTTGATAAAGCATCTGACAAAGTCCCACATGGCAGATTGATTAGAAAAATTATAGCCCACAGAGAGTTGGATCTAAAATTGGCTCAGTGACAGGAAACAAAGGGCAATAGTCAACAAATGTCTTTGTAAACGGACAGCAGTTTCCAGTGGTGCTCCATAGTATTCACTGTGGGTACTTTTGCTTTTATGGCATATATTAATGATTTAGATTTAAAAGTAGTTGCTGCTAAAATTGACTGAGAAAAGGTGAACCCCAGTGTTAGGGATATGTGTGTGCGAAAGCTTCATTAGACTGAGAAGTCTTGAAAGCAGGACATTCAAGGGCATGGAGCAAGACTCAGTGAAGCCATGAAACTTAGAAAGCTAGAAAACTAGGACATTTGGTGAGAGAGGATGGTTGTAGCTATCGGACAATTGAAATGAACTGATGGAAACGAAACTGTGTGAGCTTCTAAATGAGAAAAGGATGGGGGCACCACTGAATAGCATTTGCAGGTGGAAGAAAGCATGATTTGTAACAAAGCAAATATGGGAGAGGAAGCTTAGCTCAGGATTTACGAGACTATTTAAGAGAAGCTACCATTGAATCTTGTAACTTATGGAATTTAATTTAGATAGATGTGAGATGCTGCATTTTGCAAAGGCAAATCACTGCAGGACTTATACACTTAATGGTAAGGACCTGGGGAGTGTTGCTGAAAAAAAGAGACTTTAGCGTGCAGGTTCACAGCTCCTTAAAAGTGGAATTACAGCTAGACAAGATAGTGAAGGTCTTTGGTATGCTTACCTTTATTGTTCAGAGTATTGAGTACCGGAGTTGGGAGGTCATGTTGCGGCTGCACAGGACATTGGTTCTGCCACTTTTGGAATATTATGTGCAATTCTGGTCTTCCTCTGATTGGAAGGATGTTTTGAAACTTGAAAGGGTTCAGAAAAGATTTACAAGAATGTTGCCAAGGTCAGTAGGTTTGAGCTTTAGGGAGAGGCTGAATAGGCTGGACCTATTTTCACTGGAGCATCGGAGGCTGAGGGGTGACCTTATAGAGATTTATAAAATCATGAGGGGCATGGATAGGATAAATAGACAAGGTCTTTTCTCCAGGATGAAGGAGTCCAAAACTAGAGGGCATAGGTTTAAGGTGAGAGAGGAAAGATATAAAAGACATCTAAGGATCAACATTTTGATACAGAGTGTGATGCCGGTATGGAATGAGCTACCAGAGGAAGTGGTGGAGACTGTATAATTATAACATTTAAAAGGCATCTGGATGCATATATGAATAGGAAGGGTTTAGAGAGATATGGGCCAAGTGCTGGCAAATGGGACTAGATTAGGTTAGGATATCTGGTCAGCATGTATAAGCTGGACTGAAGGGTCCATTTCCGAGCTGTACATCTCTATGACTCTAATTGTTTTGTAAATAGATGATTACAATTTGGGCTCAATCAATCACAATTTTTTCTAATCATTAGAATCCCTCCTCTGCTCATTCCTTTCCTAGCTCACAATGCCACTGACTTGCTATATTTTGCTTCAACTTAATGAATGCTATTTGTAAAACTCTGATTTATCTGTACCTCTGACAGATGTCCTCTTTAATATGACTTGTTCAGTAAAATTAGATGATTCTGATGGAAATGGATCTTGCATGCAATCAAGCACAAACAGATTTAGCAATGGGGCTCTGAACATGACAACCCATGCTATCTAGAAATTTAACAAACTAATTTAATGCTTGCATTTAAATCAGAGTTTTGCAAATTTATCAGATTCTTTTATTTGCTTCTGAATGAAGAAGTCAGTGGTCATGGCAGCACTGTTTGTCCAAAAGAGTAAAATTTACTTTGGCATAATTCCAAGTTTGTATTAGCGTGATAATTCTGATTGACATTCATGGTAATAAATTAAAAAAAAATTACATCCCTTCTTTTCACTTTGCAACTTACAGCTGTGCCCATGCCTAAACATTACTTTTCCTTTGTAGGTAAGTTCCAAAGATTTGAGGAAATATAATTCATTATTTGTGAAGTGATATACACAGTATATGTTCCACTTTTGATCTGTGTTTTGTAATGTTTTTTGCATTCTTTAACTAAAAATAAGTTCAGCACAAATTCATATCAAATAGTTTGATAAACAAATGATCTGTAGCAACTACTATTAACTTTCAACACTTCTCCTTGATTTTGTCTCAAAAGTAACCTACAGTATCCAAGGCCGAACTATCTTCAGCTGCTTCACTTAAGACCTTCCCTCCTACATAAGGTCAAACTGGCGAAGTTCACGAATGATTGTACATATATCAGCACCACTTGTGACACCTCAGATACTGAAGCAGTCCCTGTTCAAATGCGGCAAGACTTAGGCAATTTTCATGCTTGGTCTGAAAAGTGGCAACTAACATTTGTACCACACAAATACCAGGCAATGACTATCCCATCAAGAGAGAATCTAACCAAAGCCCCTTGACATTCAGTGATGTTGTGGAGAGAGAAAGAGTTGATGATTCGAATACAATATAACACATTAACGCTGTTTTGCACTCCTCAGCTTCTATCAGGCTTGCTGAGTTTTCTCCAGTACTGTCTCTTTTTATTTTAACCTCCAGAATTTGCATTACTTTGCTCTTAGTTAACTGCAGGTTTAACTTTATGTTCGCTATCATCATCCCCATTCATTTTGACTCACTTATGAAAGGAATGTATTCAGCTGCTGTTAGCTTGAAGAAGAATTATGCCTTTTTCTGCTTAATGAGTACAATTTGTCGACAGCATCTTTCATGCTTCTTGGCATTGTTAAGTTTGGATACAGTGTGGGTTTATTGATATCTCTGAAAACTTGCATGTGAAGTGTTATATTTGGGTAATATCACCTCAATACTGTCAAATGTTTAATTCTATCACAGAGGGATTGTGACATAAGCCAAATCATTGTGCTGTTGTTGCTGCAGCAACCTAATGAAACAGCTCTCATCGGTAACATCCAAAGAAGATATTTACTCTTACCATTTTGCCTTTCCTTTCGGTCCGGTGTAACATATTAGACACTTTGTGTCATACAACAACAACATTAACTAGATTCACTCTTCTATGACATTCACACAGAGTATGTTTCTCATAATGAAATGTCTCTCCACTCTGGCATTTACCATTAACTTTAAATACTCTCATGTCATGTATATCAATTAACTGGGTTGATAGTAGCCTGGGAATTTCCTCAGTGCTATGCCATCAAAACCTCTCTGCAAGTACATTGAAAGCCACATTTACTGTGTAAATGGTTTGCATTGGACTTCCAGTGACTCTAAGGTATTGGATTAGAAGAAGATTGAGTTAAATTTCTTATGTGTCTTGGCTCAATATTAGAAATGCATAATCTTACCAATGTGATATTTCTATTTCAGACATTACTGAGGGATATTGCTAACCTCATGCCTATTAGGAAAATTAATTGGTGGTGACTACTTGGTTTGAACTTAACCAGAAGGTCTTCCGACATGCATTCAGCTGATGGCTGTAGAAGTCAATGTGAGCAGTTGAGAATCAAGCTGCAGTGACACAGGAGATCACTTACATCCTTCAGTCTTTGGTATACACTTATTACATATTGGGGACACAGGCACAATGAAAAAATGGTGATATATTTCAAAATCAGAGAAATGCCTGACTAGGAGGGGAGCCTACAGGTTGCTATGTTCCATTGCATGTACTGCTGTCCTAGATGGTGGAAGTCAACAATTTGGAAAGTGCTGGTGAGGGAGCCTTGGTGAGTTGCTGGAGCACATTTTGCCAATGGTGCCCAATGTTTGCACTGTGCACTAGTGGTAGAGAAACTGAAAATTTTAAATGGAGTGTCGATCAAGCAGCTGGTTTGTCTTTGGATGCTGTTGAGCTTCTTGAGTGTTATTGGAGCTGAGAGGCTTGATGGAACGCAAACTGCACATCAATAAACCGGTTATCACTTTGTGAGTGCACCTGAAACACTGCTGATGGTGAATCACTGAAACTATCAGCATTAAAAAGCTAAATTTTGGGTCCTTTATACCGACACTAATGAATCTTCATCAAACGTTTAAGCATTTTGCTAATGATCTAACTGTCTCAATCTTCCTTTTAAAGTATGCAGTCAATTTGTGGTGATGGTCATAACTGAAGATAGGGGTTCTAGATAAAGACTCTTCCACATAATGTTAAGAAATCATCAATTTCTATTTGAACCGATAGATGACTGAACTGATTGGTTTCTTAGTGCTGGCTCATAATTGTGTATTAGCTCTTAAACTAATTAAATAATGAAAATAATTTACTAAGGAAAGGTTATACTGCATTTTTTCCCATTCATGATACTCTCTTTGTTATCAATGCAAATAGCAAAAGACATCGGTTATATGATTCTTATCTTTTAAGAGCCTTGAAGTGCACAAACACATATCAGAAAACCTTTTTAGTTGACATTTAATTTCCTGTCCTTTCATAGACAACTCTCATAGTTAATGTTAGGTACCTTAGGATATTTCTAGTCTAGTGGTTATATAAACCTTATTGAGTTCTTTGAGATGGTGACCAAACGAGTGGATGAGGGTAAAGTGGTTGATGTGGTGCACATAAATTTCAGTAAAGCATTTGTTAAGGTTCCCCATGGTAGGCTATTGCAGAAAATACAGTGGTATGGGATTGAGGGTGAATTAGCGGTTTGGATCAGAAATTGGCTTGCTGAAAGAAGACAGAGAGTGGTTGTTGATGGGAAACGTTTATGCTGGAGTTCAGTTACTAGTGGTGTACCGCACGGATCTGTTTTGGGGCCACTGCTGTTTGTCATTTTTACAAATGACCTGGATGAGGGCAAAGAAAGATGGATTAGTAAATTTGCAGCTGACACTAAGATTGGTGGAGTTGTGGACAGTGTTGAAGGATGTTGTGAGTAACAGAGAAACATAGATAAGCTGTAGAGCTGGGCTGAGAGGTGGCAAATGGAGTTTAATGCGGAAAAGTGTGAGGTGATTCACTTTGAAAGGAGTAACAGGAATACAGGTTACTGGGCTAATTATAAGATTCATGGCAGTGTGGATCAGCAGAGAGATCTTGGTGTCCATGTACATAGATCCCTGAAAGTTGACACCCAGGTTAGTAAGGTTGTTAAGAATGAATATGGTGTGTTAGCTTTTATGGGTAGAGGGATTGAGTTTTGGAGCCATGAGGTCATGCTGCAGCTGTACAAAACTCTGCTGCGGCCGCACTTGGGAGTATTGCATATGGGAAGGATATGGAAGCTTTGGAAAGGATTCATAGAAGATTTACTAGGTTGTTTCCTGGTTTGGAGGGAAGATCTTATGAGGAAAAGCTGAGGGACGTGACACTGTTGTCATTACAGGGAAGAAGGTTGAGAGGTGACTTAATTGAGACATATGAGATAATCAGAGGGTTAGGTAGGGTGGACAGTGAGAGCCTTTTTCCTCGGATGGCAATGGCTAGCATGAGGGGACATAGCTTTAAATTGAGGGGTGATACATATAGGACAGATGTCAGAGGTAGTTTCTTTACTCAGAGAGTAGTAGGAGCGTGGAACACACTGCCTGCAACAGTAGTAGACTCGCCAACTTTCAGGGCATTTAAATTGTCATTGGATAGACATATGGATGATAATGGAATCGTGTTGGTTGGATGGGCTTCAGATTGGTTTCACAGGTTGGCACAACATTGAAGGCTGAAGGGCCTGTACTGCACTGTTTTATTCTTTGTTCTATAAGACATTGGAGCACAAAGTTGGCCATTTAGTCCATCAAGTCTATTCCACCATTCAATCATGGCTGATAAGTTTCTCATCTCCATTCTCCCTTCTTCTCCCCATAATCTTTTATCCCCTTAGCAATCAAGAATCTATGTATCTCTGTCTTAAATATATTCAATGACCTGGCCGCCACAGCCTTCTGTAGCAATGAATTCAGTAGATTCTTAACTCTCTGGCTTAAGATGTTTCTCCTCATCTCCTTTCTCAAGGGTCTTTTAAGGCTGTGCCCTCGGGTCCTAGTCTCTCCTACCAATGGAATCATCTTCCCAATGTCCATTCTATCCAGGCTTTTCAGTATTCCGTAAGTTTTAATTCGATACCCCCCATCACCCTTCTACGCTTCATCGAGTATAGACCTCGAGTCCTCAAACATTTTCATATTTTAAGACTTTCATTCCTTGGATCATTCTCATCAACCTCCTCTGGAACTACTCCTGAGACATGGAGCCCAAAATTGCTCACAATATTCTAAAAGAGGTCTGACCACAACCTTATTTACTGATTGATTTATTGTTGCGTGTAATGAAGTACAGTGAAAATCTTTGTTTATGACCAGTACAGGCAGATTATAGTAAGCAAGGATATATACAGTTGTAAGAAGACTTAGACAGAGGCATTCAGGTTACATTGCTCAGGGCGTGTGCTCGGCATGATCAATGTCAGCAAGATCAGCATTATAATGCCTCAGAAGTATATCCCTGCTTTTATATTCTCGTCCTCTTGAAATAAATGCCAACATTATATTTGCCTTCCTAACTACTGACTCAACCTGCCAGTTAACCTGAAGGGAATCCTGAACTGGGACTCCCATGTTGCTTTGCACTTCACGTTTCTGAATTTTCTCCCCCTTTAGAAAATAGTCTATGCCTCTATTCCTTTTACCAGTGTGCATGACCTCACACTTTCCCACGTTACTCCATCTGTCACTTCTTTGCTCACTCTCCTAACCTATCTAGATCCTTCTGCAGCCTTCCTGCCTTCTCAATATTAGGTCCCTCCATTTATCTTTGTATCCTCTGCAAACTTAGCCAGAATGCCCTCCGTTTCTTCATCTAGATCATTAGCATATGAAGTGAAAAATTGTGGTTTGAATACTGACTTCTGAGGAACACCACTACTCACTGGCTGCCATTCTGAGAAGGACCCTTTTATCCCCACTCTTTGCTTTCTGCCAGACAGCCAATCCTCTATCCATGTTAACACCTGGCCTCTGATACCATGGGCTCTTATCTTACTCAGCAGCCTTCTGTGCAGCAAATTGTCAAAGGCGTTCTGGAAGTCCAAGTTAATAACATCCATTGGCTCTCCTTGGTCTAACTTGCTCATTATCTCCTCAAAAAATTCTAACAGATTTGTCAGGCATGACCTCCCCTTGATAAAACCATGCTGACTTTGCCCTATTTTATCATGCAAATATTTCAAAATCTCATCCTTTACTGGACAAGTAATTCAGGAGCCTGGATTAACGATTAGGAGACATGAATTCAGATCTGAACAAGACAGTTGGGGAATTAAAATACAGAGAATTACAGAAATCTGGATTAAAAGGGCTACTATTAATAATGTTGATTTTGAAACAACCAGATAATCATAAAACAAGGAGACAACATCTGCTGTGCCTACCCGCTCTGGCGTACATGTGATTCTAGAACCACAGCATCATGGAGCAGAATCTAATGAAGGCCACAGGGTCCTTGCCCACTCATTAGAGAACTGATGGATGTATTTGTATGACATAAAACTAGCCAAGAGAAAGCCACTCATGCCACAGCTGATCAAGGAGAATTCAGAGATAGAGTAAATGGTCAGGGAACAACATCTCAAGGAAATGTTTGTTGCTGAGCAAACATTTAAAGGAAACCCAGTGGATGATTTCATAGGATTTCTATACATACAGTGGAACACAAAAAGAAGCCAGAATCCACGGAGGTTACCTGCATTGGCAAGAGAAAGTTGTTTCATATTATCAACAGGATAGATATCTAGAACAACACAGGGTTAACAGAAATGTTTCCACTCCAACTACACTGAAGCAAGTTCAGATGATTACTAGTCAGCAAAGTTCATGAGAAGATGCAAATGATAAGAAAATTAATGAGCTGTATGACCCATTTTAGTGTCAAGTAAAGTAAGGGGCAATCCTCAAGTAGCATGACTGAGCATGTAGGATTTGTCAGTGAAGTAGCCACAGGGAGCCACAAATGTTCAACCTGACAACAAGTTGAAATATGGAGTCCATGGCCCTTCGCACAATATTACTGGTAGATTGAGATTAAGCATTTGCTCACACAGATTGTAAACAGGATGGATAAGACTTGCTAAAAACCACTACTGTGATAAAACAACCAATGTTCACAGAATTAGGACATAGTCAAGAAGCAACTGCCTGGTTTAAAGTTCTAGGATACTGTTAAGAAAAATATTCCTGGCTCAAGGTTTCAACAGAACAAGTGTCTTCCATAAAGGACATTCATCAAATTAAAGGTCCCCAGGTGATATTATGAGATATTTACCTGCACCAGCAGAAAACAGCTCCTCTGTGAAGGAATTTAAGGAGATTAAGGGTCCTTCAGTTCAGGTAATGGACCAGTTGCTTTGTGCAGTTGGAACAATATGCTGCACAAAGGGCATCCAGAAGATAAAAACGCCTCCAACGGGAAGAGACAGATCTCATAGGATCCAGAACACAATTAAAGTCAATACTCCTCAAGTCAAAGCCCCACCATGTAACCATAGAGTCTCTCCATCTAACTCAATTCCTCCAATACTGGCAACATCCTTGTAAATCTTTTCTGCACCCTCTCAAGTTTAACAACATCCTTCCTATAGAAGGAACCAGAAATGTACACAGTATTCTAAAGGTGACCTCACCAATGCCCTGTACAGCAGCAACATGACATCCCAACTTCTATATATCAATCTTCCAAGTTCAAAGATAATTCATTCTGGTATAAAAGAGAAGTCTACAGATTGGACTAGACATTGAGTGGTCATACAGCTGTTGCAGCATTAACTTTCTTTCCCCAAAAATAAACAATTTCCAATAAAGGAAGGTGACAACAATAATCACTGAGGTCATTAGGTTCCATAAGCTGATGTCAAAGATCTAAATGATACTGTACATCCCCTATTATCAATGCAGTATTTACAAAAATAAAAGTTTTGTTCACAAAAAGAATCAAACTAACCTTTAGATGATGGTGGGAAATTGGACCATTTTTGTCCTGCCGTTGTCCCTGTCCATTGGCTAGAAACATTCAAACGGATGATTGACACTGGGTAAACTATCAGTCCTGAGAAATTGGGGATATCAACAAATTCTCAGGGTCAGAGGGCATTCTTCATCAGGGAGCATTCCTCATCAGGGAGCTGTCTTCAGATGGAAGATAGACCAGAAGAGATTGAGGGAAGACCCAAGGTAAAGTTCCCTAAATCTTTAGCTAGAGACTAGGATACTGCCTTCATAACTTACGATGGTTGACTGCCTACATTAGATAACCGTGGTCCTAAATTCCCAAAATCTTCCCTTATGGAAGACTGTTTTAGGGAGATCTTGTGTAAAATCGTAGTCCTGAAAGGGTTAATGCTGAAGACTGCATTAAGCTCCTTCAATCTCGTGATGTCATAAAATCTTGGGTGGGGAATGGCAGAATATCCTAGGATCCTAAGTGGATAGACCTAATTTCCTAGGTCTCACAATAATCTTAGTAACAATGTCAATCTTCCCAATATACCTTCTACTTGGTTGTTATCAAGCAAAAAACTACATCCTGTTTAAAACAAGATTGTCTTCTTGCTAGACTAGTGAGAGATGTTACTTTTCTGGTTTACACCATGTAGATCCTGTAGTCCCAATCAGAGCCAGAGAATGGTACCAGCAATCTACCTAATCACATGTTGGCAGTGGTTGGCACTGCATGCTTATATAACAGTCATCCCTGAGTGAGCAGTGTCCATAGTTAGTGCAGACACAACAGAGGTTACAACACATGAAGGAGTCTTCAACAATGATCCTAGATTCCATGAATATCATGGCATCGGACCAAACATGGAAAAAAGATGCCTAATGCTGACCATTACCAACTGCCTTCTCTTTCCTCTCTGATGAATCAAAGGACTTCCATGTTGAACACTAATCAGAAAAAGCATTGAGGGAATAAAGATCACAGCATATATTCCAGGTAGGGGATTTCAATATCCATCAGCTATTGTGGCTCCATAGCAGGAGTCATGACTACACTGTGCAAATCGTTATGACATATTTAGCACACTGGTCCTATGACGTAAGGATAAGAAAACCAACGTGATCAAAACCAACTTGACCTCATCCTCACCAGATGATCCACCACAAATGCATTTGTCCACAGCAGTACTGACGATTATCAAACAGTACTTGCAAACATGAAGTCTCATCTTTGCACTAAGTATCTACTCCATCAGGATATATGCCACTTTCACTGTTCTAAATGGGACAGATGGATCAAACTTGGGCAACTATAATGTGTGCTGGGTCATAGGAAGCAGCAGAATTGTATGCTCATGCCCTCCTGTATCTGTTAGTCTACCATCAAATCAGTCAATCAGCCCTGGTTTAATGAGGACTGTAGGAAGGCAGTGTCAAGCATTCCTAAAAATGTGATGTCAACTCGGTGAGGATGCAGCACAGCTAAACAGCAGAAGCAACATGTTGTTTCATTGTTTAAGAAAGTAGCAAAGTCAAGCTAGGGAACTACAGGCTAGTGAGCCTGACATCAGTGGTAGGCAAATTGTTGGAGAGGATACTAAGAGACAGCATCAACCAACATTTGGATAGTCAAGGTCTGATTAGGGATAATCAGCATTTGTGCGTGGTAAGTCATGTCTGATAAATCCTTTGGAGTTTTTCGAAGGGGTAACCGAGAGGATAGACGAGAGTAGGTCAGTGGATGTTATCTATATGGACTTTAATGAGGCCTTTAGGAGAAAGTGAGGACTGCAGATGCTGGAGACCAGAGTTGAAAAATGTGGTGCTGGAAAAAGACAGCAGGCCAGGCAGCATCTGAGGAGCAGGAGAATCGACATTTTGGGCATAAGCCCTTCTTCAGGAATCATTCCTGAAGAAGGGTTTATGCCCGAAACGTCAATTCTCCTGCTCCTCGGATGCTGCCTGGCCTGCTGTGTTTTTCTAGCACCACATTTTTCAACTTTAGTAAGGCCTTTGACAAGATCCCACATGCCAGGCTAATCATGGAGGTTAGGTTACATGGGAGTATTGTAGAACAGAGAGACCTAGGAGTACAAGGATGTAGTTCTTTGAAAGTAGAGTCACAGGTAGACAGGGTGGTGAAGAAGGAATTTAGCATGCTGGCCTTCATCGGTCAAGGCATTGAGTTTAGGAGTTGAGATACTATGTTACAGTTGTAAGATTTGTTGGTTAGCTGCACTTGAAGCATTGTGTACAGCTGTGGTCACTCTGTTATAGGAAATACATAATTAAACTGGAAAGAATGCAAAGAAGACTTACAAGGATTTTGTCAGGATGAGTAGGCCTGAGTTATAGGGAGAGATTGGCCAAGGTAGGACTTTATTCCTTGCAAAAGAGAATGAAGGGTAACTTTATTGAGGTGTACAAAATCATGAGGAGCACAGATAGAATGAATGCATATTGTCTTTTTCCCAGAAATGGGGAATTGAAAACTAGAGGGCACAGGTTTAAGGTGAGAGGGGAAAGATTTAAGAAGGAACTGAGGGGCAACCTCTTCACGCAGAGAGTGGTGCATATATGGAATGGGCTGCCAGAAAAGTGGTTGAAGCAGGTAAAATAGCAACAATTTTTAAAAAATTAGATGGGTACATGGATGGGTTTAGAGGGATATGGACCAAATGTGGGCAATTGGAACTAGCTGAGTGGGCACCATGGTCAGCATGGACCAGTTTGGATCAAAGGGCCTATTTCCATGGTGTCTTACTCTACAACTCTGTAACATTTGATAAACAGAGCAGGGGAACCTCACAACCAACAGGTCCACACCCAGTAGGGAATGTGGTGGTCAATTAAGTTAAGGATAGGTCAGGCCTTGTGTAGACTTGGTTATCCTGTTTGCATGCAACAGGCACTAGTTGCATCCAAGACAAATCAATTTTAGGTTGAAATAGCGTTGGGTTTCCTCTTTGCATATGTAAAGTGCCTTAAATCTCGTTCAGGTATGACTCTTGGTCACTTATGCTTTTACTAATATGATGGCAGTGGACTGCTGGCATGGAATGAGTGTATCAGTATGTATTACTCATTTATGTGCCCACATTACACCTTTCTACAGATTTGGTACCAACTAATTTCTAGACTCATAAACTGGATATAATCCAGACCATTAAAATACAACAGAAGATAGTCTGTGAGAACACTCTGGTAAAAACGATTTGTTCCATTCATTAGATCAACACTGTGGAATAAATTATTAGCAATCACTGTTACCTAAGACAGTGTTCCCATGAACATTCCTAATGATATTAACTAGGATTGACTGTATCTGAATCTGACCTCTGTGACACATCGGCTTTTTAGATTTAAAGATCAGTTGATCAAAAGCATTGTCAATGATCATTCCACTATCAAGGAATTTCAATTTAAATTATTCGGGAATGTTAGTATTACTCATTGTTAAGTAAAATATTAGAATCGATGGCCATGACTGGATCTATCACACAATAAACAGGCACCAGAGGTTAAAATGTCAGTGAGAATTGCAAATACTGCAACATTTACACTGTTTATGCAAAATCATCAGAAAGTTTGAAAATTACCTGTAATAGCTCTCAAGTCTCAGTTCAGTTCTAGCAGTTCAGTATGGGCGGTTGGCATCTTTCGGCCTCTTGAGCTGTACTTTCAGTCTCTTCATGCCAATCTGAAAACCATTCATTGCCTGGATGGCAGCCTGGGCACTGGCAGGATTGTCAAAACTCACAAAACCTGCCAAAAACATTGGTTTTACAACTTCGTGGGCCAGGAAGAACTAATACAACAGTTCATGCTTGTATTGCACCAAAACCTTGCATTAACTCTTTGTTTTCACCAGCATGTTTTCCATTTAAAAGGTATTTCCACAATTAAATGGAAATGTTCACTGGGGAAGCCAAAGTGCTTAAGCTCTGAAGAGTTCGAGTCCCACAGATTAAAATGTCATGTTTACAATTTTTTATAACAATCTTTTGCCTGGTAATCACAATCGTTTTATATATAGGCTGGACCAAGTTAATTTCTGATTTGTTTTCTAGGCTTTCCAGTTTGCTAATGAGCATAATTTAGTTAAAGCTGTGGCTGCCCCTTTCGAGATTGAGATCAATGTGAATGTGGACCTCTGATATTCATGTTATTGCTGCCATAATTTGATCTGGAGGAGTTTCTGTTTCTGATCATGACTGATGGACAGAGGAGGGTAATGGAGCAAGAAACAAAGAAGAAAATGCAGTTACAAAGCAAAATGAGCTTCAAATAACTTTTAGGGAGGAGGAAAGGTGTTGCAAACTAATTTTGTTTTTGATGGTATTGCCTCAGGGATCAGAAATCAATCTGGTCCAACCGTACATGGTTGTAATATAAAATCTTATCACTTTATTTCGGGGTGTGCAGAGATGAACAGCATTTATTGAGATTTATTTTGCTCAAACTGTATCAGCAAAACCAGAAACTTTCCCTTAGTTAGAAATAGGGATTGGTCACTGAACTGAGAAAAACTGAGCATTGTTGGTGAATATGATCCTTTACCAAATAACCCAATATTGGATTCAAATATTCAATCTGACTCTTACCTTTTAAATAGTGTTGATGTTTCTTTCTGTTTTAAAAAAAGGCATTTTAAACCAGCGCTGCATCAGGAAGTATATACCAAACATTATATAAGATTTCTGAAACAAGCTCATATACCAAGCTATCATAACCCAACCAATCTTCTATTTGCAGACTAAAATTCTAATGAAC
Source organism: Chiloscyllium plagiosum (assembly GCF_004010195.1). Taxonomy (NCBI): domain Eukaryota; kingdom Metazoa; phylum Chordata; class Chondrichthyes; order Orectolobiformes; family Hemiscylliidae; genus Chiloscyllium; species Chiloscyllium plagiosum. The sequence goes on along the minus strand of NC_057710.1, from coordinate 50,884,704 downwards.
AATGTTTTAAAATGAACACTATACTGCCTTATACTCAGCTAGTTATAAACTTGCTGGATTATTGTTAGATTTATAGGTAATTAAGTGTAAATAAAATGGCCTTTGTGCAATCCAACTAATGGTCTCATATTTTGGATTTAAAACCTCTGTTTTGTGTGTGTGAATATAACACTTTTTATTTAATTAGTTGGCTAGAATTCATGCTAAAGTAAGAAGAAAGTAAAAGTAAATTGACACATATTGTTAAATCAACTTCAACTAATTAAGTTTGTTGCTTTATTGAGTCACTGTATTAAACATACCATATAATAATGGATCATTAATATACAGATTCCAACTTCAAACTAATTTTATTATTAGATTAAAGTGTCAGACATTACAAAGGTGGGTGTGGTGCTGGAAAAACACAGCAGGTCAGGCAGCACCTGAGGAGCAGGAGAATCGATATTTCCCGCATAAGCCCTTTATCAGGAATGTGCTCGAAATGTCGATTCTCCTGCTTCTCAGATGATGCCTGACTTGCTGTGCTTTTCCAGCACCACACTTTTCGACTCTGATCTCCATGATCTGCAGTCCTCACTTTCTCCATTACAAAGGTGAGACTTTGTATCATTCAAAAATGAATGGTCATCATGAAGTGACACACAATTACATTCCAGAGAAGTCTTGTCACCTTCATCAAACAACATAATGTGTGTCTAATACTATCATGTCCCAGACTGTGCATTTACTTCACATTTTTTTTGTTCTGGAAAAATAATTCGAATACATTGCATTGACCATAATGAGAAATCATGGGCTTCAGAAGTGGTGTAGCCAAGAACTTCCCCCATATACATCAGTTAAGAAGATCAATACATAGGCACAGACTTCCTCATAGAATTCTTAATTTCAAATCCTTCCATAATGCTTAACTTGATAAGATATAGGAGCAGAAATAGACTATTTGGCCTAACAAATCTGATCATCTGTAGAAAGATGTTTGAGAATAGATAAAATGAATAATTCTTTAGAAATGCTACACCAAATTGGCTTGGCCAATGTTCAAACATCTTTGGTGATTGGCTTAATAAGGCAATAGATCCTTTCATGTGTCAATGAGGAATCTAATGCATGTTTAAGGACAGTTCTGAATCTGGACAGAATCTGAGCAGAGCATGCCCTGGTTTAAGATCCACACAGTTTCTGCTGGTCTTAAAGGCACCTTTGGAAGTGAGCATTTTTCAAACACTGTCATAAGATGACATCAGGAGAAGCAGGAATGCTCATTCTTGCTTGATAACACGACTGAGGCCTACAGATTCACCATCACATTCGTCTCTCGTGGGACTTCAGTTCAGTCATGCTGGCATTGGTCCAGAGGAAACCAGTGAGCTGTCTGAAGCCCCTTTGACAATTGGCTGCAGCTCAGAATGAGGCCCTGAGCCCAATTATGAATGTTGACATCATGAACTTAAATATATCTGCTATTATTTTACAGTTGAATGGGGATTTTCTAACCTGACAAGGTGGGTGGGTATGTGATGATCAACTAGTTAAGAATTCTGAACCCACCAACTTTCACTTTAAATCTGAACATGATATGCAGTGTGTGGGAAATCATGAATGACTGATATATCTGTGACTTAAATGCGTACAATGCTAATTATCTGCTCCTGTAACCCGGAATTCTGCCTTTCAGTGTGCATTGGTTTCCTGGGCTGTCAGGACCTCACTAAGGAAAGCAAGATGTGAAGATGGCAGGATGTGAGTTAGCTAAAAAAGTGACAATTATTACTGAGATTTGGCATCACGTGCCTGTCTTGGTGAAAGTTAGGACTTGTTCTGAGAATGTGCTTTCACTTCTTTGAAGGCCAACTCTACAATTTTGCAGTCTATCCTAATTCACTCTCCAGATGTCAATTTTCAGATCAACTTGGGAGCTGCTTCTACAGCTGTTCTTTGGTCCTCAGATGTGGAACAAGGACAGCAGTAACAGCAGCAACACCATATTTACCAGGACCAGCCATCATCTACATTTTTAACACTGATGGGCCCAGTCAGAGAAACTGGCATTTGCTGTCCTGGTCAGATTCCCTTAGGTGCAGGAGTCATCATCTGCACAATCAAGGCACTCCCTGGTTGACAGTACCTGGGAGGAGCCCAAATACTGTCCCAGGGAAGTAATAACCGAAGCCATTTGGGCAGCACAATTGTAACTGAGCAAGCAATTAAAATGGTGAAGATGCAGTTTGGCACCCTGGATAGATCCAGTTGCTGTCGAGGTAGATTTTCCAGAATTGATGAATGATCTGCTGATTTGAGCTTCAGGAAGAAGTTGGTGAGGGCCACTTTAAATAGGAGGAGGCTGGTGTGAAGAAGGCACCTGTTACTGCCTGTGAATGCTTAATACAGACATGCTTCAGTTTAACTGAGGCAACACAGTCAGCTGGCACACCCATTCAGACCCATAGGGCACCAATATACCAAGCTGTGTAGGTGAGTTGCTGCATGGCATTCCAGAATGGACCACAGATGGAACAACTGCTACATTTCCAAGCATAATCTGCCGCAGGACAATCTTCCAGAGATCACACATTGCAATCTGCCAGCTCAGAATGTGAACAGTAATGGGTAATGGAAAAGGGAACATAGCAATGTGTCCTGAGGCCCGAGCAAGCCCTCAGTCAACAATCCATCTCTTGCACGGGTACACACTGCTCATGAACTACCATTCCTCACAGGCTGGAAGGTTGCTTAACAGCAGTTATCATGGGGCGATGATATACATTTTGAGATAAATAAACGTGAAACAGAAATGTACCACTCTAACACTGTGTTACACATCACACTAATTGCCACATATAACAGCACAGCCTTTCCTTCTCTTTCCACTGCTTCTACATAGAGTTACACCTGTGACAGTTCATCAGAACTGGAGGCCGGGCTGCTTCTGACTGTTCAGATGCTCCTCCGTAAACAGCTCTGGATCTTAGAGGCACAAGTCTGTGCCACTTATATCTGTACAGGAGCGTACTCAGGCATTGTAGTGGGTGACAACATTTGAGACAGTGACTGGGGAAGCTGTCAGAGTGGACACTTTGAGCAGAGACCCCATTTTCATTCCTCCATCTTCCCTCTCAAGGCCGACCCACAATTCCCTGCTGCACTTTAGAGAGATTCTGGATCAGTGGTGCTGGAAGAGCACAGCAATTCAGGCAGTATCTGAAAAGCTTCAGCCAAGGTGAGATCTTCCTCGATCTTCAAATAAGGGGGCATCATGATGGTGAAGGCCAGTGAAAAGTGAGCATGTACCTGAATAACTGCCACGTCTTCTGCCTTCTTTCTGATGTTCCATGAAGGTGTCACTCTGTCCAAGGACCAAGATATCAATCCGAAACATCAAGGAATTCACACTAGAGAGGGAATCCTCTAATCTTGCTCCAATTGTGTGCAGTATTGCTGGAGAGGCTGACAGGACCTCATGCACTTTTTTGTTATTGATCCAGAAACGTCAACTTTGTTTTGGACCTTTCAGCCTCAGCAACTGTATACAGCTCAAAGAAAACAGGGAGGTTCCTGCAACTCCTCCCTCTGACAACATGGACTCTCCATTGCTTTACCTGTCACCACTAACTGCTCCTGATCACTTGTCATGTTTGATTCACCATGTGAGTAACTAATTACAAATCATGGGGATCCCACTAGAGGCATATGTGCGTCTGAGCTGGTAGACATGGAGTTTGAGCCCTCTCACGATTTATCCTCATGGTGAATGGCCTCCACTGAGGAGTCTTCATCTTCCCCTGATGCACTTCCTGAAAGACACTTGAAGAACCTGTGGGAGTTGAAATACATTAATTAGAATTGACAGAGTGAGAGGGTGCTAAGTTATCATTTTGCACATGATCTCATTTCATTGCCTGTTGACTTCATGACAACATGAATGAGCACTGTTTCCAATGTGTCTGTGTGATATTTAATACTCACCAGGTCAGTGGGAGGTTCCCAATCCTGGCATTCCAAGACAAAGCCTATCTCCATCACTTCCTCTTCATGGTGGAGATGATGGGAGGGCCATCTCTGGTTCTCTGCCTCTCCATGATGTGTATGATTTCTCCTTTTACAAGGAGTGAGAAATGAAGTGTTTACACAACACGCAACATAGGGGGAGAAGCCCTGTCAGGGATGGCTTTTACTTTGCAATAAGATGAGGGTGAGACTCGACGGCTGGTCAGATGGGGTTATGAACAGCTGCCGAGATAGAGAGGAATGGTTGCAGCTGCAGAGTGGATCAATATGAGAAGTCAAGGAAGGAGAATGTGCAGGAGAAGCCATAGGAAGGCAGAATGAGGGGACTGGAGGCTAAGGTTAGATGCGCACCACAATACAGTTGAGTGTGCCATGTCACTTACCCTGCCTGCGCTGCTTAGGCTACAGAATCATGTTGGTGTTGCATCCATCACATTTCTGGGGCTGGTTTAAATAACTTGCAAGAAGTCTTCTTCTTCCTGTCCATTGGGAATAGAATCTTCCTGCGAGCCCTAATGACCCACAGCATCATGCCCAAAGACATGTTGTTGAAGAGTGACGGTGCCTTGATAAGTCGTGTCTGTTTTTGGTGCTTCTAGCTCTGTCTGAAAAGCTCTACCTTACACTGTCCATTTTAATGGAAGAGCTGAAGCAGACTGATATAGATTGGCATTGTGCCTGCTTGTTCCAATCACTCAGGGAGACTTAAAAGTCAGATTTAAATGCAGTGGTTGCATACAATAGCTATTGACAAATGAACTGCTGTCAGCTCTAGATTCCTGATGCATTGCCAGGATCGTACCCTTGCTGTGAACGGGCAAAAGGTTCAGCCCTGAGGTCTGCAACAGGAAAGCGAGCATAAATCAATGAATTCTGCAATTCTCTTTGGTTTGGGGGTGGGCATAGCTAAAAACGAATGATTTCATTTGGCGTTTGGCAAGACAATGGCAGTTCGCAGCAAAGATGCCAGGAAATTATGAAGTGGCACATAACCCACTTGTGCCAAAATACCCTGGTGTATTTATTACCTAAAAGTAATTGAAAGCTGTGAATAAATGTGAAATACTGCAGGTGCTGGAGGTCTGAAACGAACACAGAGAACACTGAAGGAACTCAACAAGTCTGGCAGTGTCTGTGGAGAGAGAAACGGAGTTAACCTTTTGAGTCCAATTTGAGTCCTCTGTGTTTGTTTCACAGCTATGGATACTATATTGTTCAACATTGCAAGAATCAGAACACCCAGGGCAATTGTTGCTGCACATTGGGCTTTGGATGGCTAAAGCTGAAACTTTACCAATATGAGAGCTGTCTTACTTCTGCAATGTAATATGTGCACACTTCACCCAGAAAACCACACATTTAGGTGCAGGGACAACTTGATGCATTGAATTTCTCAGCCTCAGTGTTTTAAAAAAGACTTAGCTTTTCAAAGTTCTGGAATGATCAATAAGCAAATTAGCTCTTCTTGGGATAACATCACCCAGAATTGAGTTTAATTCACACATATGCTGAGGGGAGTGCCAGTTATTTATGACTGATAGGGTTTTGAATTCCATTCTTCAGAAGCTCATTAGTTTCAAAATAGAGCAATGATAGGAGTTTAAATTTGCTCATTCTGCCTCAGAAAAAGACTGAGCTTCAAAGAGCATTCTTTGCAACACGTACAGATAGATTCACTCTTTGAAACTGTTCTGGAACCAGAAATCAGTTCCTATTGTCAATTCCTGTTACAGGTATTAAAAAAAAACCAACGAAGCAAGAATGTCATTGCTGTTAAAGTGGATAAAAAGTGAAAATATCAAAGATAAATCAAAGCTAATTGTTCACAAATCTCACTGATGATAACACAATAAGATATACTGCAAGAGGATTAGCTGATCTGCTTGAAAATGACCCATCTGGATTTTGGACAAAATCTTATCATTGACATTTCTAACCAGTTTGGCTGTCTTTTGCTTCAACTGAATGACTTTGCAATCATTTGGCTCATGTTATTCCCTATTATTTTGCAATTTTGCTCTCTCTGGTAAATCAGCAGCTAGAATTCTCACTAGACTCACTAGCAGAATGTTCTCATTCCAAATATGGTCTGGTAAGAAAGGACATGTATGAATATTTTATAAATCAATAGAACTCAAACAGAGGGCATAATGAGGATAGTATTTATTGGGTTAAATCAATTTTTGTTGATTAAAATGCAAAACATAACTGCAATGATATTTTGCTGAAATAACATTTACAACATCAATGAAAATATTTCTTTCTCCTACATACTGCTGGCAATGATTTCTCCTAATTGGAGTTTTAACAGCCCAACTTGCTGTTTCAATCTTGAGAGACCTTAGGATATAAATTAGGAATGGCAATGTTAAGGTATAAACACTTAAAAATGCTCATATTCAATTCCCTTCTCTGTTATTTTAGTATTTTTCAGGCCTGATGGGTAAATATTTTTGTTAAGATGGTGGACAGAGATGAGCATTTTAAGCATTTACAGAATAAGTCCTCAGCCTCTTGTTTACTCTTGGAAAACAGAAAATTCTGGAAATACACAGCAGGTCTGCCAACATCTGGAAAAAGAAAAGAGAGGTTAATACTTGTTTTCAAAATATTAACATTCATTTCCTCTGCTCAGTATTTCCAGTAATATATTCCTGATATTCTGATCTACAGCTTTTGTATTTTTCTGTTCTTATTTATTCTTGACTACTACCAAAGATATTAAAAACTATTTAAATGGTATCATCGTTGGAAAAGGATTCTTATAGTTAGTTACATGCTTCTGGCAGATAAATGCCATTATTACAGATCTGAAACACTCTGTGAGAGCTGCTTGTATAGTCTGTACTGAACTTTCCATTACACAAATTTGTACTGACAGCTTTTGATAGCCAAGAGGAAGTGTGATGTTTATATGTTACACAAACCTCTCTAACATCCCTTGAAGTAAAATAGGAGCAGTGCAGGACAGGAAGCTGGGTTTTTTTTATTACAAAGGGTTATTATAATTTTGAATTCATCGCTGCAAGCGGCCATTGAAGCTGAGTTAGGAAGGAAATAAATGCTAAAGCAAAAATATTGACTGGCATAAACAAAGAACAGGGAGTTGGGATTAAACTAGATCATTCTTGCAGGGGAGGAACCACCAACAGACATACGGCATCCTTGCATGTTAACATTTTTATGATTTACTCTGTAAACAAATGTATAATTTAAAGGCAACGTGCAAAAGCTGATCAATAAAAATAATGTTTCTCAGTCACACTATATTATCTTGATCATTATAGTATATTAGAGACGTTGATTCATTTCATTAATCTAGTTGACAGTTTGATGCTTGACAACTAAAGCTATTGAAAATGATCGCCAGGAAATATAATATTAAGTAAAGACTGTCAAGAAAATTGCATGTGCCGCAGTAGACCAAGTAAATTATTGCAATATATGAATATAAACATTCTTATTTTTATGATTTCTTATGACTTACGTAAAAAAAAAGTACATTGCCCATAATTTTTGTAGCATTATTGCAAAGTTTGACATATTAGTCTCATGCACTTAGCATTGTACCAAATACGAGAAAGAATGGATAAAGAAAAAGACATTGATTTCTTTTTAAACGTTTAGATGGGATAATCTCAACCTCCAAGTATAGATGGAAAATCAAATGGAAAAACAAATGGGAAACTTGACCCCAATCCTTATCCAAATTGCCCAATTCCAGTTTAAACTAGTTGGATTTTTGAAGAGCAAGCAACCAATCAGTTCTGAGGCAGATGATTAGTCATTAAACGGTTCTTAGGCAGATGATTGGTCATTAGACTGTTCACATGGCTGTAGGAGTCAAGAAATGCTAGATCTATCAGGTAAATTCTTTTATACACTGCTCATAGGCAAAGAGCAGCACAAATGAAATTGGAAATAATGCAAAATAGATGTCAGATCTGATCCTGTCAGCTCTCTGCTGAATATGTGGGATTAAAATTACCCCATGGGATATCTACAAAATCATGATGCACAGTTGTTGGAAGAGCCTACAATAATAATTTTCACAATGTATTGTCAACAAGTAAAACTTCCATGAATTCACCTTAATACAAGTCAAGAGGATGTATTCTTGTATTAGTAATTGATCAGCATCCATATGGAATTAATTACTGAGGAGAATGATATTGTTTTGAGAGATTACAACAACAATGAAGAGGATTCCAGGCATAAGGAATGTAATTACTAAGGAAAGGCAATGGGAGTTAGAACTTCTGGCTTCAGAAAGGAACTTTAAGACAATGGTTTAAAGTCTACAGGATTATTAAGGGAGTTGACCAAATAGTTCCTAATATGTTAGGAGAAGGAGAAAAACATCAACAAATGCAGATTAAGAATTAGGAAAATATGGGAAGTCAGACTGAACCATTCATATCAAGAGCAACATTCCATAAGTGTCAAATAAACAGCATCAGAAATTATATACTAGAGTGCACAGAACAGATTCTGTATGCCCATATGGACTTTGTAGTTCTATTTATTAGGCAGCATAATGGAACAAGTAGCTGGAAAAATGTAAATTTTGGCAATGTATGGTCTGAATATTCCAGGTTTTGGATTAATTATAGTTACACAGTTCTAAAGCTGACACACCTAATATGCAATATTCAATGCTAAGGCCATATATTTTCAACCAAATTAAACTAGGTTGATGTCTCAAAATAACCATACCCTATTGTCCTACATGCTAATGACTCCCAGTGGATCACAGTGGCCCTTTGCTACTTCCTCTGCATGAACTGAAAAGTGCTGTTAGCTATAACTAATATATGAAGAAATTAGGATATTGCAAACATGAAGTTGCAAGGCTTACATTATAGGACATTACTGAAGTTAGATAGAATAAAGGAAAAGAGATGGCAATTTGGTATATAACAGCTAGAAGGTAAACAGTTCCATAGTTTTTAGCTCCTGGGAAAGACATTTTTATGACATACCAGAAGAAACAGAAGATTATGCTTGGAGAGAATGTTTAGTGAGACACATCTGTAAAATATAAAGTCACTTTAATTCTACCAGAGCAGAGGGCTGCTCTCTTTTTAGAGAGAGATGTCTGGTGTTGGTTTGACCTGAGAGTCACCATGCTGCAGACCAAGGAAGAGGCATGGTAACCTCAGTGAGACACACCATAGTGCCCATTAAAAGGACTAAAGAGTATTTAGAGATTGGAGGTCAGAGTTGAGAGAGAAAGGACTAACAAAAACAGACCTGTTCTTGTTTCCTCTCCCATTTGGACATTTTGGAGAATTGCTTGATTATTTTTGGGGTATACCTAAATAGAAGTTTCTGTCAAGAATTTAAGTGGAGTAGTGTAATAAGATATTGGGAGGTACTATATTAATATGGATAAAGGATTGTCTAATGAAGAGAAGTCAGAGCTTTGGGACAAAAGGGGCATTTTCAGGATGGGAACCTGTGGAATGTTACAGGGATCAGGATTGCCGTTTATGGAAGAGAGCTCCAGTGTGTTGAAGTGTTTCCTGGCTCCATTCCTCTAACATTTACACCAGGACCCCCTATCCAAGAATTCCAAGCTTGTGGAAATAGTTTCTCTCTATTCCACTTAATAACCTGAACATTTTGATCAATCAACCTTTCTTAATTTCCAGGGAATATACAATCAGTTTGTGTAATCTCTCCTTGTTTTTAAGCATTAGAGAGACATAATTCTGGTAAATCTATGACCATTCATGGCCTGCGCAGCTTTTGTAAAGAATGGTGGCAGAACACCAGCTGTGGTCTGCCTAGGGCTTTATATTACTTAAACATGATTTCCGTGTCCTTCTTTTAAGTCTTCAAGATATAATGGCTAACATTGCATTCCATCTATTTATTAGATTAAATGATCTACAAAACTGGACCGCAGGTGTCTTGTTGGATCTCCAGCGATTCTAGCATTTCATCATTTACAATGCATGCTCTTCTATTCTTTTTATATTCAAAGTGGATAACCTCACATTTGACTCCATTGAAATCCATTTGATACAATTTTGCTCATTCTGTTTCGCTATTGATATCTCTGAATAATGTTATTCTTCAAATCTAAACTACTCCCAATGCTCTCGATCACTGTATCATTGGCAAACTTTTATCCACTGATCAATTTTTATGAGATTGATTTAAGTATAAGAATATGAGTTATCATCAGTGGCTTTTCCCATGTATTGAAACATGGAAAAGAGAAAGTCTGGATTAATAGTTTATTAAAATAAAATTATCTATAGTTGTTTGGTGGTTAAAAACATTGGTAAATATTGCCGAAAAAGAAAACACATTTTGTCAAAGATTTTCATCTTGCACTCATCAGGACATTCACAAAAATACTAACGTCAGAGGAAGCAACATTGATCCTTCATGACAGGAGAGTACTAATTGGATGGCAAGTGGAACTGATTGAAAATGACATTTCTGTAAAGAATGCAACAGTTAATGATGATTGACTGTTAACTGCCAGACTTTGTTTAACTTTCAAACTGAGTAGGTTGGGGATGTAGGTTTGCTCGCTGAGCTGGAAGATTTGTTTCAGACATTTCATCACCATAATAGGTAACATCATTGGTGAGCCTCTGGATGAAGCACTCGTGGTATGGCCCGCTTTCTATTTATATATTTAGCTTTCCTTGGGTTGCTGATGTTATTTCCTGTGGTGACACCATTTCCTGTGGTGGTGTCATTTGCTGTTCTTTTTCTCAGGACATGGTAAATGGGATCCAAATCGATTTGTTTGTTGATAGAGTTCCGGTTAGAATGCCATGCTTCTAGGAATTCTCATGCATGTCTCTGTTTGGCTTGTCCTCAGATGGACGTGTTGTCCCAGTCGAAGTGGTGTCCTTCCTCATCTGTATGTAAGGATACTAGTGACAGTAGGTCATATCTTTTTGTGGCTAGTTGATGTTCATGTATCCTGATGGCTAGTTTTCTGCCTGTTTGTCCAATGAGCAGGTTGACTCAGATTGGTCTGGGTATTGCCCTTAGAAAGAAATTGATGGATCACTTCCAACTATTTTGTTGAGTTGAAACAGGTGCTGAGTGTGTACATTTTTTTCTATCTGGAGAGGGGTTTTCTTCTGTATTAGTGTTCTTGAAAATGTCCTGATGAATGAAAGATGAAAAACTTCCAAAATAATTGATACCTTTGTGAGTAGGTTGCAATTTCTCATGGAGTTATGCATTGTGAAAGTTTAAAATTTATTAATGATAGGGTTCATAACTTCAAAAGAGACTCTGCTGTCCACTTTTTGCTATTTATTATAGCATCAGATTGCAAATATTCTATGACATAATCAGAAGTTCATATTTATTAAAATATAAGGTACCTTTATTTGTTCCATATTGGAATTGCCAACCTAATTTAACCTTTGCCCATTTGCTGCTGTTGAATCAATAGCATGTTTGTTTAGAAATACTGATTTGAACCATCTTTGCCTCTTTAAAGGTAAAACACTTCGAGCAAGATTTTAGTTTACTTATTTTACCTATTTATTTTTCATTCAAAATACTAATCTGAGACAATGAGTATTTTGAATGAAAACTTTGCTTCTTGATTAGAAGAAAATATTTTTCTCATTTTCATTTAAAATGCTCATCATCTCAGATGAACTAACAGAATGGGTCAAAGAAGTCCTTGAATTAGTGGGGCAGTCATTTTTTAAACTATCCTGTGTCAAGTACCATCTGAAAATTCGACAATGGTCAAAGGGAAAACCTGTGTAGACATCTGAAGGAGTGTGCTGCACTAGAAATATTTTCTCTAAATATACATCAGCAGAAGTAAATTGCTGGCAAGACAGCAAATGCAAAGAAATTCAGAATTTGATAGCTTATGGACAGTAACCTGATAACCTTTGAATCTCCCTTGGATCTCCTTAGAGTCTGGTGACCTAAATTTGAAAGCCAATGATGTAAAAATGTGTGTTACAGGTCACTTTCACATATTCTTATCAAAATGTAAAGAAATGCTTTAAACAGAACTAAATGTCCTAAATAAAACAATAGAGTCGCGGAGTCATAGAGACGCACAGCGTGGAAACAGACCCTTTGGTCTAACGCATCCATGCCAACCAGATATTCGAATTAAATCTAGTCCCTTTGGCCAGCACTTGCCCATATCCCTCCAAACTCTTCCTATTCATATACCCAACCAGCTGCCTTTTAAGTAATTGTACCAGCCTCCACCACTTCCTCTGGCAGCGCATTCCATACAGGAGAAAGTGAGGACTGCAGATGCTGGAGATCAGAGTCGAGAGTGTGGTGCTGGAAAAGCACAGCAGGTCAGACAGCATGCGAGGAGTAGGAGAATCAACGATTCAGGCATAATCCTTTCATCAAGAATGAGGCTTGTGGGCCGAGCGGCTGAGAGATAAATGGGAGGGGGGGGGTGG
>NC_057710.1:50846787-50872149 GCF_004010195.1 Chiloscyllium plagiosum | reverse complement strand
TATCTCTTAGCCTTCTGGCCCACAAACCTCATTCCTGATGAAGGGCTTATGCCGGAAAAGTTGATTCTCCTGCTTCTCGGATGCTGCCTGACGTGCTGTGCATTTCTAGCAACTTATTCCACACACACACCACCCTCTGCAGGAAAAAGTTGCCCCTTAGGATTCTTTTAAGTCTTTCCCCTCCCACCCTAAACCTATGTCGTCTAGTTCTGGACTCCCTCACCCCAGGGAAAAGACCTTGTCTATTTATCCTATCCATGCCCCTCGTGACTTTATAAACCTCTACAAGGTCATCCCTCAGCCTCTGACACTCCAGGGAAAACAGCCCCAGCCTATTCAACCTCTCCCTATAGCTCAAACCCTCCAACCCTGGCAATATCCTTGTAAATCTTTTCTGAACCCTTTCAAGTTTCATGACATCGTTCCGATAGGGGGAGACCAGAATTGCATACAATATTCCAAAAGTGGCCTAACCAATGTTGCGAACCTGCGTGTTAGTCAGTCAGATTCAAAGTCACTGCACACCCCTATAACATAAATAGGCAATATCCAGATGCTGTGAAATTTTTAAACTTTATTCTAATCTTTAGTAATTAAGTTATGCATTCAAATGCACTCCTTATTTCTTAAACACTGTAAATGTCAGACAGCAATTCAGAATTCTGTGACAACCCTTTGAGGACCATAAAAAGTACTTTTAATTTGAAAATTAAATAATACTTTTAATACTTTTAATACTAATACCTTTTCAACGATTACAACATCACTATACCGGACTGTCATAAAGCAGAGAATCATGTAGGACCTCATTGCTCATTCAGAACGGGATCAGCTCTGATCTTACATGAGGTTTGAATCTATTTTAGCAATCCAATTGCAGTCCTTAAAGGGTTTAAATATATTGCTGTGTCCTTTGGGGGAAATCCATGAAGAATAGCAATCAGATGAACAAGAATCAAGAGAATTATTGTCCTTATTCAGAAAAATTTGAAAAAAATGACAATGTTATATTTTGGATACTATACATTACCAGTTTTCTTTTACTAGCAGGGAAGACCAATATCCCACTGAATGCCACAGACATGAACAATCTTTGACTCTCTTTCTTGAGAATAATAACAATGTCCACTGAATAAAGTTTAAAATGTCACATAAGCCAAATATTACCTTTGATCTTTGGTTACATTTGTTTGTAGTCAGTACTTGTAGCACACACCAATAGAGCATTTAATTGGTTGGAAATGACTTTAGTACTTTGTATTGTTTTTTATTAGTGACATGTGTACCATATGATGATATACAAAAAATGTGTTGGAATTCCCATATTACAGTAAAACACAGTTTGAAAATCTCTGTTCCTCAATTTAACAAATATACAGATTGAATTGTGAAGGAAACCATTGAATCAACTTTTTTTAAAGAATTCAACTACTGAACATACTACGCTTAGCATTTTTGACGTTAATGAAACAGTATAAATTATGAAATATTTTGATGTTATCTTTTATTTATATTCCTCTCTGCAGTAAATATGTTTACACAGCATAGTTGGTCATTCTGCGATGCTACAAAATGTATTTGATGTTCACTAATTAGGTCATTAAATCTGTAGAGGTGTTTACAGTGGGACCCACTTGCAGCCTTTGATCTTGTTCAGGATCTTTTTCTGGAAGTTTCCAACATTATTTTAACTCGGTTGTTAATAATCTTCATTAATAGTACTGTGTATTTTAAGTGTACTACTTCTGGAGTTCCACTGTATACAGGTTAATCAATAGATATCTTATTTCCTTGAATACAACCAACTGACTGTAATTTACAAAACAGACATTTATCTTGTGTAATTAATAAATTTGTTGGAGGCAGCACAAAAATACCACGGGAAAATTAATGGAAAGTTGCTGTCTGCACAACACATTCTGATGGTAATGTGGCCTTGGTCCCTTCCAACTATTTAAATCTAGTTACTTTGGGATTATTAATTTCTCAGATTTTAAGGTTAATAAAAATGCAAAAACAACTGCTTAAAAATAAGTCAATGGCACAACATCTACCTTAGGCATGAACACTCAGACCATTTTTTTGGAATAATTTTCTTTTATAAGAAGTGATCCATGATCAAATATGTGCTGAATCCAAATGGAGCCTGCTATTCTCTTTCTAGACCCAAGGCAGAGAGCAATGACTCAACTGCAAGTTTTCAGTTCACTCTTGGAAGAAACAATAAACAGAATACCAGAACAAGAGCTGTCATATTCCAGAAACACATATGGCAAAGTCTGTGCTTTATTCTGTTCTAGAAAATATTCAAATTCAACTACAGGTCGGGGTTTGTCTTGTTCTAAAACAGTTTTGTCAGTCATAAAATAATGGATTATTCATTGGGGTTTTGTTTAATTTTTCAGTTATAACCCTTGACTGTTTGTACAAAAAGTATTCAAGGACCTTGTTCCATTCAAGGAAATACAGTATTCTGCACATCTACGTACAAGAGTTTCCAGTAAGCAAAGCAGGAATATTGTAATGTTAAATATAATTCAATCCCTTTTCCCTCAGCAAAACAGAACTGTAAATTAAAGCCTCAGCTAGGTTGCTGAAGGGAAAGGTTTAAGGTTAATCTACATAAGAGCAGAATCCTTCATAATTTGCAATGACTCATTGTTTAGACATAATTATTTCAGTGTATTGACATAAAATCTAGTCTTTAAAATCATTTCTCACAGAATAGCAATTGAACTTTTTTTTTATCTGTACCCACCAAAGCATTTACTTTGGTTTGTCGCTCGGTCCACAAACACTTTTGAGGAGATGACATTACCGAAAGGCAGGAACATTTGCATGAGCTCAGCATCTCCAAACTCCTGAGGAAGGTGATAGATAAAAAGGTTGCAACCCTCAGGACCTGCAGAAGAAAGGATGCACTGCATTGAAAGAGTTGAAACATGGTACAGAAATGGAAGATACAAAAATCAGCAGCTCAGTTCACAAACCTGTTTGAAAATGACACATTAGTGTTGTCACTAACAATGACAATATATATTAGCTTCTATGTCTTATTATCATACAAAATAGGCAACTTATCAAACTACATCAAAAGAAGCGCTTTTGTGGCCTGTCACTTGTATCAGAATATTTTCTTTTCAGCTAAGAAAACAAAGGATGGGTGGGTGAGCAACTGAATGTAGGGGACATCTTATAGTGCTTCTATTTCAATCTACTTTTTCCACAGAGCTTACCATTCTGGTCTTAAACCATATCCACACTATGGTTTGTCAGCAGAAGTATGGATGTGATGAAGGAGAAAGTTTACTGGATGTCACATCCAGCTGTGAATGACATGCACAACTGAATAATTCATGAGGGTGGAGGCTGCATGAATATTCCTATCGTCAGTAATGTCAGCAATTGAGAGGAAAAGACAAGGCTGAAACATTCACAGCCATCTTTAGGCAGATGTTCAGAGTGAATGAACAATTTCAGTCCTCTGCCGAGGTGCCCACCATTATAGAAGTCTCTTTAGCCAGTTGCATTCATTCCACATGATACAAAAAAAGGCTAAATTCACTATTCAGTCACAGGATGAGGCATCCCTGGTTAGGCCAACATTTATTGAACAGTTAAGAGTCAACCACATTGCTGTGGGTCTGGAGTCACTGTGGTCCAGACCAGGTAAGGATGGCAATTTCCTTCTCTAAAGAACATTTGTGAACTAAATGCAGCAAATGCTATGGGCTCTGAAAAAAAGTTTGCTGTAGTTCCAAAGGCTTATGTTCTCAAACTAGCCACATCTTGCACCAAATTGTTCCAACAGTAGAGTTACTAAATGAACATGTTCCTACAAAAGTAAAGAAATTGTCCAGGTATTAAAATAAAATCTGGTTGTTTACTGCCAAATCAATCTAACCTCAGTCATCATTAAAGTAATGGATGGTACATTGTCAGAGCTATCAGGTGCTACATACTAATAACTTGCTCACTGATGCTCAAGTTGGGGTTCCACCAGGGCCACTCAGCTCCAGACCATATTACAATTTTAATTTGAACATGGACAAATGAGCTGAACTCAAGTGTTGTGATAAGTGTGGCTGTCCTTGATAACAAGGCAGTGTTTGTTTCAGAGTGACATCAAGGAGCCTTAACAAAACTGATGCCGATGAGAATCCAGTGGAATTTATTTGCTGGTTGGAGTCATGCCTCACACAAGGGAAGGTAGTTGTGGTTGTTTGAGATAATCATCTCAACTTCAAGACATCTCTGCAGGGGTTCCTTAGAGGAATGGCCGAGGCCCAACCATTTTCAATTGCTTCATCAATGACCTTCCTTCCATCATAAGGGGGCAACTTCACTGATTATTGCATTGTGTTCGGTTCCATGAGCAGTTACTCAGATACTGAAGCAATCCATGACTGTATGCAGCAAGTACTGGTTAATATGCAGGTTTGGTCAAGTAACAAGTAACATTTGCACCAATTGCCAGAAAATGATCATCTTCAATGAGAGTGAGTCTTATCCACCTCTACCTACCACTCAATTACCACCATTGCATCCTCAATATCAACATCTGGGACTCACCACAGATCACAATCTAACTATAACAGTCAATAAATATAGTGGGTACAAAAGTAAATGAGAGGCAGGGAATTCTGTGTCAAGCATTCTTGTGGCTCCTGGAGTCCACCGTCTCGAAGTTGAGTCAGGAATGTAATGGAATGCTTTCCACTTGCTAGAATGAGTCGGATTCAAACAAAACTGACATCATACAGGACAAAACAAATTTCAACTACCTCAAAAATACACTCCCTCCACATTGATGCATTGCGCCCTATGTGAGACCACATCCTCCAGGCTAACGAAGAAGGTATTTGCTATGCTTCCCTTTATTGGTCAGAGCATTGAGTATAGGAGTTGGGAGGTCAAATTATGACTGTACAGGACATTGGTTAGGCCACGTTTAGAATATTGTGTGCAATTATGGTCTCCTTCCTATCGGAAGGATGTTGTAAAACTTGAAATGATTCAGAAAGGATTTACAAGGATGTTGCCACGGTTGGAGAGTTTGAGCTATTGAGAGAGGCTGAATAGGCTGGAGCTGTTTTCCCTGGAGTGTTGGAGGCTGAGGGGTGACCTTATAGAGGTTTATAAAATCATGAGGGGCATGGATAGGGTAAACAGACAAGGTATTTTCCCTGGATTAGAGTGGTGCTGGAAAAGCACAGCAGTTCAGGCAGCATCCGAGGAGCAGGAAAATCGACGTTTCGGGCAAAAGCCCTTCATCAGCAATAAGATATTTTCCCTGGGGTGGGGGAGTCCATAACTAAAGGCATAAGTTTAAGATGAGAGCCGAAAAATTTTAAAGGGACCTAAGGGGCAATGTTTTCACATAGAGGGTGGTACTTGTATGGAATGATCTGCCAGAGGAAGTGATGGAGGCTGGTACAATTACAATATTTAAGAGGTATGTGGATGGGTATTTGAATAGGAAGAGTTGAGAGAGGTATGAGCCAAGTGCTGGCAAATAGGACTAGATTAGGTGAGAATATCTAGTTAGCATAGAGAAGTTGGACCGAAGGGTCTGTTTCTGTGCTGTACATCTCTATGATGCTATGACCTGCCTCATGTTGACAACTGTTACTCATCTACAGTCAAAGATATATGTGAGGGCAGATTTCATCAGACTTCTGAAGCTTGGCTAATAGGTGAGTGGACTTGTAAAATGGCATTAGAAAACATCAGGAAGTGAGCCTGATATCTCCTGCTGCCAGGGAGTCTGGCCAGCAAGGGAATCTCATGGTCTAATTAAGGATCATGTCTTGCCCTGGCTGGCATTTTTACCACCATCAGTAAGGGCACTCACAGGGTGGGGAGACCGGCAGCTAAAAACTGGTACCCACCCAGCGGGTTCTACTCTGTGCTGGAAGGCCTACAACACTGGCTGCCCGAAGCTATGGTGCCACAGCTGGTAGGTGGTCTTTCCAATTGCCGGGGTTTATCTGCCGGATTCTGGAATGGTAAGCAAGGAAACTAACCATGGAGGTGTTCCCTCCCTCTTCCTGCAGCCTTAGCAATGGCCATTTCCAGTAACAGTGCTGCCATGCCTCTGATACCACCTGTCCTTTCATTGGGCTGGCTGCTCTGGGAGGCTGGTGGACCATCATCAGTTGCACAGTGACCTGGGTACTGGCTTTGCAATCGATGACCAGAGGTTAAATACCAACCGCAGTCCTGCTGCATCCTGGTACGGACTTGGATCTCACTTCTGCTCCAAGTGGAGGGAGCTCTTACCGGCTTTGAAATCCAAGCCACAGTTTAAGAATTGCAACCCTGGGAGTGGCACCTCCTATGAAATCAAGAGATAGCACTGCTGTTTCATCAACATTCCTTCACTGGCATTCCTTCACTGCTTGGCTGGATTACAGTTTTTGAAATGCAAAATGCACACACAAATGTGATTATGGTGTGAAGAAAAAGAAGTTCTTGTTTATATAAGAGGATTAGGTATGAGGATACAAACAACATTGATGATTTTACCTTCATTGCTTGTCATGGTCTCAAAAACATACATCCTAATCACAGTCTGTACTGGCCACTTCACTGGGGTTAGCACATGCTGGTGTACTTGTCTATTCAGCTCCTGTTTCCTTTGATTCTGCATCATCCTTAGAGGCTGGATTTTTTTTTCTGCACTGGAGGGATTCTACACTGGGTTTCGATGATTCTAACATCACAGGCCAAAGGAATTTATTCTCTGATCCTGATCCTGCAAGAATGAGGGAGTGTGACAATGAATGAAGTCGGGAGTGTAAGTAAGTTGTGAGTTATGGATGTGAGGTTTGTATCAATGCCAAGACTGTGAGTGAGGTCTGAATGATCAAGATAATTGGCAGGTGAGTGGTGGGGTACAGTGATTTGACATGTGACTGAGGTTAGTGTTGCAGTTGGCAGGTTATGGCTTTTTAATATACATTCACTGGCCTTGACAACTTTGAGATAACTGAACTTCTTGAGGCTCTGCATCAGGGTCCTCAGGGCTTGACCTACAGCATTGAACTTCATTGTAATCTGCTTCCATTACCCTTTGACTATGTGTCTTTGACTCTCACTGTAAATGCAGGACATTTCTCTGTCATTCCTTTCCATCAAGACCTCTGATAGTGTCTGAGATGCATGAAGCTCACTCTTCTCTACTGTGCATCCCTTTGGAGTTCTTTGACATGACATAGTTTCTGAGTATGCAGAGCAGTGGTAATTGAAACATTTGCCTCACACAGTGCAGCACTTGGTCTGTTCTCACTTTGGACTTGTTTCACAGGTTGACCTTTTCAAATGTGAATTAGACATCATGCAGTCTAGGGAGTTGGATGTGGTAGTAGCACAGTTAAGTGTTTTGAATTTGCAACCGCAGTTGAACTCCTTGAGCTGGCTTCATTTGCTGGTTTAAATTATCATGAACATTTGTCACAACTATTTAATTTTGTGTTGCGACTAATTCCAGCAAGTTTCCACAGTGATAATGAGGTATCTTGATGAAAAAGGTCAGAAGCAAGGCAGATTGGACTGCAGAATGTCTGGTAGGCATTGGAACATAAAAAATAAAAACATAAGTTTCAAATACAATTAACAATGGATGTAACAAACAAAAACAGAGATTGCTGGAGAACCTAAACAGATCTGGCAATATCTGTGGAGAGAAAACATTCTAACTAGGGAGCAGTTCTTTGACCGTGCCCTCACATATGCAAATGCTCAAACCCAACATTAGAGTGGTGCTGGAAAAGCACAGCAGGTCAAGCAGCATCCGAGGGGCAGGAAAATTGACATTTCGGGCAAAAGCCCTTAATCAGGAATGCTCAAATCCAGGCCAATACACACATACTAGCAGAGTTGAAACGGACTTTTTAACACTTGAGCTGTGTAACCTTCAAAGGGAAAAGCTCAAAATGCATCTGGAATTTTGGGATAGAATAAGTAGGGAATTGTTGTCAGCTCCTCATTATCTCTGTTGTTGAAAGATATTATTGTCCAGTCTGTTTTATGATTTGGACGTGCCAATGTTGGACTGGGGTGGACAAAGTTAAAAATCACATAACACTAGGTTATAATCCAATAAGTTTATTTGGAAGCACTAACTGTTGGAGTGCCATTCCTTCATCAGGCGGTTGTGGAGTATAAGACCTTATACTCCACAACCATCTGATGAAGGAGCAGCACTCAAAAAGCTAGTGCTTCCAAATAAACCTGTTGGACTATAATCTGGTGATGTGCGATTTTTAATGCAGTCTGTTTTAGTTTGTCTCTTCCCCCTGGACAATGGGTTAAATGGGTTCAAGTTCCCTTCGCAACCATAGATATGATATTCCATCGGTCTATCCCTCTTTGGAAGACCATTGAATTTATTTTTGCAGCAATTTTTGGATGCATCAACCATCTTTTGAAAACAAGGCATTTTGGAATTACAAGTTAAAATGTCCATTGTACTTTCCGGTTCTGAGCCGTGGCCAGGACAAGATGCACAGAGATACTGGAAAATTGCCAGATGCATTGACAAGTGAGTAAGGGGGAAATACAAAGCCAAGGTTAATAACCTGTCAAGAACTATAATTTACATTTTGTAAATGTTCCAAGGTACTTTGCAGAACAGAATCAGACAAAATTTGACATGGAGACAGGTAAGGAGATAATAGGACAGATTCTTGGTAATGGAAGTAAGTAGTTTACATGAACATTTTAAAGGTAAAAAGAATAGGGGAGAGGTGGACTGTATTTAGGGAGGGAGTCCCAGTATGGATCTCTCTCAAACCTTGTGTGAATCTTTGCTCTCAAATGCCAGTTTCTGAGCCTTCACAGAATAGCAGTGCAAAAAGAGATGTAAAAATCAAAGCATGTGAGGATCTTGAGCTTCACTTGTTTCATCTGGTTTACTTTGAAATGGATGAGACCTCGAATTCACACCACTTTATTTACCTCATGCAGTTCAGGCTTCATAATGAAAAGTGATTGTTTGGATGCTCCTGGTTGAGCACAATATGAATGAACTGAGAAAGGTGTATTCATGCAAAGTAATGTCATACAATTTGCTGCGCTAAAGCTTTTCAATTGTACCTGACAGGGTTGATTTTTTTTAAAATTCCAAAATGCAAACAAAATTAATGAATTCTTGTATGCACTGAGCAGTAAAGTTTTACCAAGACCCTGCAGATTACTTGCATTAGTGGCATTTACTTATTCACATTATTGAGAAAACTTGAAACAAAGAAGTCTGTCTTAGAGCTGACAGCAGCCCATTTCCACTTCATTAAAATGCATTAGACTTGGCTTCATTTCAATGATGGGAGCATAGTATTTCTCTATTTTAATAGTAAATTGAGTCCTAATGAATATTTGCTAACCAGTATTCCCCTGGCTAATATGTTATTGTACTTGCTAAGCATGAATTGCTAATGCTAATACAGCTTTACACAGAGGGTAGAGGCCTCTGTGACATCTCTTTGCAAACAAAGGTGTGAAAATATATGTAAGTGTCTGCAAATATCTTCAATGTCACCCACTAGGTTTCTACTTCAGCCTTTGTGTGTTTATTACATTTTGTAGCATACTAACTTATTGGACAGGATTCACCATTTTCAGCAAAATTGTTTCAGGATGCACTTTAGAAAATCTCAGTCATAAAATACGCAGATATTTGCCTTGAAGATTTTTCACTGAAATAAGTAAATGCATTTATATAATACTTTTCATGACCTTAGGATGTCACAAAATACTTCACAGCCAATGAAATACTTTTCAAATGTTGTAATATATAAAATATAGTTGAGTTGCAGTGCAAGATGACATTGTGTTCTGCTCTGGATGTGTAAACTTTAAAGGAGACGAGAAGTTACAGTTTGGATATACCACATTCATTCAGCTCAACCTTCTTGACATTGTAAGGACTAAAGCTGCCAAAGTTAGTCAAAATAATGCAATTAAAATGTACTGTAAGGTGTTACAGTAGCAAGAATAGAGATTGTCACTAATGCTTATAAGTAGAGATTACTCAATGTTAGTCTTTCTTAGGCTATCAAAAGTAGTGAGACAATGCTAAATATGCTGGTTACACCCTGAAGCATTGTCAAGTAAACAGATCAGTTAATACTTCAGGTGCAAATACATCTTCATGGCTATCTTCAGAACAGATGCTGACTAATTTTCTCCATTTTTCCAAAAGTTTCTAATCTGTTTTCTAACTTACTAACTGAGGGAACCTAACTAATAGCTCAATATTAAATGCACTTATCAAGTGTGGAACTGGTACAGACCAGACGGTGACACATTTGATCACAAGTTTTTTTCTTAGTTAAATAAACTTCTGCCTTTGACCCTCCAACCACATGGAATCAATGTCAATTTCACCAGTTTCCTAATCTCCCCTTCTTCATCTTCTTCCAGATCCAACCCCCCAACTTGGCACCATCCTCTTGAGCTGTCCTACATGTCCGTCTTTCTTCCCGCCTATCTGCTCCCACCGCCCCTCTGACCTATCACAATCACCCCCCAACTTCATCTACCTATCGCTTTCATGACTTCCTTCCCACCAGCCCCACCCCCCTCCTATTTATCTCTCAGCCCCCTTGGGCCCACCCCTACTTTCCTGACGAAGGGCTTATGTCCAAAACGTCGATTCTCCTGCTCCTCAGATGCTGCC
Organism: Chiloscyllium plagiosum; assembly: GCF_004010195.1. Classification (NCBI taxonomy): domain Eukaryota; kingdom Metazoa; phylum Chordata; class Chondrichthyes; order Orectolobiformes; family Hemiscylliidae; genus Chiloscyllium; species Chiloscyllium plagiosum. The sequence continues at coordinate 50,861,468 of NC_057710.1, read as the reverse complement.
TGACTTGCTGTACTTTTCCAGAGCCACACTTTTTGACACTGATCTCCAGCATCTGCAGTCCTCACTTTCTCCAACTCAGTTAGATTGGCAATTTGTCACATCAGTCAAAGTTCCTGATGCAGATTGCTATTCCATAACCTTACTGAGAAAAGCATTCAAGTTAAATTATGATACATCCTATTGTAGCACCAAGGGCTGCATTTTCCTTTGTCTATGATTCACCAGGTAACACAATGTACAGCTGGTCTGAATAATGTTCTTAGATCCAACTTGACTCAGTTCGGTGCCTAAATGTTGAGTCAGAGAAAGTTGTTGACTCTAACACGGCTTAAAAATTAGCTTGACAAACCAATACAGCATTAGATTATTAGATTTCATTATGACTAGAATTACTTTTATTGTTAAGTATTATATTGATGTTGCTGATAAGACCATAAATTATATCTGACTGTTTCAGTGGTTCAGGTAGAAACAAAAGACAACATTATTTGAACATGTGATTGAAAATAATGACAACAGCATGAGTTCAATTGCCATTCTGGCTGACATAGGCTTGGGATGTACCTTCAAATGTGTCCTATATTTGATGTGGAGTGTTGCCTCTTTAGCTATTTCACAAATTCCTTCTTTCTAGTACAGAGATGTCTATGTTCTCTCTTAAACTGTGTTTTTGTTTTGTTTTATATGTTCATTGGATGTGGAAACCATTGGCCAAATGAAATGGTGCACTCTCTGGGATTTACATTGTTGCATAATCATACCCAATTGAGCCAACAGTCAAAAATGATAACATTTGCTCCACTTAGTATTTCAAAGACCATTTACTTTTTCATGAATTGTGATGATGACTGAACAAATTCTATATAGCTTGAATCCATATATAGTCTGCCCTGGTAATCTATCGATGTTATGAATATAGTGAATAACTTACCTTCTCTCTGTTGCTGGGGTATCATTGGAGGTGGCTGTGGAAAGGCTTGACTAATCTGGCCATAGGCAGCAGGATAGGCAGCTAGAATGCAGAGATGATATCCCAGATCAGTGTATTGTACAGTTTAACTTGTAATTTAGTGCAAACTGTGTTGACAAAAATTATAACTCTTTTTAATCGCTAATGTAAATTTTACCAATAAATATTCTCTCCTCCTTTTCTTAAAAATCTTGGAACTGTTATCTGGAGCACATAACCTAACGCCCTAAGGAAGGAATGATAAACAATGCAGGTAATATGTCCAAAGGTTATAGTGAGTGAGGATGGAACTGGTTTCTCTCATTTTAGCATCAAAATGGAAGTTATTCAACCTCTCCAGCCAAAATATTGGACAGCTGTGTCAGGTTAATAACTACAAGGCAAGATCTTGATAAATCTCCAAAACACAAACATTGGCCTCTGGCAAGCAATTACTCCCTTGCGAATACAATCCCAAACCTACCTCATTAAAATTTCATCTATATTTGGCCAATGTTGCAAATTTTTCACAAAGATAATGGAAATCAATGCAAAACAAATGGCAATGGACAGTGACATTTAAATATGACAATACTGCATTATGTGAAAAAGTTACAATCATTAAAGGTCAGGGCGCTAACATTATATTTGTTGTACAAGGCTATAGCTAATATGTAACCCTTTCCAATTATCTTGGGAAATGTCTAGCTCTCTCTTCCCATTGAATTTCTGGAGATAACTTTAACTTTTGTTAAGTAAGTGTAAAATGGGCGATTTGTCACAATCCGGACTTGAATTTCTGACACACTGGATTCTGGGTAATCCAAGATGGGGATGGGAAAATGTTGTGGCTGTATGAGCTGCTCCTTTTTTGAGGTATTTTCAGAGTTGGAACTGATTTCCTTGAATTCCAGGAGTAGTAATTACTGTTTTACAAGCTGTTGCATTGTTTTGGAACTTTGGGAATAAAAAGATCAAAACAATGGTACTTCAAAAAAAAAGAAAGGCAGACAAAGGCAGTGGCAGTGACCACATGGGACCAAATGGAGAAAGAAGCCTACAGTGTTGTCTGACCCAGCAGTGAATACACCATTTAAAAGGCAGCTGGATGAGTATATGAATAGGAAGGGTTTAGAGGGATATGGGCCAAATGCTGGCAAATGGAACTATCTAGGATATCTGGTTGGCATTGACAAGTTGGACAGAAGGGTTTGTTTCCGTGCTGTACAACTCTATGACTCAAAATCAAAAGTCGAATAATTGGTGGTCAGTTTGATACTACCTGTTGTATTGTGTTTACTTTAGTCAGCATAAGATTTGTATGAATTGTCTGTGGTCAGCAAACTTTTGGAAAGAATTCTGAGGGATAGGATTTGTGACTATTTAGCAAAGCATAAGTGTGATTAAAGGCAGTCAGCATGGCTTTGTGAGGGGCATGTCATGCCTCACAAATCTTATTGAGTTCTTTGAGGTGTAAAGTCAGGTCGACGACGGTCGAACAGTTGATGTGGTGTATATGGACTTTGATAGGCATTTGATAGGGTTCCCCATGGTAGGCTCATTCATAAAGTCAGGAAGTATGGGATACAGGGAGATTTGGCTATCTGGGTTCAGAATTGGCTGGCTGACAGAAGGCAGAGAGTGGTTGTAGATGGAAAGTATTCTGCCTGGAGGTCAGTGTTGAGTGGGGTCCCGCAGGGCTCTGTTCTTGGGCCTCTGCTCCTTGTAGTTTTTATAAATGACTTGGATGAGGAGGTTGAGGGGTGGAGTAAATTTGCAGACGACTACAAAGGTTGGAGGTGTCATCGATAGTAACCCTATCTGACCCCCTAATCATCTTGTACACCTCAATCAAGTCACCCCTAACCCTTCTTTTCTCTAATGAAAACAGCCCGAAGTGCCTCAGTCTTTCCTCATACGATTTTCCTTCCATACCAGGCAACATCCTGGTAAACCTCCTCTGCACCCGTTCCAGTGCCTCCACATCCTTCCTATAGTATGGGGACCAAAACTGCACACAATATTCCAGATGCGGCCGTACCAGAGTCTTATACAACTGCATCATGACCTCAGGACTCCGGAACTCAATTCCTCTACCGATAAAAGCCAGATTATCGGTTGAACTCGAATGCTGAATATAGGATTAAAAGCAGGACTCTTGGCAGTGTGGAGGAATAGAGGGATCTGGGTGTGCAAGTACATAGATCGCTCAAAGTTGCCACCCAAGTGCTAGGGTTGTTAAGAAAGCATATGGTGTTTTGGCTTTCATTAACAGGGGGATCAAGTTTAAGGTTTTGCTGCAGCTCTACAAGTCCTTGGTGAGACCACATTTGGAATATTGTGTCCAGTTCTGGTCACCCTACTATCAGAAAGATACAGGGACTTTGGAGAGGGTGCAAAGAAGGTTTACCAGGATACAGCCTGGACTGGAGGGCTTGCCTTATGAAGAAAGGTTGAAAAAGCTTGGACTTTTCTCTCTGGAGAGAAAGAGGAAGAGAGGAGACCTGATCGAGATATACAAGATAATGAGAGGAATAGAAAGAGTCAACAGCCAGAGACTTTTCCCCAGGGCAGGATTGACTGGTACGAGGAGTTATAGTTTGAAGATATTAGGAGGAAGGTATAAAGGAGACGTCAGAGGTAGGTTCTTCACACAGAGAGTTGTGAATGCATAGAATGCCAACTGTGGTGATGGAAGCAGAGTCATTAGGGATATTTAAGTGACTACTGAACATGCACATGGATAGCAGTGAGTTGAGGGGTGCATAGGTTAAGTTACTCTATTTTACATTAGGATTAAACCTCGACACAACATTGTGGGCCAAAGAGCCTGTTCTGTGCTGTACTTTTCTATGTTCGATGTTCTATATTCAATGCTGATTTGAATTACTAAGGGGAACAGTTTACAGATCCTCCTCGGGGCAGGAAAATCTCCTTTCTTCAGATATTGTGGCTACAATTCGCTCCTTTCTCCATTAAATCCAGTAATCCTCTTAACAAGGCTACTCCAGACACAGAAGGCACCGATAGTGTTCCTATAAAACAGGAATGCAATGGGGGACTACAGAGAAAATCATTTAAAATGAACCAGCAATACTTTTTGATGGGGTGTGGGCATCAGTCATAAGGTTCTGATTGCCCTCAAGCTGTTGCATCAGTTTAGTATAACTTGCATAGTCATTTCAGAGGTCAATCTACCATGCTGTTGAGGATATTGGGGAGCCACGTGTAGGCAGAACATGTCCAGATAGCAGGTTTCCTTCCATAATGGGGACCTTAGCAAACCAGATGGGTTTTTACAACAATCAATAATAATTCCATGGTTACCATTACAAAGAATGGCTTGCACTTTCAGAGTTATTAGCAAAACTTTAATCTCACTAACAACACAACGGCTTATGTTGTCAGGGTATTCCCCTTAACCTCTGGATAACTAACCCATTACCAATACATCAACATTCCACATGAGACTCCCTACCTTTGTGTCATGGGTAAGCTTGGCTTATTGTGAGAACAAGAGAACTTATTACCAGCCTTAAAACAAAACCCATGGAGTACATGAATTATTTCCTTTTATTCTTGTTCCAAGTGTATTTTCTATTATGGTCTGCCACTAACTTCTCTTCTTTGTCCTCTAAATTCAAGGTTCATCATGACCTCACGGTCTTTTCATTAAGCTTTTGCTGGTCCCTTCCGGTGCTATTTAAAACAACAACTGCGTTTCACTAAAATGATGCGTGAGTACCATAAGGAAGCATAACATTTCAAAGAGGTATTGAAAGAAATGGGTTAATCTGTGACAAATGGATTTCAAAGCAGGCAATTGTGAAGTCATCCACCTCAGAACTATAAGGATAAACCAAGTTTTTTTTATTAGTCAGAAACAGCAGAGGTCCAAAGAAACTTAAAGGGAAGATAGTGGTTTAGTGATAATGAGATTGAACTCAGAGAGGTCTATACTGCTGCTTTGAAAACACAGGTCCAGTCCTGCTGCAGCTAAATGGCTGAGTTTACTTTAAATTCCCTACAATCTGATAATGTGCTCGTGTAAAGAGTTAACACATCGTTCCTTTCATTTATATGTATATTCCTGGCATTTATATACGTTATTAAATCCTACCTATTTCTGCTCTCTGTATTGTAATTTATGTAATAAGCATTCCTGGACAACCATCACATAATTCTTCTGAAGTGTGCCATTTAATTTGGTGCTTGCTCAGTGAGTTTATCCTGAATAAGATTTTATTTGCCCTGTTGATTTGTTCTGCAGTGAAACTGAACAAATAATGTTTAGTAATTTCTAGACTAACTTCAAGCTTCGCACATTTTAAGTTTGAATGGAGATGCCTCTGGGGCAGTAATAATTTGGGACTGATGTTTGCCCCTTTACTCTTACCAATAATAAATCAAAGTAGTAACTTGTGGTAGAAACAGAGTAAAAACAAATCAATGTTATTTCTGCAAAGAATCTGTTTGATCTCTGTTTTTGGTATCATAGAGTGATGAGAAATTCACTAGCAACATGATTTCCCGCCTGGGAAGAGACTGACTCTAAATTGTTAAAGGAGATTCAGTTTTAGTTTAACACTTCTTGGATACAGATCTGTTACTCTCGCCTACTTTGTAGTATTCAATTGCCTGACTGTCCGAACAGCATGTTGATAGCAGACCCCCTAATGATCTGCTTGGCTGTAGATCAGGTGAATGGTGTAGAATCTCAGAACCCATCTCTCTCCCTCTAGTGGCCCTTATCATTACTGGACACCAAAGAGATGCTATCGTACAAAATGGAAAGAAATGTACTGCATCTTACACATTTCTGAAAATTGAATCGATCTCACAGACACCTGTCATTCCCTACAATTCTCTGTTCAGAATATAATTACTTTTGATGAAATGCTTTGGTACCATTCCTTTTTGTAACAAAACAATATGAAGAAACTCTGATATTCTTGACATTGCAACAATTTGCTGCACAGATCCTCAAGACAGTGTACCAGAGAGTTCTAAACATACTATGAGGTGCTTCTGAAGTGCACCTAATGTCTGGTGTAAATCTTGTATTGCAATGAAAAATGACTGCGGTATAACTTCACTAATATAATTGTTCTTAGGGCAGATAACTAAGACTATTATCACTCCAATCTGGAAAGCAATTAAAATTGAATCAATGCAGAATGCATGCAATGATTAAATTATTGCCAAAGTGAGTTTGTGAAACATTTTCCTCATTTGGAAATATATTGCAATAAATACAGGACAGTAGCAATTTGATACTTGAAAGGTCAGATGACAAAACAAAACTATTTGCACATTACAAGTGTGATATCAAACCACATGAAAGACATCAAGAAAGAAATAACTTCCTATTTCTTGCTTCAATTCTTTGGAGCTCTCTTTATGTCCAAAAAACCAATTGCATGAACTAAAAGATACCTATTAGACATTTCAGCTGTCAGTCAAATAACTCTGAGGTAAAGTGCGCTTTCCTTTATCCCTCAAAACTATCTCCTTCCCTATAGTTGTTTCTGGCACCATAAATTACTTTAAGCTACTCTATAATTTTGATGAAAAAAATAAAGTTGTATTGACATCATGCCAATCGCATGTTAGTAGTATAGCCAATTATTTTGAGATCTAGTACTATGCATTTAGGTAATGCATATAAAATTTAGCCTGCTATATATTAATTTCAAAATGATGGTCTGCTAATATCAGTGTCATTGACATGAAGCTGTTTAAATGACAGATAAGAATAAATACAGGAATTCTGCAGGGTTACCTGTGCTATAACTCTGGCAGTAGAGAGCAGGAAGTAGCGTAAATGCTACAAAAAGGAAATACTTTCATACATAATACAACTTTCATGACCTCAGACTACCCTAAAACAGTCAATGCAGTATTTTGAACTGTTGTTATTGCTGTAATATTGAAAACATGGGCAGCCAATATGATTCTGGAGAGATGTGAAAATAACAGGGCTGTTGTGAGAATGCTGATGAATTTAACTTGCCCATATTGACTGGGACTGGCTTTGGATAGGGAGCAATTTGTTCGGTGTGACCAGGAGAGTTTTTTGAAACCAAAGGAGAAAATGCTGGAAAATCTCAGCAGGTCTGGCAGCATCTGTAAGGAGAGAAAAGAGCTGACGTTTGTCAAAGTCGGGCATACTGAGCCTGGTATTGGGAAATGACCCAGCTGACAGGTGATCGAAGTTTCATTGGGGGAGTGTTTTGGGAATAGAGATCATAATGCCGTATGTGTTCAGATACTTATGGATAAGGATGAGAGTAGACCTCAGATAAAAGTGTTAAATTGGGGAAGGCCAATTATGATTGAGTTAAGCATGAATTAGAGAATGTGGATTGGAAACAGCTGTTTGAGGGTTGATTCTACATTGACGTGCAGCACACTTTCGGTTAGGCCACATTTGGAATATTGCATGCACTTCTGATCGCCACACTACCAAAAGGATGTGGATGCTTTGGAGAGGGTGCAGAGAAGGTTTATCAGAAAGTTGCCTGGTTTGGAGAGTTTTAGTTACAAGGACAGGTTGGATAAAGTCAGATTATTTTCACTGGAAAGTCAGAGACTGAGGGGGAGACCTGATAGAGGTCTACAAAATTATGAGAGGCATGGATAGGGTAGATAGTCATAGGCTCTTTCCCAAGGTGGAATAGTCAACTACAAGAGGGCCCAGGTTCAAGGTGAGAGGGGGGGAAATTTTAGGGAGAAGTGCAGGGAAAATTTTCCAGACCATTGTGGGTGCCTGGAATGCACTGTCAGTGGAGGTGGGGGTGGAAGCAGACATGTTAGCAATGTTTATGGTGTATCTTGATAGACATATGAAGAGGAGGCAAACAGAGGGATAGATACCATGCACGGGCAATAAATAGCAGGTCTAAATAAGGAATAGGAATTGGTGCAAGCTTGGAGGGCTGAAGGTCCTGGTCCTGTGATGTACTGTATTATTGAATTATATAATTTGCATACAGCAAATAGTAATGATCAGTTAATGTGTTTTTGTGATATGGATACAGAATAAATATTGGTCAGTATACAGGGATACCTCTTGTGTCTTCTTTGAACTAGTGTGATGGGATGTTTTACATCTACCTGGGAAGGAAATCAGCTTTGCAGTTTAATTGCTCATCTGAAAATTGCGATCTGACAGTGCAGCACTACCACAATATGACACTGAATTGTCAGCCTTGACCTTTGCACTCTAGTACTGGACTAGGGTTCAACACCACAAAGGAGAAAGTGAGGACTGCAGATGCTGGAGATCAGAGCTGAAAATGTGTTGCTGGAAAAGCGCAGCAAGTCAGGCAGCATCCAAGGAACAAGAGAATTGACGTTTCGGGCAAAGAAGGGCTTATGCCCGAAACGTCGATTCTCCTGTTCCTTGGATGCTGCCTGACCTGCTGCGCTTTTCCAGCAACACATTTTCAGCTTCAACCCCACAAAATCTAACAGACATAAGATTGTTACCAACTAGCCATGGCTAGTACACAAAATGTATGAAATTGGTCATAAAATACTGACATACAATAGTAATATTTCATTACTTTAGTTCTGTTATATATTTCAGTTAATAGAATAAGTATGGACATATATAATATTCTTTAAAAGTCTTATTTATACTTCACTTTCTAACAAATGTCTATTACTATGCAGACTGGCACACCTCCTGTTTTATTTAGTTCAGAATATGAGGTGACAGGACTATACTATCGACCAGAGTCAACATTGGTTCATAAATTTACATCTGAGAATGGAAATTACATGTGCCAGAGTAAGCTCTTTTTCTGTCATTCCTGTGCAATAATGCTAAACTGTAGGAAATTCTATCGTCTGGTATTCCTGAACTCACTCACTAAACCAAACCTTAGACCTGGGTGAATGATTCTTTGTTGGATAACAATGGGGGCTCAGACAGAGCTAGCTAATCTGGATTGAACATTCAGAGTTACTCCTGTTCAGAATCCTATTCTACTGTATCATCAACATAGGATTTTCTAAGAAGTGATTCCTGTCAAGTTTGCATTGTATAAATAATTTTCATTTTAGTTTCACATACATCTAGCATACGCCTTTCTGAGCATAAAGAAAACTTGCATTCAATGTAACATGTCAGCCTTAAAATCATTTCGGAAGTTGAATAACTAGGCAAATTTCATCAGACAAACAAACAAAGTATTTCCATTAAAGTTAACATTTCGAAACTTCCTGATAAGACTGAACGTTTTAAAAATGACTCAAAGTAGAGCTAGACAAAGTGTTAATACTAACGACCTGCGTATTGCTGCACTCCAGCGTATGCTTGCTGCAAGGGATCAGCTGCAGTTGGACTTTGTGCTGTCAAAACAGAAAGAGGAAATATATTAATATTCCATAGCTCGGTAAGATCCGCATGACTGATGACTGCAATGTAGTTATCAACACAAGATTAAAAAAGATTATTGAATCTTATATCAAACTTTATGTTTTGAAGGGAGCTCAAATTGGGAAAATAAAATCTGGGTGGTTTTCTCTCGAACTTACGTGATTCAGAAGGATTCTGCTGCAGTGACCATTCTCAGACAGAAATAGAAAATTGCTGCTTTCTAAACAGTTAAAAGAGGGTTGGATATCTTTATAGAATCAAAGTGAGTTCAAAGGACAACATAAGGACTTTTTATTCCAGGTTTGCATATCATTTAGTGGTAAACTGAAGAGGTGTGAGGCTTTCTCTCAAAGCATTTTCAGTCTGCTCAAGTCAGAACAGACTCCATCTCCAGATTATTGGGTTCTACGGATGTGAAAATAGCAGTTACTGAAATTTGAAACAATGATGGGATTCTGTGCGTGTGCCAAACATCTAGCTAACCCAATTGCCCTGAAAATAATGTCTATTGGAATGGTGGCCACAGCAGGCCGTTACTGTCCTAGTTGCTCACTCAGAGACAGGCACTAAATTATCTACACACCCAAAGCTGCTGGAAAATTTAACCTAAGGGGCGAGGTGGCTGATCTCAGGGTCCCTCTTATTTACGTTCATGTGGCTCTGATGGTAACATGACTGCATTTAAGTAGAAACCAAATGTATCTCTAGATCTGCAAAGGTTTGTGGCACTTCTTTGGCCTTGGACCTCCAGGATAAGCTTCACTCCTGTTGGGGGAAGCAGCTGTTAAGCAACCTTCTGTTGAATATACTGACTACACTGGCCTCTGAGACACGTAACTGAGTAACTGTCCCTGTTCCCCAGACAATGGGGTCCGTGGTTTGTGTGGATCCAGGGACCGACCAGTTTGAATGCACCTTATACATTTGTTTGTCCACTGAATTGATTAGTCTGCATTGAAAGCCATTATTATACCATATATCATGTGGCATCAGTAAAACGTGAATTCCTATCAACTCACAAAACAAAACTCCAGTCACAAACATCTCACATCTTTTGACTGTTTGGTATATCTTTCATCTCCTTGGCTTTTAATCACAGTTAGTCACAATTTACTCCTGGGTGAAGGTAGAGTTAGGTGGGGTGGCAGCAGACATCAGAGGGGTTATATGGATAAAGGCCTATCACACACAATGGATGCATATCAACAAAATCAGGTTCCACTTATATAGACTAGTGTTGTCCAATGTTTTTTCCATGGGGGTAGTAATACTTCAATTTTTCTCTCACATGGGGACAGTGTAAAAATTTCAGAAAAGTACAGTTTGATATAACAATAGATGTGTGTTTAAAAAAAAACAAAATTCCAAAGCAATAAAAAATAGCCATTTAAAAAACCCAAAGGGCTGAACCAACAAATAAAATTTTTGGGCACGTATCTGCTTCACTCACAAGGATTACATACTTTCTTCCTCATCCACATTCATAAGCACACAATCTCATAAGCACCTACCTCCACCTCACCCACACACATTGACTCTCCATCCTTCCTTCCCCATTATATATTCTCATGCTCTCCTTCCCTCCCTTCCACCCTAACAGACACACTTGCACTCTCCTTTTCATTTGCCCATCCACACATACTCTCCATCATTCCTTCCCAGCCATACACACTCCAATGCTCACACTTGCCCTCCATCTGACCCGCCGACACATATACACTGACTCTGTCTTTCCCAATCATCACACTCATGCACTCTCCCTCTGGCCCTTTTCACTCATACTCTCTGTCCCATTCTTCCTCTCTTCTATATATACTCACTTTTCTATCATCCTAACTGTATGCTCACTTCCTTCTGCACTCTCTCCCAACTACACACACGCGCGCGAATTGTGGAATTTGTTACTTAAGGAAAGATAACATTTCACTGGAAGCAGTTCAGAGATGGTTTACTAGGATGATCCCTGGTGTGGAGGGATTGTCTTATAAGCAAAGGTTAAACAGGTTGCAACTCTACTCCCTTGAGTTTCGAAGAATGAGAGGTGATCTTATTGAAATATATAGGATTCTTAAGAGGATTGACATATTTAATGCTGAGAAGATGTTTGCTCTTATGGGAGAGTCTAGGACTGGAGGACATAGTCTCAGAATAAAGGGGCACCAATTTCAGACTGAGATGAGGATGAATTTCTTCCCTCAGAGGGTTCTAAGTCTATGGAATTCCTTGCCGCAGAGAGCTGTGGGGACAGAGTTCTTGTCTATATTTAAGGCTGAGTTAGATACATTCTTGATCAGTCGAGGAAGCAAGGGTTATGGAATTAAACAGGAAAGTGGAATTGAGGAATATTGAATCAGCCATGACCCTACTGAATGTTGGACCAGTCTTGTGGGATTGAAAGGCCTACTCCCGTTCCTTGTCTCATGGTCAGATAGGACCGATGGGCAAGACCAACAGAAAACCTTTAATGAACAAAATATCTCATTGCATTTTGTAGGAAGCATTATCAAACAAACTGACACTGTGTCATATAAGGTGACATTAGGAAGCACCTTAAAAAAATACACAATGTGATAATTTTAAGGAGCAACATAAAGTATGACATAATGGGGCAGAAACATTGAGGGGGCAATTGTTATCTTTGTGTCAAGGCAGCTGGAATCACAACCACCAATTGTTGAATTGGTGGTTGTGACTGATGAAACAAACAATGAACAAGAGACCAGCATCGGAGGGTGCAACCATTTTGAAGAGCTATGAGGATGATGGAGGTTACAAATATAGTGTGCGAAGCTTTGGCAAGATTAAAGAACACGAGGTAGAGACCTTTAAAATTGAGCTATTGTCAGGCTAGGGCCAGTGTGGAATACTGAGCAAAGGGATAATTGGGCATGCTGTTTGGTGTAACTCTGGACATGGTGACAGAGGCCTGAACTAACTCAAGTCTATGTCGGATGTAAGAAGGAAGGCCACCTCAGAAATCGCTGCAATAGTCAAATCTAGGAGGTATCCAAGGCTTGCTTACAGCTTCAGCAGACGAGAGGGGATAGGGGTGAATTGAGAATACTATGAAGGTGGATATAGCCAGCTTTATTGAAGGAATAACTACATGGTTTGATTTGGACCAATTTGGGATCCAATTGGACATGACATTACAAACAAATGTCTAAATTCTAACTGACCATGTCCTGGTATGGAACATTCATTAATCATGATTTAGATCACCTGAATGAGGGTCATCCATACTTCAAAAATAATCTTAGGACTCTGATTTATTTGAATAACTAAACTCCTACCATTTTTGGCAGGAGTACTGGTAACCAAAATTGAGCACTATTTGAATGGATCTTTCCATTTTTGTCTGACAGGAGGTGGCCATTTAGTCCTGAGACTGAGTTCTGCCTTTCAACTAAATCCCAGGGAGATGAGGTTGTAGTGATGGTGTCAGTGATTGGTAATCACTGCTCTTGGGGCAAAGGTTTAAATCTCCCTATGGCAGTTGATGGAATTCAAATTCAGTTAACCAATCTGAAATTGAAAGCTGGTTTCAGTATTGGCAAGCCTGAAACTCTCATTGATAAAATACTGGGTTCACTGATCTCCTTCAAGGAAAGGTATCGACCATCCTTACCTGTTCTGGCCAATGTGTGAGTCCTGACCCACAAATGTGGCTGAGTCTGAAATGGCCTAGCAAACTGTTCAGTTTAAGGCCAGTTAGGCTCGGGTAACAGTGATCATATCCCATGAAAAAATAAAGGCAAAAATGACTTGAATTCTTAACTTAGCTTTAATGAATTTGCATTGATTCTGTACCACCAGAACAATCAACAAAAATCAGATAAACTTGGTTTGAATTTGGCTGGCTTAAATCTCAGCAGCATTCTTAAAACAATCAACCTGTTCAAATATGTTAGGTCATACTTCTAGAGCAGGTAGATCTTGAACTCGGACCTTCTGACCCAGAGGTAGGGACACTACCAATGTGCCACAAGGGCCCAAAAGCAGCTTTTTGGTAGTGAGGTGTTTCAGATTTTCAAAACCGCTTCCTGATGCTGAAAACAATGTGGGACAGAAACAAAAATAGCCATTCCTATCTTCTGAGAACTCAAATTTATCCTCATTTTATTCTAAAATGACAGGAACTTCCCAAACCTACTTTACCTGCTCTCAGTTGCAGTGTCTGCCTCGAGAACACTTTGCTAATCTGCATTCTTGATGGCAGTAATAGCAAATTAAAGTAATTAATGAGAAAGGCAGAAAAAAATACACAGAAGAAAACATTCTTCTTACTAATATCACTCTTGCATATGAAGATGGATTATTCAAGAACCACATTTATAATTAAAGACAATGCAGCTCAATGTGTTAATTAGACAGTGTGAATCCGGTTTAAGTAAAACTGTTGCAGAACATAGGCATTGCACAGAACATCATTAATCAAGCTGACATATTTAACTCTTTGAGTACTTCAAATTGGCAATATTTTGGTTAAACTCAACAATGCATGGAAGAAGAATGCATTGTACTAGCTCTTTACTATTTCACTCATTTGTACCCAATTTCAGATTTTAAACCATTTTTCTTGCTTTCCTCTCATTTTTCTCTTATTCAAGAGAGGCTGATCTGCTACCCGTACCTCACCCAAGTGACTAGTCTTCATGAGGCTGGGTAAAGAATGCCATACTGCCAATTCATGTACTAATGCCAAGATTGCAAGCATCTGCACTTTCCAACTAGGACCACCAGATGGCAACCAGGAGCAGAAAAACAATGTTATTTATCCCCCAGTAGACCAGGGAAACTGAGGCCAGTTACAGTGCACTGACTGCTACTTATCTAGACAAGCAAATTGAGCGCAGGTTGTCAGTTCAACCTGTAGGTTTCTGGTCTGTGTAGTTCAAAAATCACATTGAGCAGTACACTTACCAACTTATCTTTGAATTACCTTCAATGTCTTTGTGCTGTCTAAAATACCAAAACTATTGTCTGCTATGCCAGGGAGGAGTCAAACAGAGAAAAAGTAAACAGCTTTCTGGAAATTCAGGCAAATAGACAATAGACAATAGACAATAGGTGCAGGAGTAGGCCATTCAGCCCTTCGAGCCTGCACCGCCATTCAATATAATCATGGCTGATCATTCCTAATCAGTATCCTGTTCCTGCCTTATCTCCATAACCCTTGATTCCACTATCTTTGAGAGCTCTATCCAACTCCTTCTTAAATGAATCCAGAGAGTGGGCCTCCACTGCCCCCTGTAGCAGAGCATTCCACACAGCCACCACTCTCTGGGCGAAGAAGTCTCTCCTGAGCTCTGTCCTAAATGGTCTACCCAGTATTTTTAAGCTGTG
>NC_057710.1:50821350-50844882 GCF_004010195.1 Chiloscyllium plagiosum | reverse complement strand
ACCTTATTTTTCCTCTGCGTATTTCCTTCTTAGTAATCCTCTGTTGCTCTTTAAAGCTTCCCAGTCCTCAGTTTTCCCACTTATCTTTGCTTTGTTATACTTTTTCTCTTTTAACTTTATATGTTTCTTAACTTGCCTCGTCAGCCACGGTCACCCATGCCTTCTCCTAGGATCTTTCTTCCTTTTTGGAATGAACTGATCCTGCATCTTCTGCATTATACATAGAAATATCTGCCATTGTTCCTCCACTGTCATCCCTGCTAAGGTATTGCACCATTGAACTTTGGCCCGCTCCTCCCTCATAGCTCCATAGTTCCCTTTATTTAACAGAAGTACTGTCACTTCCGACTGTACCCTCTCTCTCTCAAATTGCAGATTGAAGCTTATTGTATTATGGTCACTACTTCCCAATGGCTCCTTCACTTCGGGGTCTTTGCCCAATTCTGGTTCGTTACACAATACCAGATCCAGAATTGCCTTCTCCCTGGTCGGCTCCAGCACCAGCTGCTCTAAGAATCCATCTCTGAGGCACTCCACAAAGTCTCTTTCTTGTGCCCAATACCATCCTGATTCTCCCAGTCTACCTGCATGTTAAAATCCCCCATAACAACTGTAGTGACATCTTTGCGACAGGCCAATTTTAGTTCCTGATTTAACTTACATCCGACATCCAGACTACTGTTTGGGGGCCTGTAGATGACTCCCAAGAGGGTCTTTTTACCCTTGGTATTTCGAAGCTCTATCCACACTGACTCTACATCTCCTGACTCTAGGTCCCCCCGCGCAAGGGACTGAATATCATCCCTTACTAACAAGGCCACCCCACCCCCTCTGCCCGTCAGTCTGTCCTTACGATAACACGTGTATCCTTGAATATTCATTTCCCAGGTTCACTCTGATGTCCCTCCTGGTTCACTCTGATGTCCCTCCTGACAGCCATTTTGCAAAGTTGCCCTGGTAGAGGTCTATATTTCTGATCAACTGGGAGATGATGCAAGTGAGTGCAACGGGAACAAATTAATTACATGAGCTGAGCAAAATAAAGGAATTAATGTTGACTTTTCGATATGTAATTGCTTTATCCTTTCAGTCCACGAAGGATTGACACCAAATCAGTGCAGTCACTTTTCCTAACAAGGCTATGCTACACTCTCTGGAATATTTGACTGATATTTATGTTGTTGTATTGATTCCAATGTATAATTCAAAATTAAGTGAAACGAATGGCACAGCAGGTTGCACAATAGCCTGTTGGTCTCTGAAATCTGAATTTTATGACAAAAAGTTTGAGGGAGACAAGATTCTACTCTATCTAATGGAAGCTAAGTGACACTCAAGCCTGAAGCATAGATCTGACATCAGACTTGGCTCAATCAACAAATAAGTTCAAGCATCTTCTATGAATATTTCAGTATTATATCCTGCAAAGCTGAAAGGCTAAGGGCACTTATTTTAAAGACTTTTACATACATGCAACATGCTGTAGCAAGGAAGCAGCAAAGTGGAATAAGCTCTTATGGTGTTGAAACCTTCTTTATACTTTTCTGGATTAAATAGATCAACTTAATTATGAACGTGCTGTGCCCCCTTTTAACTATGTGCCTCTGGAATTCTATGCAACATTTTTTACAATGGATTTATTTTCAGGTTGAGAATTTTTCAAGGCATGTACTCTATTGTCTCTCAGGGTAACACATGAAAAGGGCTTATGGCCTAAAGCAGACAGTGCTCTTTTTGAGCTGGTGCCAACCTAAACATGATAGTAAGCCAATTTTGGACAGTTATCATTCCATCTGACCAAGCGTCCACCAAGCCTGTAAACTGGATACCACAAAATGTTCTCAAAACAGTGCCCCTCCTTCACATTACTGATGTGGACAACTTAGTAATACTTGCACTGAATTTTAATCAGTAATAAAGCAAGCCTTTGCACTCAAGCCTTCTGAATCCTGCTCCAATGGCTTACTTGGGTTTCAGATTACATTACTTACAGTGTGGAAACAGGCCCTTCGACCCAACAAGTCCACATCAACCCTTCAAAGAGCAACCCACCCAGATCTCTACATTTACCCCTTCACCTAACACTACGGGCAATTTAGCATGGCCAATTCACTTAACCTGCACATTTTTGGACTGTGGAAGGAAACCGGAGCACCCGGAGGAAACCCATGCAGACACGGGGAGAATGTCCAAACTCCACACAGACAGTTGGCCGAGGCGGGAATTGAACCTGGGTCTCTGGTACCGTGAGGCAGCAGTACTAACCACTGTGCCACCGTGCCGCCTATTCAGGAAGAATGACAATCTTACAATCTTACCTCCCACAATTACCATTAATAAAACAATTCACTACATCCTAATGCTGTCAGGTAGCAGCCTCAGAATCCTTTCCATGAATTCCCATGAAAGATTTCAGGAACATCTACTTTGTACAGCTAACTTCCGTTTTTACTCTGAATTGTGACTTCTGTCAGTAAGGACAATGCAGGGGCACAGTCAGCGGGTTGAATAAAAAGTAACCATCTCCATGGTGACCTCAGCTATGAAAATATTGGGTGGCTTCACACTGAAGGACTGGGAAGATGAATAAAACTTAACAATTCGACACATTAATTTCCAATCTGTGCACAATGGAAATACAGCTCTTCATGAACGATGGAGGTTGTTTTACAATCTATCATTGTAACTAGAGAAAGGGAACTATATTCCTTTTTATTATAGATGTTATGTTTAGTCTGTGAAACTAGTAACTACAAAAAATTGTGAGAATGTTATTTACTTTCAGAAGAAGTGAATGTACTATCACCCATGGGAAAAAAATGTTTTGTAAATGACAATAAGTTGAGTACTTCTACTATGATGCATAGGACTGTTTTCCCCATATATCCTAATGGGAAAGACTCACATGTAGACAAATGCTGGCCTGGAGTTACAGTGTTATTGCCATTATCATTAGCGATGCTACAACTAACCCATGACTGAAAAAGCAGCTCGATGTTCTTTGAGCAAAACAAACCACAGCCTAAGTTTAATTTGCAAGTAAACTATTCACCCGATGGTATAATTAGGGTTCTTGTACACATAAAGTATAGTTAATGTGGTTGTTTGAGTAGATTTTGCAAAAGCCCCTGGTATTGCTTGTTAACAGAATTTCATGCTAAGGAGCTCAATGGTTCAATTTTATATTCTCTTTTCGTCCAATGGAAATCTGCTGTTGAAGAGAGTTTCTAACTGGAGTAATGACTTCAGTTCATCAGCACTTGCATGCTACATTACAGGCCAAGTGGGATCAGTAAATGCAAAATAATGGATACCTGGGAGTGATTCCAAGGCAGTAATGTAGTATAGGAGCTCAGATGGTTCATACAGAGAATAATGGAAACCTCTGAGATATTACAAAATTGTAATCTAATCTGGGAGTTTAAATCACTCATAAAAGCTATTCAGAATTTGTTCTGAGACCACATGACATCATTTGAATTTGCTGGTTCAATTTCAAAATAAAGGGAGCTAAAAACGAAAGGCTATGAATGCTGGAAAGTTGAAGTAATAAGCAGAAAATGTTGCAAGCAATTTAGTGACTTGGTGATGGTGTCTCCCTCATTGTACTGGTCTATCATTCGAATAAATTCTCAAATGGAATCCAATGAAATGCTCAGAACTACTATCTGAGCTCCCATATCACCTGTCATTTTCTAAAACTCATTTTTGTGGGAGGTGGGTGTCGTTGGCTGACCAGCAGTAATTGCCCATCCTTAGTTGCCCTTGAGAAGGTGGTGGTGAACTGCCTTCTTGAACCACTGCAGTCCATCTGCTGTGACATTAGGGAGGGGAATTCCAGCATTTTGACCCACTAACAGTGAAGGAACAGAGATATACTTCCAAGTCAGGATGGTGACTGGTTTGGAGGGGAAGTTGCAGAGGGTGGTGTTCCTGTGTATCTGCTACCCTTGCCCTTCTAGATGGAAGTGGTCATGGGTGTGGAAGTTTTGGAAACTTGGGTGAATTTCTGCAGTACATCTTGTAGATAGTACACATTGCTGCTACTGAGTGTCGGTGGATGCTTGTGGATGCAGTGTCAATCACGTGGGCTGTTTTGACCTGGATGGTGTCAAGCTTCTTGAGTGCTGTTGGGGGCTGCACTCGTCCAGGCAAGTGGGGAGTATTGCATTACACTTCTGACTTGTGCCTTGGTGATAGTGGGCAGGCTTTGGGGAGTCAGGAGTTCTTTGCCAGAGTATTCCTAGCCACTGACCTGCTTTTGTAGTCACTGTGTGTATGTGTAGAGTCCAGATCAGTCTTTTTTTAAAATTGCTTGTCTGTATTTCTCTGCATAAATCTTCCAAAAATCATGTGATTTGGGAACAGGATTAGTATCATTTTCTTGTGTGAATCATTATTGTAGGAGTATACATGATGATGTAAACAATGTGTGAGAATTCTATTCAGGTTGTGCCCATTCTTTTGCCCTAGCATCAGCCATCAGTAATCATTGGCCATCAGCCTGTCGCTACTCCCCTTGTTCTTGATAACAGTCATAATTTAATATAATAACAGACATCATTGCCACAGGTTCATCAAGAGATGAATGTATGATTAACTCACAGAAAATTTTATTTCAATTGTATTTGCTTACTGGGAACAATTCAATAAATGGGACATATTCTGAACAGTGGACAGTATTCTAAGAAGTGGAAGAATGGAGGTCATTTTGAGGCTTCTAATGTATTTCTTGCCTTACAGAATCAAGTCTAATAAGCAGTGTCAGGTTAGAGAAAGCCTTCAGTTTTTGATGTGAAACACCTGGAACATATCTCTAAGAACAGTACAAAATACCACAGTTGGACAAATACCCTGGTGTGTACATCTTTTCAATTATATCCTTAATGTGTTCTGGCACTGGTGTTTAGAGAAGAAGGTTTCTAATAGCTTCTGGAAGTGATTTGCAAAAGGAAACTTGCTGTAACACTTTGTTTTTAAACTACGGGAATTACAGAAATGCTTTCTCATTTTAAGCAGCAGCTTTAGAAATTATTATTTTTAGAATTTAAAAAGATAAATATTACTGTAATAGTGTGACAAATGTATCATGTAGCTCAGATACTTGTCCTTGTGAATCCATTAGGGAGACCACAAGTCAATAAAATTGCTATTTGTTTGTTATAAATAACTTGAATTTGAATCATTTGGAAACAGGCACTGTTCATCCAAGTGCTGGGCTTTAAATCATAAGAATCACAGTTTCTTCTAAACGTGAAATTGCATTACTTTAGATTAATTATATGGACTCGCAGTCAATTTGCCTCTTGTTTGCACTGTAATGCTGATTGTTAATTACTTCTCTGTCAGTGTGTATTGTAATGCCATCTTCCTTGATTTTAGGGATTGCAATTTACCATTGTTTATCTACTAAGGATTGGGCATTGGATGTGCTCAGTGGCAGTAACAGTCTAAAATGGCCCAGGACTCAACCGCACTTTGAAGAGTATTCACTCACCGTGCGTGCAGACGGAGCTTACTGTGTGCCACATCTGGTTGGAGTTTTCATCTCCCGCCTGACCGATTGGGAGGACTGGTGAGCCGGCTCTAGTGAATAACAAAAGAGCACATCGCGGGCCGGATGAAACGTCCTGCCTGGCCTCTGGAGACCACTCATGGGCTGACCCTTCGGAATAATTAAAAAGTGCATTGAGGGCCGAATGTAATCATCCAACAGGCCATCTCCAGCCTGTGGGTTAATTTATGTTGTGCAACACTGTGCTAGATTCTAGATGGTGCAAACACATTACTTAAGCTCTTTATGATGTCTATAAATTGTCCGGTTATTGTAAATGCATAAATAAGTACATTCCAACATACAGCACTATGGTATATTAGTGCTCCCCTTATTACAGCCCATTTCCCCATTGCCCACATTCCTTGGCAGATTGCTGTTCCATATGTCCTAAGGCTGTTCAGTGTTGAGATGTTCTTATGTTCTGGGAGGAAATGCCATTCCCTTTCCTTTCTTTCCTTTCCAGGAAAAGAAGGCAAGTGAATCTTTTTTTCAGATGCAGATCTTTCCCAGCTTTTACTGCTTTATCCAAAACAGAACTATTGGATTGTGCCATTTAAAGGTATCTTCCTCTCATAGTGGGGAAGTGTATGGCCTACACTTGGAACAGAGGATTCGTTTTAAAAAGACGCTTCGGGCATAAGCCCTTCTTCAGGAATGAGGAAAGTGTGTCCAGCATGCTAAGATAAAAGGTAGGGAGGAGGGACTTGGGGGAGGGGCTTTGGAAATGCGATAGGTGGAGGGAGGTCAAGTTTAAAAAGACGCTGAAGAAGGGCTTATGCCCGAAACGTCGATTTTCCTGTCCCTTGGATGCCGCCTGACCTGCTGCGCTTTTCCAGCAACACATTTTCAGCTCTACACTTGGAACAGCCCACAGTGGCACAATTAAAGGGAAGAGCTCATTGTGTGGACAATCACAGAGCCACATCATATCAGTCTTTATGGATAAAATTCTGAGTATTGTTCTCAAGCTCCAACAACAAAAGCACACCAATTTGCATTTGTAAATTGCAGCAATGACTGGGAATATGGTAGTGTGTTTCTTTAATATTACTGAGATGTCACTACTCTATGCCCGTTTTTCTGGACACTGTACATTAATGCAAAATACTATGAAAATCCTTCTATACTTAACAGGAGCAATCTTGGATTTTATTTACAAAGGCGACTTTCAATTGAACAACAGAAAATACCTTCTCTGCTTTGTGGTTATGTTCAAAATTAAACAAATCAAAACTTAAGTAACAATCCATTTACGTGACGGAAGTGAAACAAAACTAGAAAATAGCATGGCAAAACGTTTGCTAATTAAGCAAATTATAACATAACATAATTAAAATAATTTTAAAAAGTGATGTTCAAGAATGAAGGATGTGAATCATGAGCTAATATGCAATGTATTCCAACATTGTTCACTGGATGATCATCACTTAAAAAAATCCTCATGCTTAGCATTTTCCTTTCTCTAAAACCAAGTCATTATGCTAATTTGAGCATAGAATAATTAACGAATTCTTTATGAGCTGAAACACTTCTGTGTATACATAATACTTTTGATTTATAGATGTGTAAGCAATACTTTCAGTCAAATCCTGCTGAGCATACAGATGGGCATCATTTCCTTCAAAAGCCTGTGGCCTTGGGGAGTTAACAAAAAGCCTTTCCTTTCCCCTTTGTCCTCAAATATTTATATCACTTCCATTTACCTTTGTTCTGAACAGAATTCTAGCAAAAACACCTGTGAGGAACACCCTGAGTGACTGCTGTTACTGTGCAGGTCTCCACTGGTGATCACAGTAGCTCTGTGTCCAAAATTAACCTATTATGAATGCATTCTGGGAACAAGTGGTCTGCACCTTCAATGAACAATGCTGAGGCAGAAAGAGAATTGAGTGCTCAATCATATTAATTGAGATTAGGGCAGTTCCTCCCATCTCACAGGAGGGAATAAACAAGTTTATCTACTCCTGCAGAGAAGTAACAGAAGTAACCTCGACATTCCCCTCACAGCTCTTTCTTTAGCTTCACCTGGGTCCTAGAGGGAAGAAAGAGGTAACCAAATTGGAGGCAAAGTTTCCCATAAAGGGTAAGTTACAGACTTGGTATGACTTTCCTCTTGGTTGTTGGTTACAGAGGGGGAATAGCAGCTCCCTTTCTAATGGTAGGGAATGGTAAACTTACAAGATAGAATGTAGTTACCAATTAGAATCACACAATGAGATAACTCATTTAATCTTTACAAGCTTCATTTCATACATGGTGACAACCCTAAAAAGTGCAGCAGTAATACAAATGATGAACTCAAACATGACTGAGATATTTCAAAATAAATAAGAAAACCCAGAATGGGCACAAGCCTAAAAAGTGAGCTGAGTCAATGAAGGAAATGCAACACAACCGTAGCCATCTGATTACTTATAACTTCTCAGCCTTTCAAGTCACAGCTTAAGAAATTACCTTAACTCCCCTCAGGTTACCTGACAAACTCTGTCACCATCTGCCTGTCATTTACACTCACAGTTAACGATGGAGCTAGTGGACGAACATATCTTTTTTTTGTTAACAGGAGAAAAATTAAACAACTGTTTTTTTGGATCTGTGCACCTGGGATTTATGCTCCAATAGTGGCTGGCACGAAGATATAATCACAGCTGACCTATAAAATGGCCCATCCACCTGTCACTGGCACAGTTTTCACATTGTCAGTTGCAGCTGAAGTACGTTTTGCTCCTTATGGGCATGCAGATGGGCTAAGTCAGGTGAAATGAGGGCATGGTTGCAACTTTGAACAGCCCTCCATGCTCCATCAAATATAATTCTTTTCCTCAATGTTGGAGCAATAACATGACACCCAGCAATGAAAAGACTATCAAAGAACTTATTTCTGAACAAAGCAAAAAATGCAGGAACGTTTGAAAAGAGACATATTTTAAGGTTCCAATGTTGAGGTATCCACAGCAATGATGGGTGAAGTAGAATTAATACACAGCCTCTGCTATGTTACCACGCTAGGAAATAATTACAATGGCTGTAAAAAGCATGAAAGAACAATACAAATTTGCTTCCGTTCTTCCCCTCCTCCTCTCTCGATTTCCCCTCCACTTCATCCCAAAGATGGAGCAGCTTGCTGTACACTGCTTCTCAATCTAATAGTTTGGTCAAGAACCAAGTAACAGGATTTCAGCATTGCCAGGCAAACCTGAGTAAACGGCAGCCCTGGGACTAAGACCCCAGACCATCTGGTAGTTGCCTGAAGCAGTGACATTGTGTGGAAATGTAACATTCAGTGTGAAACAGTTACAGTGAAAATTGTAAGTGCACTTGAGGCATATCTGAAATGAGGAAAAAAAAGCTTTTGTCCATTTGAAAGAAAACTAAAATGGTACGTTGCAGTCCCCAAAAGGTTAAAATCCAATGCACCTATAATGAAAATCACATCGTTTCACCAGAAAAAGCACCTGAAAAATAAATATTTTATACGGCCCCATGGGGAAGGATATCTCATTTTCGTACTGTCCCACTCTGGTGGACTAATGACTTTGTTGAGTGAACTTCATAGAGCCAGCTTAATGACCCCATTCATTATGGTCTAAAAATGTGTGATCTGAGCAATATTCTTCATTACGTGCAGCTTACACTTAGCATTTAAAGAGGCTGAATTAGTTGTCCCTTAGAAACTGAGAGAAATTGGCTGGGGATAACAGAGTAGTGAAACATGATTTCCTCAAAGTTTTGGTTATTTTTCATCAAAAAGTGCTGATTAGTCAGGGTCAGTCTCCACAAATTGTGAAGAAAATACCATCACCCAAACTGGAGATGATATGGCTTTCATGGGAAAAACTAAGATGCTCTCAACAGTTTGGGCTTATTGGGAGCACTTAAACACTTATAGCTGCTTTGTATACATC
The DNA here is from genome assembly GCF_004010195.1 of Chiloscyllium plagiosum. Classification (NCBI taxonomy): domain Eukaryota; kingdom Metazoa; phylum Chordata; class Chondrichthyes; order Orectolobiformes; family Hemiscylliidae; genus Chiloscyllium; species Chiloscyllium plagiosum. The sequence goes on along the minus strand of NC_057710.1, from coordinate 50,835,420 downwards.
ATCATAAGGTACACTTTATAAATTCTTTGCCCCCCCCCACTTCTGAACTGGCCAGGAGCTGCGCTCACAAAAGCTTTAGAAATCATTGATGCACTCACATGATTTTCAAAGGCTCACCCTCAGCACTTGAGGAATTCAATAAAATCACCTTTCTTGGAGTAAATATTACAAGTACCCATCAATGGTGGGATATCTGAATCATGACCAGTGTGTGTCAGTTGTTGTTATATGGTGGCAGACTGTGGACTAAGCTGGGCAAGGCTCCTTCTCAGGAAATGTGCTGTTTTGTCCATTTCACTGAAAAATCTCAGCGAAAGACTAGACCCAGAAATGTAACATATCGAAACGATAAAAACAGCAGTGAAGTTGAACTGGAATAACAAATATTGCACATAGTGTTAGGTGCATTAGTCAGAGGGAAATGGGTCTGGGTGGGTTACTCTTCGGAGGGTCGGTGTGGACTTGTTGGGCTGAAGGGCCTGTTTCTACACTGTAGGGAATCTAATCTAAATCTAATCTAATAATTCATCAAGTATTCACTCTAACGTGGAGCTGAGTTAACTGCAAAGCATGAGTTTTAATGACTAGTAGTTTCTGATCTTTCAAATGCTAAAATCCTGAAAATTATTTTGACTTGGAATGCCTTGACCCCTTTCCCCAAGCTGCACCAGCACTAACAGCTATGTCACCCACTTGCATGTTACTCATTCAGCTGCTTTGTGTCATTCCAAAAGAAGTCATCCAATAACAGGACAGAGTGGGTGGGTGCACTGTTTCCTTGTTTTTTTTTGTCTGTACAGATCCCTAAGGTCCATGTGTGGTAGCGAGTTCCAGAACTGGAGGTCAATGCTGCAATAGCATGCCCTTTACTGCATGCTGAACATCACAGCAGTCACATAGTTTAGAGGGAACATTGGTTGGAGCTGCTGAATATCTGTGTCCTCAAACACCATGCCCCCACCATCCTGGAAAGGACTCTTTCCCTAGCGGGTGAAAACAGGGATCATTCCAGCAGGCAGGCAGGAATATCCACGTCTCTACACTCAAGTAAGTAACACTTATCATTCCATTGCAACTGCGACATTAACTAGGTGTCAAACAGCATTACTAACCAATGGCTCAATGCCGTTAGATTCTTATGTCTTACAAAATGTCTTTTGTGGGCGGCACGGTGGCACAGTGGTTAGCACTGCTGCCTCACAGTGCCAGAGACCCGGGTTCAATTCCCGCCTCAGGCGACTGACTGTGTGGAGTTTGCACATTCTCCCCGTGTCTGCGTGGGTTTCCTCCAGGTGCTCTGGTTTCCTCCCACAGTCCAAAGATGTGCAGGTTAGGTGAATTGGCCATGCTAAATTGCCCGTAGTGTTAGGTAAGGGGTAAATGTAGGGGTATGGGTGGGTTGCGCTTCGGCGGGTCGGTATGGACTTGTTGGGCCGAAGGGCCTGTTTCCACACTGTAAGTAATCGCTAAAAAATCTCTAATCTAATCTAAAAATAGACTCATCCTTCGATGGGCCAGCCCATTCCCCCACAAAATTCTGCGACCTCCCCGCATCTGTGAGGAACCATTGGAGGATTCATTGTCTGCACCTCCTCCTGGACTCCCAGCAGCCATGATCACACTGCATGTTGGAGCAGACTCCAAGGAGGCTGACTTGCCTACTCCTGATCCTGGTTCTTGTTCCTATGACTGGGAAATCCAGAACCAGGGGTCATCATTTAAGGGGCTTGTATAGGCTAATAAAGACTGAGACGAGGAGAAATTCCTTCACCCAGAGAGTGGTGAGCCTATGGACCCAGGGTAGGCCAAGCAACACCAGTATCCTGTTACTGAGCAACAGGATCAGTCCATCAGCCTCCTGAAGTCTGTAATGCAGGAACTGGAAGAAGCCACACAGAATGCCTAGAGATTGTTACATTGGAATAAGAGGAGGCCATTCAGCCTATCGAGACTGTAAAACAGATATTGGAGAAGAACACAAAACAATTTGAGACTTTTCATGAAAAAGGAGGTAATTCAGTCACATCTATCACTCATCTCATGATAGACCAGGCAATTCAGAGTCTGGTAAGTTTCACCCGAAAGGATAATTGTGTTTTTTTGTGTTATCTTCATACAGCTTTAGAAAAATAAATAAGGAATTTAAAGGTAGATTTTCTGCTTGACTGCCCCTAGTGCACAATTAAGCTCAGGCTGGGAGTACACAGTTTGCTGATATGCGCATATGTTGGAACCACTGAAGTAGAAAATCTCTCCTTTAATGGAAAGTAATGGTGAAAAACCATTGGGAGAAATTGGAGTTACTGTTCATGGTTGTCTCATATTTTGCTGTCAGGTATAGGGTGTTTTATTTTGATGAATCCTTAAGAATGAATACCTACCCTTGCGTTTACTTAAGAGGAACAGGTAAACTGGTGTGACATAATTCAGGAGATCTCTTTGCATCTAAGTGTCAGAAAGACTGGATGTATGTACACAGGGTTAGCACATTGTCTTTTCACTTCAGTGAATTAGGCTTGAATTGGAGTTGGATTGACGTGATAAAAATCTGTTCTGCCTATTGGATTCAGATGAGTTTTGGCAGTATTAGCCCGGTTCTAAATGGGTTTGGGCCCACAGCACAAACCTGCAATTAAATGACAATGGGACAAACAAAGATCCATAACCATAAAGGCTGGAGAACCTTGGTTGCTGTATTTTGCCAAGACATGGGCTGGGTTTGTAAGGGGCTTTGAGCTGAGGACTGAGGTATGCTTTATTAAATGGAAAACACAAAGGGCAGCACGGTAGCTCAGTGGTTAGCATTACTGCCTCACAGCACTAATGACCTGGTTTGAATCCACCCTTGGATGATTGTCTGTGTGGAGTTTGCACATTTTCCTTGAGTCTGTGTGGGTTTCCTCTGGGTGCTGTAATTTCCTTTCACAGTCTAAAGGTGTGCAGGTTATGTGGAATAGCCATGCTTAAATTGCTCATAGGGTGCAGGCCAGGTGCATTAGCCACAGGGAATGCAAGGATGGGATAGGATGCTCTTTGGAAGGTCAATGGATTGAGTGGCCTGCGTCTACACTGTGGGGATTCTATGATTAGTACTCATTGTTAAACACCACAAAATACACTGAGACAAAGTAAAAACACAGATTGCTGTGTTTTTTAAAGAAAAGTATTTTAAAAGTCTAGGCTTGGCAACGTTTTGCCACTATTTCTTGCTTTATCTAATTTTCACTTCTACCCTTCTCATCCTGATCCACCAAACAGAGCAAAACAAACTCTCCTCCTGCATATTGATTCTTTTAGAATGCCAAGTGGGAAATATTAGTGAAGTGGAATAACCTGTCTGAGCACCTATAGAATAGTAAGCTTTTCAAAAGTGATTTGAAAGTGGCGGCTTCTGGGGTATTGAATATTTCCCGTGCACTAATCTCCGAGCTCCTCTCTCAAGTGCATCCAAATCAGAAATGGTGCATGTTAGTTAGAAGCGAGCTATTACCATTTGTATTCCTGTAATGATTTCTTCTCTTCATTACATTTAGAAGTTTGTGCAACTTGTATTTAATGAAAGAATATTGAAGCAGAAAAAGTGCCAAAGTTGATTAGAAGACTTGAATAGCTTTTGTTTATATTTGATTCAATAACTGTTTCGTTTTCTTAATTATTTGGCACTATTGTCTGCACATTATTTTTCCTGACATCTCTGAACAGATTGATTAGAAAAGAATCCAAAAGAGAGAAGAAAGATTAAAAACAGATTGTCTCTTTATGTGCCAGTGGTCTGAGCTCTTTCATGTATTTTCAGCATTGAAGCACCACATTCTGATAAACACCAGCTCCACTTGGAGAGATCATTTGCCACACTTTGTGACTGACTGAAGTAACCAGTTTTGAAGTGCTGTCTGTGCTGCATGTTGAGCCTTTTAATGTGCTATGTATGTAACATTGTAGGAAGGCACTCATTCATTCCTGAGTGTCAAGCTATGCTAAGTATTGCCTCTTGTTCTCTGCCACTTCAAATGGATGAAATCAGTAGCACAATTCACATTTCTTAAGTATACGTTGATGAGTTTTCTATATACACTGACAACTCATACATACACATTCATGTTAACTTAGTGTAATGACTATCAGCAGCCCAAGTTACATTTCTCCCAATGTTTATTTCCTTTGAAGTTAATAGCAAAAATGTAAGTCACTCACTCATTTATACAAGATAACAGCATTAAAATTACCCCCACAGCGTGAATGGAAATTAACTTTGATCAATTTCCCTGGAATGCAGGATAGTTTCTTGAGTAGACCTGTATGCTCTAGGGTTTAATCTGCTGCACCTTGCCGCAAGGAAGACAGGAGAAAATCATAAAGACAGGAAAACAAATGTCAGAGACAGTTGTATTACAGGAGTTGGGGTTGACTGGCTCAGAGGAAGATGCAGTTATTCAGCATCAATCATTTTGGTCTTAAGTAAAAGGCCGTTCAACTGACTGTACAGGAAGGTGAGATGACTGGTTTTGATGATCAGTGGTTCCGGTGAGGTGAAAATGACTGCCCTTGAATTCAACTGAATGCGCTATCAAGGAATTATAGTAAAATTTATATCGATGGGAATCTGGATGATATTTCCAAACCGACAATCTCACCCACTTTTTGAAGGACAAGGGCTACTAGGGACAGTCCATATCACAGTGAAGGAGGTGTTGGACGTATTAGGATGTATGAAGGTGGATAAATCTCCCGTCCTGACCAGAGATATCCAAGAACACTGCCAGAGGCTAGAGAACAATTTGTGGGGGCCCTGGCTGATGTTTTTGCATCTTTGTTAGCCATGGGTGAGGTCCCAGAAAACTGGAGGGTAGCAAATGTTCTGTCATTATTCAAGCAGGGTTGCAAAGGAAAGCCTGGGACCTATAGACCAGTAAGCCTAACATCTGTGGTAGGTAAGTTACTAGAGAAGATTCTGAGCAATAAGATGTACATGCATTTGTAAAGACAGGGCTTGATTAGGAGTAGTTAGCATGGCTTTGTAAGTGGGAGATCATGCCTCACAAATTTGTTGGAGTTCTTTGATGAAGTGACCAGGAAGGTTAACAAGGGCAGTTATATAGTATATATGGATGTCAGCAAGGCCTTTGATAAGGTTTCACATGGTAGGCTGCTCTGGAAGGTTAGATCACATGGAATCCAGGGCTAGCTGGCATATTGGATACAAAATTGGTTTGATGGTTGGAAGCAGAGGGTAACAGTGGAAGGATGCTTGTCAGACTGGAGGCCTATGAATAGTGGAGTGCCACAGGTCTCTGTGCTGGGGCCATTACTGTTTGCTATCTATATTAATGTTTTGGATGAGAATGTACAAGGCATGATAAGTAAGTTTGCTGATGACACTAAAATTGGCGGTATCGTGGACAGTGAGGAAGATTATCAGAAATTGCAGCAGGACCTTGATCAGCTGGAGAAGTGGGACGAGAAATGACAAATAGTGTTTAATATCGATATGTGTGAGGTCTCACATTTTGGAAAGTCAAATCAAGGTAGGAAGTTCATGATGAATATTAGGGCCTTAAGGAGTTTATTGGAACAGAGGGATCTTGGCGTTCGGATCACATCTCTCTGAAAGTGGAGTCACATGTAGACAGGACAGTGAAGAAGGCTTTTGGCACACTGGCCTCAAACAGTCAGGGCACTGAATATAGAAGTTGGGAAGTTATGTTGCAGTTATACATGGGCTGCACTTGGACTATTGTGTTCAGTTTTGGTAACCTTGTTATAGGAAGAATGTTATTAAACTGGAAAGAGTGCAGAAGGAATTTGCAAGGATGTTGCCTGGACTCAATGGTCTGAGTTATAGGGAGAGGTCGGACAGCTAGGACTTTTTTCTTTAGAGAGTAGGAGATTGAGGAGGGACCTTACAGTGGTGTATAAGATCATGAGAGGCATGGACAGGGTGAATGCATGCAGTCTTTTTCCCAGGGTTGGGGAATCGAGGACTCAAGGGCATCAGTTTAAGGTTACACGGGAAAGAATAAAAGAGAACCTGAGGGGCAATGTTTTTACACAGAGGGTGGTACACATAAGGAATGAGCTGCCAGTGGAAGTGATTGAGGTAGGTATGTTAACATTTAACAGAAATTTGGACAAATACATGGACAAGAAAGGATTAGAAGGATATAGGCCAAGTGCAGGGAAATGGGGTTAGCGTGGCATGGACCAGTTGGGCCAAAGGGCCTGTCTCCATGCTGTAGGACCCTATGATTCTATGGCAGTAGATGCTGTTGTATACCAACTGCAAGTTGCCCTCCAATTCTCACAGAATCCTGACTGGGAACTATATCACGGCTCCTTCACTGTTGCTGGGCCAAAATTATGGCATAACAGCACTATGGGTGTAAGAACCCAAAGTGTTGAAGCAGTTCAATATGGGAGCTCATCACTACCTTTACCAAGGCATTTGACGATGTGTAATAAATGACATCAATTGTTTTGGCTTCAAGTGATTGCTGCAGGATTTCATCAGCTCCCAAGCTCAAATATCTGCAGCTGCTTGATCAACGACCTTCCTATCATCGTAAGATTGAAATGGAATGTTCACAGATGATTCAGACACATTTGCAACTTGTCAAATAACAAACAGTATGTGCCCTGAACTGGGTAAGATTTAGGTTTGGATTGATAAGTGGCTAGCAATCTTCAAGAAGAGAGAATTTGACTTCTTCCTTTGATATTTCGATGGCATTATCATAACTGAATCCCTCAACATTATGGGGCTTATCATTGACCAGAACTTTAATTGAACCAGCCACGTAAATACTGTGGCCACAACAGCAGACAAGAGACTGCATATTTTGTGGTAATTAACTCACATCCTGTCTCCCTAAAGCATGCTCACTATCTGAAAGATAGCCAAGCAGGAGGCTGGAAGAACACAGCAAGCCAGACAGCATCAGGAGCTGCAGGGGGTTAAGGGTAAGTCCTGGTTTGGTCAAGGGGAGGAATGAAACCAGTTAGTGGCTAGAAGGAAGGGTCGATAAGAGAAATGGAAGGGGCAGGGGGAGGGACTGGGAAGGGAGTCGGAGCATGGAAAGAGAGGTTATTTGAAATTGGAGAACTCAATGTTGAGTCCTCTGGGCTGTAGGCTGCCCAAGAAGATGATGAGGTTATGTTCCTCCAATGTGCAGTTTGATTTGTTGTGGCAATGGAGGAGGCCGAGGATGGTTATGTCGGAAAGGGAGTGGGAAGGGGAATTAAAATGGGTGGTGGCTAGCAGGTCAGGTCAGGCCCTGTGGGTTCTGTGCAACGTTCCCTTAGTTTATATTTGGTCTCCCTGATTTAGAGGAGACCACATCGGGAGCAACGGATACAGTAAACTAAGTTGGAGGATAGGCAGGTGAACCTCTGTCTCATCTGGAAGGACTGTTTGGGGCCCTGGATGGAGGTGAAGGACCGTGGACGGTGTGCTGGCAGGACAGGGATGGGTAGGGGAAGATGTTCTTAGTGGTGGGGTCTAGTTGGAGTTGGCGAAAGTGTTTAAAGATGATGTGTTGAATGTGGAAACGGGAGTGGTAGGTGTGGACAAGGCAGACCCTATTTTTATTGCATTTGGAAGGGGGGATTGTAGGAGCAGTGGAGTGGGAAATAGAGGTCGTACTGTGGAGGGCTGTCTAGATCACAAAAAGTGGGGGCGAAGCATGTTGTTAAGATAGGTGGATATCTGGGATGCTTGGGAGTGGAATGTCTCCTCATCCAAGAAGATATGGCAGAGGTGGAGGAATTTGGAGAATGGGATGGAGTTCTTGCAGGATACTGGCTGGGAGGAAGTATAGGCCAGATAGTTGTGAGAGTCTATGGGTTTACAGTAAATGCCAGAGATGAAAATGGAGAGGTCGAGAAAGGGGAGAGAGGTGTCTGACCAATTTGGCGATGGGTGGAAGTTGACACATAGACAGAATTCTGGCCTCTCGGGGAATTAAAAGATATGGGAATCAGACAGGAGGGTGGAAATCTACACGCAGCCATGATCATGTTCAGTGCCAGAGCAGACTGTATGGTCGACCCCATTCCTTTTTCTTGTGCTCGTTGTATGCAAAAATGTTTCCTCATTTAATTACTGAAAAGTCTGCCTCTGGTTTTTTTAGACTGCACACCCTAATCCTTCCCAACTGGGTGAAATAGTTTGTGTCTTGATTTGTTCCACTTAACAGCTTCAAAATTTTGCTCTAACGACCTTTTAATCTTTTACATTCCAGGGAATACAAGCCTTGTTTGTACAATCACCTCTTGTAATTATTAATCTTTTGAATCCATAATCAATCTATACTACACTCCCTCCAAGGCTAATATATTTTTCTCAAGGTGTGGTGCTAAGAATGCTCAAAATAGTCCAGGCATGGTCTAACCAGGGCTTTGTATAGCTAAAGTATGACTCTAACCCCTCTTACATTCAAGTTATTTAGATATATGAGCCAACATACTATTATGCAGCTGTTAGCCCTTTTCTAGCATTTTTATAACTTCAGTCTCTCTGTGCTGGAACGGGTGTTGCTGAGCAATAAACGATTGATCGAAAGTAGTCTGTAATCCTGATACTGCGTTTGGTATCACAAAATCATGAGGAATGAGTTTCGATGACATTTATTTTGGAACTAGCCACAGGAGCAAAATTAAACCTGAAATTTACACTTGGCTTGTAATGCTTTATAATGGTGCATTAGTGAACATTGGGCTAAGTTTATGTATTGCCAGTGAGGTAAAATGGCTGATGTTGAATCGGCTATTCATCCATATATCATGCCTGGTTTCCTTTGGACTGAAGTCACCAAACTGGGGAAGTGTAACAGAATAGTTTAATTTGCAGTCATCCATTTTACAGTATAGCCCAAAATTTAGTACCCCTGCATTCACTGAAGTCCTATGCCATTTTTTCCCCACACAATGCAAAGTTATTTGAACATTGGGCAAAAATTTCCAGTATCAAATTATTTCTTGTTTTTATTGCTCATGAATGTTGTTCAAAAAGTGAAAGGGCTTGACAGATCTACTCAGAACTGTATATTGATCTGATACATTTGATATTGAAAATAGACAATGGATGACAAGATCTTCCAATGAACAAGAGCAGTCTCTGAGAGAGAACAGCGAGATAGATGGATGGGGAGGAGATGACTGTTCAGGCCAACAATCCCTCATTACCTCCATTGCTTGACAACCAATGTCCTCGCTGTAGGACAGTCTGTAAGGGTAAGGTAGGACTCATAAACCATCTGTGAAGCACCCCCCAAAGTCAATGTCTCAGATAAACCAGCCATCCACAAGGAAGAAGCATCCTCAATGTGAGAGATTGTTGAAGATAATGATTGAAAATACACAACAGTACAATACAGCTGGGAATGGCATTCAGTTGGAACTGGCTGCTGATTACAGCCGCAGCATGCAGAAGTCTGAAGCAGAATATTGCAGGCGATATAACTAAAGGTTCTGCTACAATGTTCTCAGTTAATGTACTGTGCATTATAGAAAGGAGGAGAGGGAGACTTCCTGGCTGCATTAAGGAGAGCAATGGATTGATGACATAGGTTCTAATCCTGCTTTTAACTGCAAGGATGATTTCCCTCATTGTATCCTGTAGAGAATCAGATGGCGGTGTCAATCTGCAGTGATGTCCTCACAGCAGTCTCTTACACTTATCAACTAGTCACTCAGCCATGCTTTATCTGTCATTAACACTAGCTTCATTTTAGTACGGAATCAGAACCAATGGCATAAGCTATAGCCAGCAAAGAACAAGCAAAGCTTGCAATGTAATCCTAGCGAGCAAAAGGAATTGGAACTTTGCTGTATAATCTCAAGTGAATCCCCAAATTGATTTCAAAAACCACATTACTCATTGTTGATCATTTATTCTATACAAAATTGCCCCTTATCATTTTCAGACAGAGTCAATGGCCTGCCATTATTCCATGCTATTGATCTGAGACCAACAGTTGTTGAGTACAAAATGTTTCCAACAAGATTATTTTCTCAGACTCACTAGGCAGTAATCTACAGCCTGCCTGCTAATTAAGAACTTGATGGTTATATGCTAACATCAAGCAGAACTCAATTTTCTGGGGAAGGGTCACCACCTGAAATGTTAACTCTTCATTTCTCTCCACAGATGCTGCCAGACTTGCTGAGCTTTTCCAGCAATTTCTGGTTTTGTTTCTGATTTACAACATCCACAGTTCATTCAGTTTTCAGTCAGTCTTCTCTGGTGACTATATTGTCCTATCTGAGGCATACAGCTGGTAGGGTCCACAGAATGTTAAACAGTATGGAGACTGATTAATAAGGCAGCATTTCCCAGACAAAAAGAGGTGAGCTTGGCTTTGGGCAGAGAGTTAAATCCCCTGAAATGTGACATCAGGTAGGGAGTCCAATATCATACTGTGCTCTTCTGGGTTTCACCTGGGTGGGATTGAAGGTGTTGGAAACCCCCCGAGCAGCTGTCCAATAAGTAATTACATCACCACTAACTCATTATTGTGAGCTATTTCATTCTCAATTCTGGTTTTCACAGCCAGAGCATCTGTTTCTTGAATTACCAACAACTCACTCACGTGACTGAGGCAAATGTACAGCAGAGAATGCTTCTTCGATGATTAGCTGAGAAAGCTTTGATCAGTTTCACTGAAGTGCTCCAACCAAACATATTTAGAAATGCCTGTTTTAAACATGTCTTCACTCAAAATATACTTGCACTGCTTAATGTTTTCTAGTTTTGCTGAAGTCAAGATGAGAAGCAACCACCACCAGCATCAGCTACCTTCTCCTTGGTTGTATTTCTGTCCACAAGGCAAACGCAATGATCTAAAGTCTCTGGATCTAGATTATCTATACGGAAGGAAGCATGACTCCCAACACAGAGTCCCCAGATGCTCTTGATAGGTCTGAGTGTCTCAGACGATCCACGATTTCATGGCAGGTCACAAGGGGTAAAAAAGCAGTCAGTGCTGGGATCCCCTGTGGTCGTTCCCCGACAAAACAGGTGTACCATTTTGGATACTGTTGGGGGGGGGGAATGGCTTACCAGGGGCAGGCATTGGGGTGCAGGTCTCTGGCACAGAGTCTGTCCCTGTTACACAGAAGGGAAGGGAGGAAAGGAGGAGTGTTAGTCGTTGGAGACTCAATAGTGAGAGGGTCAGATAGAAGGTTTGTTGGGAACGAATGAGACTCATGGTTGGTGTGTTGCCTCCTAGATGCCAGGGTCTGTGATGTCTCGGATCGTGTCTTTGGGGTCCTGAACGGAGAGGGTGACCAACCCCAAGTCGTGGTTCACATAGGTACCAACAACATAGAGAGAAAGAGGGATAGGGATGTAAGACAAGATTCAGGGAGCTAGGGTGGAAGCTGAGAGTGAAAACAAACAGAATTGTTGTCTCTGGATTGTTACCCGTGCTATGTGATAGTGAGGTGAAGAACAGGGAGAGATATCAGCTGAACACATGGCTGCAGGGATGGTGCAGGAGGGAGGGTTTCAGGGAAATGGATAATTGGGGCTCATTCTGGGGAAGGTGGGACCTCTACAAACAGGATGGTCTTCACTTGAACCAGAGGGGTACCAATATCCTGGGTGGGAAATTTGATAGTGCTATTTTGGTGGGTTTAAACTAGCTCAACAGGGGTGTGGGAAACTGTGTTGTAGTTCCAGTGCACAGGAGGATGAGAGTAGGGAGGATAGGGACAGGATTTCACGGTCACAGGAACGTGCTGGCAGACAGCAAGCTGGTTTGAAGTGTGTCTACTTCAACACCAGGAGTATCCGGAATAAGATAGGTGAATTTGCAGCATGGACAGGTACCCGGGACTTTGATGTTGTGACCATGACTGAGACATGAATAGAGCAAGGTCAGGTATGGATGTTGCAGGTTCCATGGTTTAGATCTTTCATTAAGATCAGGGAAGGTGGTAAAAGAGGGGCAGGTGTGGCTTTGTTAGTCAAGGACGGTGTAACAGTGACTGAAAGAACGTTTGACAAGGACTTGCCCACTGAGGTGGTATGGGCTGAGTTTAGAAACAGGAGAAGAGAGGTCGCACTGCTGGGAGTTTTTTATAGGCCTCTGCAAAGTTCCAGGAATGTGGAGAAGAGGACTGGTAAATTAATTCTGGGCAGGAGTGAAAGGAACAAGGTGGTCATTATGGGGGACATTGACTTCCCCAACATTGACTGGAAATGCTATAACTCTAGTACATCGGATGGATCAGTTTTTGTCCAATGTGTGCAGGAGGGTTTCCTGACACAGTATATTGAAAGGCTGACAAGAGGGGAGGCCATATTGGATCTGGTACTTGGTAATGAACCAAGCCAAGTGTTTGACTTAGTGGTAGGTGAACACTTTGGAGAAAGTGACCATAATTCAGTTATGTTTAGTTTAGCAATAGAAAGGGATAGGTACATGCCATAGGGCAAGAGTTAGAGATGGGGAAGGGCAATTATAATGCGATTAGGCAAGACTTAGGAGGTATAGAAAAACGCAGGGGATGGGGACAATCGAAATGTGGAGCAGGTTTGAGGAACGGATATTGTGAATCCTTGATAGGTATGTCCCTGCCAGAGAGGAAGTGATAAGGTAAGGGAACTGTGGTTTACGAAAGAAATTGTATCTCTTGTTAAGCAGAAGAGGGAGGCTCATGTGATATTGAGGCAAGATGGTTCAGATGAGGCAATGGAGAGTTACAGAGTAGCTGGGAAGGATTTAAAGAGAGAATTAAGAAGAGCAAGAAGGGGACATGAGCAGTCTCTTGCAAGTAGAATAAAGGAGAACCCAAAAGCTTTCAATAGATATGTGAGGAATAAAAGGATGACGAGGGTAGGAATAGGGCCTGTCAAAGACAGAAGTGGGAAGTTGTGTGTGGACCCTGTGGAGAGCGGAGAAGTGCTAAATGAATATTTCTCACCTGTTTTCACTCAGGAAAAGGAGAATAGTAGTGGAGAAGACTGAGATACGGGCTATTAGACGAGAAAGGATTGAGGTTAATAAGGAGGAGGTGTTATCATTTCTAGAAGGTGTGAAAGTAGATAAGTCCCCTGGGCTGGATGGGATTTTTCTGAGAATTCTCTGAGAAGCTAGGAAGAAGATGGCCGAACCTTTGCCCTTGATCTTTGAGTGTTCATTGGCTATAGATTTAGTACCAGAGGACTGAGGATTTCAAATGTTATGCCCTTATTCAGGAAGGGCAGTACAGATGACCCAGGTAATTATAGACCAGTAAGCCTTATGTTTATTGTAGGAAAAGTTTTGGAAAGGATTATAAGGGATAGGATTTATAATCATCTAGCAAGGAACAATTTGATTGGAAATAATCAACATGGATTCATTTGGGTTAGAAACTGACTTTGCGTAAAAGGCAACGAGTGGTGGTTGATGGAAAATATTCAGCCTGAAGTCCAGTTACTAGTGGTGTGCCACAAGGATCTGTTTTAGGACCATTGCTGTTTGTTATTTTTGTAAACGACTTGGATGCAAGCATAAGTGGATGGGTTAGTAAGTTTGCAGATGATACTAAAGTTGGTGGAGTGGTGGACAGTGTGGAAGAATGTTGCAGTTGCAGGGGGACTTGGATAAACTGCAGAACTGGGCTGAAAGGTGGCAAATGGAGTTCAATGCAGATATATGTGAGGTGATTTACTTTGGGAAGAATAACAGGAAGGCAGAATACTGGGTCAATGGAAAGATTCTTGGTAGTTGGATGTGTAGAGGGATCTTGGTGTCCATGTACATAAATCCCTGAAAGTTGCCACCCAGGTTGATAGTGCTGCTCAGAAGGCACACAGTGTGTTAGGTTTTATTGGTAGAAGGATTGAGTTCTGGAGCCGTGATGTCATGGTGCAAATGCTAGTGTGGCCTTACTCGGAGTATTGTGTGTCCTGATGAAGGGCTTTTGCCCGAAACGTCGATTTTCCTGCTTCTTGGCTGTGCATTTCCAGCATCACTCTAATTAGATTAGATTACATTTCAGTGTGGAAACAGGCCCTTTGGCCCAACAAGTCCACACCCACCCGCCAAAGCATAACCCACCCATTCCCCTACATTTACCCCTTTA
>NC_057710.1:50683791-50821310 GCF_004010195.1 Chiloscyllium plagiosum | reverse complement strand
ATTACATTTCAGTGTGGAAACAGGCCCTTCGGCCCAACAAGTCCACACCCACCCGCCAAAGCGTAACCCACCCATTCCCCTACATTTATCCCTTTACCTAACATTACAGGCAATTTAGCATGGCCAATTCACCTGACCTGCACATCTTTGGACTGTGGGAGGAAACCGGAGCACCCGGAGGAGACCCACGCAGACACGGGGAGAATGTGCAAACTCCACACAGTCAGTCGCCTGAGGCGGGAATTGAACCCGGGTCTCCGGCGCTGTGAGGCAGCAGTGCTAACCACTGTGCCACCATGCCGCCCATGGACTCTAATGCAGTACTGGTTTCCCCATTACAGGAAGGATGTGGAAGCATTGGAAAAGGTGCAGAGGAGATTTACCAGGATGTTGCCTGGTCTGAAGTGAAGGTCTTATGAGGAAAGGCTGAGGGACTTGGGTCAGTTCTCACTGGAGAGAATAAGGCTAAGAGGGGATTTAATAGAGACATACAAGATGATCAGAGGATTAGATAGGGTGCACAATGAGAGTCGTTTTCCTAAGATGATGACATTTGCTTGTATGAGGGGGCATTGCTGCAAATTGAGGGGCGATAGATTTAAGACAGATGTTAGAGACAGGTTCTTCACTCAGAGAGTGGTAAAGGCATTGAATGCCCTGTCTATCAATGTAGTTAACTCAGCCACATTAGGGGCATTTAAACAATCCTTGGATAAGTATATGGATGATGATGGGATAGTGTAGGGTGATGGACTTAGATTAGTTCACAAGTCGGTGCAACATTGAGGGCTGAAGGGTCTGTTCTGTGCTGTATTGTGAAGAAGACTTTCCTTTGTTGGTCAGAGTATTGAGTACAGGAGTTGGGAGGTCATGTTGCAGCTGTACAGGACATTGGTTAGGCCACTTTTCGAATATTGCATGCAATTCTGGTCTCCTTCCTATCGGAAAGATGTTGTGAAACTTGAAAGGGTTCAAAAAAGATTTACCAGCATGATGCCAGGGTTGGAGGATTTGAGCTATAGGGAGAGGCTGAACAGGCTGGGGCTGTTTTCCCTGGAGCATCGGAGGCTGAGGGGTGAACTTGTAGAGGTTTACAAAATTATGAGGGGCATGTATAGGATAAATAGACAAAGTCTTTCCCCTGGAGTGGGGGAGACCAGAACTATAGGGCATAGATGTAGGGTAAGAGGGGAAAGATATAAAAGAGACCTGAGAGACAACGTTTTCATGCAGAGGGTGGTATGCGAAGGGAATGACCTGCCAGAGGAAGTGGTGGATGCTGGTACAATTGCAACATTTAAAAGGCATCTGGATTGGTATATGAATAGGAAGAGTTTGGAGGGATATGGGTCGGGTGCTGGCAGGTGGGACTAGATTGGACTGCGATATCTGGTCAGCATGGATGGGTTGGACCAAAGTGTCTGTTTCCGTGCTGTACATCTCTATGACTCTATGTTCTATGACAGTGTTGACTGGTGCTGGTGGGCATACATTGACAAGGTGTCTGTTACTGGAAAATTAATCAGTTTTTGTCATTCAGCAACTTGTGTGCTATGTCTACTGCAAAGGGAAACAAAAGCAGAGAGTTATATGTGCTCGTGATGAATTGTGCAACATATTTGGAGGGGACTGTGAATTAAGGATATTGATAGAGCAAGTGCCAGTCTATTCAGATGAGGATGTGGGGACATACCTGGAGAGAGAGAAATGTATGGTGCTGTAATGTGCATTGTTCTGGGGATGCAGTGCAGGAGATTGTTGATGAATCAGTTGGGGCTTGACAGCTAAATTAGTTATGCCAGTCACCATTCCCATCCTCCTCTGGTTCAGGATCATCTCAGTTGGAGTGACCCCACTTCTGTTGCATTTCCTCTCACCTTTGGGAAATATCACATCTCTGCAGTATTCAGATTCCGCAGCCGGACCTCATGATTAGAGTGAGTGGGACCACTCTTCTGAGACCTTCTCTCCATTCCAATGGTTGCTGCAGTTCCAAGTATCTATCTTCTGTGCAGCTATTGTAAATTTGCCAGAGTCTCTTTAATGAGAAATCATCCCTTTGACAGATTCAATGCTTCATCCAGCTCATTGTCCCTGAGTGGCTGAGGAATCACCAAGTGGAATGCTAAGACTGTGACTCTGAAAGAAAGGCTACTACTTAATCAACCGGGTTCCCCATCCGCAAACAGTCCTGCCATTTCTGTAGGGATGCAGTTCAGAAAATTCTGCCTGAAAATTCTGCAGCAATCTATGGATCATCTTAGCAATTTTTAAGCCTGATTTCACACTGAACTGCAGTAGGTGAGAAGACGTAATGATCTCTATATGCTTGTTGTTAGTATGCATGGGAGTCAAATAGCAGACGCCAGTGCAAACTACCTTTTTCACATCAATGCACAAAATAACAGTAACCAAAATTTAGCAGCTTAAAAAATTCTTTTGCTGTATTTGTTACTATATGATGTTGATTTTGTTATAAATAATAGGAATAGATTTCCAAGAGATTGATCTTGGAAGTATTGGAACATACTTTGTCTTTGCACCAATATATGATGTATCATTAGACACACTAACATCTGTTGTATTCTATTTTGCTCAAGACTGTTTCAACAGCACCACTAGAGAGCAGCAAAATGAAACTTTTCTGTAGAGTAATTACATCCATTTCTATCCCGCTCTATTCTAACTCCAAACAGTGACCCTTCTTTCCTCTATCATCTTTCCTACTTTCCGGCAATCCAAAGATTTCTCAAATCCAAACTCAGTGTCACTTAATGTTTACTTCATGGTTCACCTCATTTATTTCTTTCTTTCTCACTTATGACTTGGTCTATCATGTTTAAAATTCCACACAAAGTTTAGTAATAGATTGATATGTTTCACTGTGAATTCTGGATAAACTGTAGTCCAATTTGTGAGGATTTGTGTTATTTTTAAAATGGCTATTGGTCCTTTAAACCACATTAAAATGAGTAAAAAATTATACTTCTGCATTTAGTAACATGAATTATGCTCTGTGTACTCTGATTCTGGCTATTCATCTTTAAAGATTTAATTGTGTTCATTGTCATCTTATCTTTGTTATGAGTTGCTGCCTTTTCCCTCTAATGCATTTCTGCTCAGTAGTTTCCTGGGCAGCCTCTGCTAGTGACATGAATTGTGAGCATGTTGGCAAGACATGCTTTTGTTGCCTATCCATAATTTCTACTGAAACGTTGGTAGCGATCTGTGGCTGTTCATCAAGGTATTTCTATGGATTGGTTGGCTCAGTTTCTGAGATGTTGGTACCATCATTCAGCAAGGAGAATGCTGTTAGGTTTCTAAGAGGAGACGGTTATATCATTCTCTCTTGCTGGAGATGGTCAGTACTTGGCAACTGTGGATGAGCAAACTGGGATATCTGACCTTTCCATTTACCTTGGTATGGCACCTTCCATATTCATGCTTCCAATACGTCTTCCTTTTGCCGCCCCATGATTGATATAGCCCTCAATTTTATCCATTCCACTCTTACACTTCTGCTCTTATCCCATTTGCACTTTCCTGGAATCATCATAAGGTCCTACCCAGGAGAAAGTGAGGACTGCAGATGCTGGAGATCAAAGTTGAGAGTGTGGTGCTGGAAAAGCACAGCGAGTCAGGCAGCATCCGAGGAGCAGGAGAATCTATGTTTTGGGCTGGAGCCCTTCAACAGGAATGAGGCTTGTGAGCCGAGGGGGTGGAGAGGTAAATGGGAAGGGGATAGATACTTGAAACTGCAGCAACCATAGAAATATAGAGAAGGTCTCAGAAGAGTGGTCCCACTCACTCTAATCATGAGGTCCGGCTGCGGGATCTGAATACTGCAGAGATGTGATATTTCCCAAAGATGAGAGGAAATACAACAGAAGTATGGTTGCTCCAACCCGAGATGATCTCAAACCAGAGAAGGATGGGAATGGTGACTGGCATAAGTAATTTAGCTGTCAAGCCCCAACTGATTCATCAAATCTCCTGCACTGCATCCCCAGAACAATGCACATTACAGCACCATACATTTCTCTCTCTCCAGGTATGTCCCCACATCCTCATCTGAATAGACTGGCACTTGCTCTATCAATATCCTTAATTCACAGTCCCCTCCAAATATGTTGACACAATTCATCACGAGCACGCATAACTCTGCTTTTTCCTTTTGCAGTAGACATAACAAACAAGTTGCTGAAAGGCAAAAACTGATTAATCTTCCAGCCACAGACACCTTGTCAATATATGCCCACCAGCACCTCCCCACTCCCATTTATCTCTCTACCCCCACGGCTCACAAGCTTCAATCTTGATGAAGGGCTCTTGCCCGAAACGTCGATTCTCCTGCTCCTTGGATGCTGCCTGACCGGCTGTGCTTTTCCAACACCACACACAACAAAAAGGCATTATCTCTCAATTCCACAAGCATCCATATTCAACAAATCATCCTTTCTCATTTCTATTGCCTCTAGCAAGATACCAGCATCAAAAACATTTTCCCTTACACCCAGCATCACTTCCATAATACCCAATCCTTTAACAACAGTAATGCTTTTCCATTCAACACTGGAGATAATGCCTGTCTTTATATCTTTCTCGTTCTCACATTTCAGAGACCCACATACTCCTTACAGTTGAAGAAACAGTTTATCTTTGTCTTTCGATTCAGTCAATTGCATTTACTGTTCACAATACAATCTCCTCTAGAATGGAGAAATTAAATGTAGACTTGATGACTGCTATGTCTGTAGGAATGATCCATTTACCTCTCTCCCAGATCCCCCATTTCTAGTCATATTGACATCTCCTTTTGTGAACACCCATTTTATCATGCTTTCTCTCATCAATCACCAGTTTTCCAATTGGTACTTTCCTCACCTCCCCACTTTCACTGTCTCTGTTGTTGCTTAAACCAACCATTTTTCTCACCTTCTGTAGACCTGACAGAAGAAATATTAAATGAGACGAGAATGCTGGAGAAACTCAGCAGGTCTGACGGCATCTCTGCAGAGACAAACAGAGTTACTGTTTTGAGTCTGATATAACTCCTCGTCAGAATTGACCATTGTGATCCAACTGGACATGCTCAAATGTGCTGTGATGTCATGCCCATGTGCAATTGCACAGTCATTTGACAGAATTGGAGATACACAGGATGAACCATGGTTGACAATCCATCAAGCCTATGGCAACATGACCAATCGCTACCACCAAATCAATGGAGGCAGGAGAGGCAGAAGTGCCGCTGTTGCCAGAACCTTGCAACGTTCATGCCACTGGTACTATAATTCAATCCCTGCTCCACGATGCCTCAGTTGCTGCAAGCCAGGTCTTGTACCATTATTCTCAAAGAAATGGTTGACAAAGCTAAGTTAGTTCCTTGGTTCAATGACAAGGACTTTGAGGTGCTCGTGCCCTCCTTTCCACCAACGGCCTGGTGGGAAGGAGGGCAGTGCTGATCAGCAAAGGAGGCTGCACCAGCAGACCCAGCAAGCCTGAACTGAGATAGAGGCCTGGATCAGTGCACTGTCCCAGGTGAAACACAATTATATTTTAAATTTGCAGGACAGTATATTCCTGTTAGGGTGAAAGCTGGATGATGAGAGAAATTGAGGTTTTGGTTAAGAAAAAGAAGGAAGCATATGTCAGGTATAGAAGGAGAGATCAAATGAATCTTTAGAAGAGTATAAAGGCAGTAGAAGTATACTTGAGAGGGAAATCAGGAGGGCGGAAAGGGGACAGGAGATGGGAATCAGGAGAATCCAAAGGGATTTTACAAATACATTAAGAACAAAAGGGTAACTAGGGAGAGAATAGGGTCCCTCAAAGATCAACAAGGCAGTCCATGTGTGGAGCCGCAGGAGATGGGGGAGATACTAAACAAGCATTTTGGATCAGTGTTTACTGTGGAAAAGGACATGGAAGATATAGAATGTGGGGAAATAGATGGTAACATGTTGAAAAATGTCCATATTATAGAAGAGGAGGTGCTGGATGTCTTGAAATGCATAAACGCATAAATCCCCAGGACCTGATCAGGTGTACCCTAGAACTCTGTGGGAAGCTAGAGAAGTGATTGCTGGGCCTCTTGCTGAGATATTTGCATCATTGACAGTCACAGGTGAAGTGTCGGAAGACTGGAGGTTGGCTAATGTGGTGCCACTTTTTAAGAAAGGTGATAAGGACAAACCAGGGAACTATAGACCAGTCAGCCTGACCTCGGTGGTGGGCAAGTTGTTGGATGGAATCCTGAGGAAAGGCAAGGACTTCTTAGGAAAGTCAGCATGGCTTTGTGCATAGAAATCATGTCTCATGAACTTAATTGAGTTTTTTGAAGGAATAACAAAGAGGATTAAAGAGGGCAGAGCAGTGGACGTGATCTATGTGGACTTCAGTAAGGCGTTCAACATGGGAGACTGGTTAGCAAGGTTAGATCTCATGGAATACAGGGAGAACTAGCCATTTGGATACAGAACTGGCTCAAAGGTAGAAGACAGAGGGTGGTGGTGGAGGGTTGACTTTCAGACTGAAGGCCTGTGACCAGTGGAGTGCCACAAGGATCGGTGCTGGGTCCATTAATTTTTGTCACTTATATAGATGATTTGGATGTTAACATAGGAAGAATTGTTAGTAAATTTGTATGTTACACCAAAATTGGATCTGAAGAGGACAGTGAAGAAGGTTAGCTCAGAGTACAACTGGATCTTGATCAAATGGGCCAATGGGCTGAGGAGTGGCAGATGGAGATTAATTTAGATAAATGTGAGATGCTGCATTTTGGAAAAGCAAATCAAAGCAGGACTTATACACTTAATGGTATGGTCCTAGGGAGTTTTGCTGAACAAAGAGACCTTGGAGTGTAGGTTCATAGTTCCTTGAAAGTCGAGTTGCAGGTAGATAGGAGAGGAAAGAAGGTATTTGATAGCTAACACACCATATGCCTTCTTAATAACCCCATCAATGTGGGTGGCAACTTTCAGGAATCTATGTACATGGACATCAAGATCTGTCTGCTCATCTCCACTACCAAGGATCTTACCATTAGCCCAGTACTCTTTATTCCTGCTGCTCCTTCCAAAGTGAAACGCCTCACACTTGTCTGCATTAAACTCCATTTGCCACCTCTCAGGCCAGCTCTGCAGCTTATCCATGTCCCTCTGTAACCATCCTACTAATCCATCCTTCTATCCCCTCATCCAGGTCATTTATAAAAATGACAAACAGTAGTGGCCCCAAAAACAGATCCTTGCGGTACACCACTAGTAACTGAACTCCAGGATGAACATTTCCCATCAACTACCACCCTCTGTCTTCTTTCAGCTAGCCAATTTCTGATCCAAACTGCTGAATTCACCCTCAATTCCATGCCTCCATATTTTGTGCAATAGCCTACTGTGGGGAATCTTATCAACAGGAGTTGGGAGGTCATGCTGCGGCTGTACAGGACATTGGTTAGGCCACTTTTGGTATATTGCATGTAATTCTGGTCTCCTTGCTACTGGAAGGATGTTGTGAAACTTGAAAGGGTTTAGAAAGGATTTGCAAGGATGTTGCCAGGGTTGGAGGATTTGAGTTAGAGGGAGAGGTTGAATAGGATGGTGCCTTTTTCCCTGGAGCATTGAAGGCTGAGGGGTGACCTTATCGAGGTTTATAAAATTAGCGATTTTTGAGATTTATAAAATCATGAGGGGCATGATAGGATAATTAGTCAAGGTCTTTTCCCTGGAGTGGGGGAGTCCAGAACTAAAGGACATAGATTTAGGGTGAAAGGGGAAAGATACTAAAGGAACCTAAGGGACAATTTTTTCACGTAGAGCATGGTGCGTGTATGGAATGAGCTGCCAGAGGAAGTGTTGGAGGCTGGTACATTAACAGCATTTAAAAGGCATCTGGATGGGTATATCAATAGGAAGGATTTAGATATGGACCATGTGCTGACAAATGGACTATGTGCTGACAAATGAGACTAGATTAGATGAGGATATCTGGTCAGCATGGACGAGTTGGACCAAAGGGTCTGTTTCCGTGCTGTACACC
The DNA here is from genome assembly GCF_004010195.1 of Chiloscyllium plagiosum. Lineage (NCBI taxonomy): Eukaryota > Metazoa > Chordata > Chondrichthyes > Orectolobiformes > Hemiscylliidae > Chiloscyllium > Chiloscyllium plagiosum. The sequence continues at coordinate 50,813,267 of NC_057710.1, read as the reverse complement.
TCTATGACTCTGTGATCTTTTAGTACCATGTAACTGATGACGTAGCTCTGCCTCACACCTTCATCCAAATCATTGGCTGTCATTCATCCTCAAAGGTGTTTTGAAATGTTGATTTCAGACCTTGCCTTTCAACACCTCAAGACTGACAATGGGAGTTGCTGCCATACTGTCATGTTTCTTTCATAATCCTATTATTTCAGTTAGTGAGAGATAAAGCTTAGTACCATATTGACTGTGGATGCCAACAAATCTGTGCTCACATTCATGAGAATTCATCTGAGCTGCCGAAACCCTTTGCATGGGAAATTGTTTCAACAGTAGAGATAGAAGACTACTGTATTCCCTTGGAAATTTAAATGGAATTTGATCCCTACATTTGGAGAGGAAAGTGCAGTGTACTAACCCATTACATCACTCGCTCCCTTTATTAGTGCAGTGGAAAGCAATGCCCAGGATAGTAAAAATACCAGTAATATCAGAGTGATTTTTTTTCCCCACAATTAGTGAAAGTTGCTATGAACAAGCATTACTCTCAATGTTGTTTTTTAAGAATTTATGTTTAAAGGATTGTAGACTGTGTTTTATTTGAAAAGGCTGAGAAAAAATACCTGATTTTTCAAGATGTCATGAAAAGGATATGAGCCCTTTGTTTAAAAGACACTGTTTGGATGTCATATCGCTAAGCTAATTGCAAGTTCTGCTTCAAGCCCCTCACCATCCTGACTTGGAAACATTTCACTGCTACCTCAGCATTTCTGGTTTAAAATCCTGGAACTTCCACCAGACAGCACAGTGCAGTACAGGCCCTTCAGCCCTCAATGTTGCACCGACCTGTGAAACCAAACTGAAGCCCATCTAACCCACACTACTCCATTTTCACCCATTTGTTTATCCAATGACCATTTACATGCCCTTAAAGTTGCCGAGGAGAAAGTGAGGACTGCAGATGCTGGAGATCAGAGCTGAAAATGTGTTGCTGGAAAAGCGCAGCAGGTCAGGCAGCATCCAAGGAACAGGAGAATCGACGTTTCGGGCATAAGCCCTTCTTCAGGCCCTTTCCTGAAGAAGGGCTTATGCCCGAAACGTCGATTCTCCTGCTCCTTGGATGCTGCCTGACCTGCTGCGCTTTTCCAGCAACACATTTTCAGCTTAAAGTTGCCGAGTCTACTACTGTCGCAGGCAGGGTGTTCCACGCTCCTTCTACTCTCTGAGTAAAGAAACTATCCCCTGACATCTGTCCTATATCTATCAACCCTCAATTTAGAGCTATGTCCCCTTATGCTAGCCATCATCATCAAACATTATGGCCACCCTATCTAACCCTCTGATTATCTCATATGTCTCAATTTAGTCACCTCTCAACCTTCTTCACTCTAACTAAAACAGCCTCAATTCTCTCAGCTTTTCCTCATAAGACCTTCCCTCCATACCAGGAAACATCCTAGTAAATCTCCTTTGAACCCTTTCCAAAGCTTTCACATCTGTCCTATAATGCAGTGACCAGAACTTCATGCAATATTCCAAGTGCGGCCGCACCAGAGTTTTGTACAGCTGCACCACAACCTCATGGCTCCGAAACTCAGTCCCTCTACCAATAAAAGCTAACACACCATATGCCTTCTTAATAACCTTATCAACCTGGGTGTCAACTTTCAGGAATCTATGTACATGGACACCAAGATCTCTCTGCTCACCTATACTACCAAGAATCTTACCGTTATCCCCATACTCTTTATTCTTGTTGTTCCTTCCAAAGTGAATTGCCTCACACTTGTCCACATTAAACTCCATTTGCCACCTCTCAGCCCAGTTCTGCAGCTTATCCATGTCCCTCAGTAACCTGTAACATCTTTTGGCACTGTCCACAATTCTACCGATCTTAGTGTCATCCGTAAATTTACTAATCCATCCTTCTACGCCCTCATCCAGGTCATTTATAAAAATGATGAACAACAGTGGTCCCTAAACAGATCCTTGTGGTACACCACTCGTAACTGAACTCCAGGATAAACATTTCCCATCAACCACCACCCTCTGTCTTCTTTCAGCTAGCCAATTTCTGATCCAAACCGCTAAATCACCCTCAATCCCATGCCTCCGTATTTTGTGCAATAGCCTACCACGGGGAACCTTATCAAACATCTTACTGATATCCATATACACCACATCATCCGCTTTATCCTCATCCACCTGTTTGGTCACCTTCTGAAAGAACTCAATAAGGTTTATGAGGCATGACCTACCCTTCACAAAACCGTGTTGACTATACCTAATTAACTTATTCCTCTCTAGATTATTATAAATCCGATCTCTTATAACCTTTTCCAACACTTTATTCACAAACAAATTAAGGCTCGCTGGTCCATAATTACCAGGGTTGTCTCTACTCCCCTTCTTGAACATCCGGCCAAGGGACTTATCTATTTTTACATTTCCCAGAATTGCTAACACCTCCTGTTTGTGAACCTCAGTCCCATTCAGTCTCGTCACCTGTATCTCAGTATTCTCCTCGATAACATTGTCGTTTTCCAGTGAGAATACTTACGAAAAATATTCATTTAGCGCTTCCCCAACCTCCTCAGACTCCATGCGCAACTTCTCATTCCTATCCTTGATTGGCCCTAATCTTTCTCTAGTCATTCATTTATTCCTGATATACCTATCAAAAGCTTTCAGGTTTTTCTTGATCCTATCTGCCAACAACTTCTTATGTCCCCTCCTGGCTCTTCTTAGCTCTGTCTTTCGGTCTTTCCTGGCAAACTTGTAACTCTCAAGTGCCCTAACTGAACCTTCATGTCTTATCCTAACATAAGCCTTCTTCTTCCTCTTGACAAGAGATTCAACTTCTTTAGTAAACCACGGCTCCCTTGCTCGACTACTTCCTCCCTGTCTGACAGGTATATACTTATCAAGGACATGCAGTAGCTGTTCCTTGAATAAGCCCCACATTTCAATTGTGCCCATCCCTGCAGTTTCCTTCCCCATCTTATGCATCCCATATCTTGTCTAATTGCATCATGATTACCTTTCCCCCAGCTATAAACCTTGCTCTGCAGCATATACCTATCCCTTTTCATCGCTAAAGTAAACATAACCAAATTGTGGACACTATCACCAAAGTGCTCACCTACTTCCAAATCTAACACCTGGCTGGGTTCATTTCCCAGTACAAAATCCAATGTGGCTTTGCCGCTTGTTGGCCTATCTACATACTCTGTCAGGAAACCCTCCTGCACACATTGGACAAAAACTGACCCATCTAAAGTACTTGAACTATAGTATTTCTAGTCAATATTTGGGAAGTTAAAGGCTCCCTTGGGGTTCCCCTTCTCACAGTTTACAGTCTGTGACCCCCTTCAAATGTGCCAGGGCCCTAAGGGGCCGTTGAGAATGGCTGGTCGAAATGGTAAATGTGTCGGAGTTAATCATGGTTTAGATGAAATTGGCCTCCTCCTGATGATTGATTCAGCCACTGCAAAAGTAGCAGCTTCTCCACTAATTATGGAAAGACAAAGTATGATAGAATCCCTACAGTATGGAAGCAGGTCATTTGAGTCCACACCAACCTTCCAAGGACATCCTATCCAGACCCACTCCATTGCTGTAACCCTGCATTTCCCATGGCCAATTCCACCTAACCTGCATATCTTTGTGGGAGGAACCTGGAGCACCCGGAGGAAATCCTTGCAGACATGGGGAGAATGTACAAACTCCACACAGACAGTCACCCAGGTCCCTGGCACTGTGAGGCAGCAGTGCTAACCACTGAGCCACCAAGCGACAGAACAGTTGCAGAAAAAGCAATTGCCAAACATCACTGAAGATAAAATTGGCACCACAGACATGTTTGATTAACTGAAATTTTTTTTGGAGATTTTGATAATCCAAAGAAAATATTCATAAGTTGTTTCTGATTGAAGCTCAACAAGCCAGTGCAAGGTTAAGTGGCACAGACTCACGTTGAAGCAGGAGTTTCAGAGCTCTACCACGTTTGAAATGGGATTCTGATGAGGGAGAGGAAACCTCCTCATAGACCTGCAGATGAAGAGTACTCCAGACGGTGGCTCTCCAGATAGTGATGCCAGCACAATATTGTTAGCAAATACAAAGGATGTAATTCCCTATGGTGGGACATGTATTTGTTGACATTTTTAATAACCAGGATGTCACAAGGACATGTTTCAGTTTCGAAAAATGTGCTAAACATGCCAGAATGTGGAAAGACTGCAACCAAAGTGCAACCTGTAATTCCCTACCAACCAGTTAGTTGGCTGTTGGTGAAATGTGTGGGGAGAAAGTGAGGTCTGCAGATGCTGGAGATCAAAGTTGAAACTTTATTGCTGGAACAGCACAGCAGGCCAGGCAGCACCCAGGGAACAGGAGATTCGACGTTGCGGGCACAGGCCCTTCATCCTGAAGACGGGCCTGCGGCCGAAACTTCGAATCTCCTGATATTCCTGAAGAAGGGCCTGTGCCCGAAACGTCGAATCTCCTGTTCCCTGGATGCTGCCTGACCTGCTGTGCTGTTCCAGCAATAAAGTTTCAACTGAAATGTGTGGGACCTGTACTGAAGGTAAGGGTGAGACACAAGAATATCCTTACGATTTTGGACATGGCTACTCTGTTCTCAAAGGCCATTCCCTTTCTGCAAAATTAGTGGTAAGCAAGTTAACCCAGTTCTTAACTTAATATGGACTACTTACTGAGATCCATTTGGTTCAATGTTATAATTTTATGTCTAAAGTTTTCCAGGAATTTATGATTAGCCTTGGTGTAATACAGTCCTCAACATAGCCCCCACAGAATTGAGGAGCTTTAGAAGATTACCATCAAGCTCTCAAAGCAATGGTCAGGGTGTACCACCATTAATATCCCCATGATCGGGCAAAGGACAGGAATGTCTTTTATTTTCCTCCCTGTATTCATCTAATCAGTCGACCGGTTTAAATTGTTTTGAATTGGCTGTGGAGAATAAGGTTCGAGGGCCTCTGAAACTAATCAGACAAACATCTCTGGAACAGAGGGACAAACCTTACTCATTAGATTAGGTATCGATGTTCTGGAAGCAGCTCATGAGAGCCTGCAACATAACTCAAGGACACCTTAGAACTTCATAAACAATCAAGAAAAAAATGAGTCAACAAGCATGCCAAGACTTAGACATTTCACCAAATGGGTTTTGTGTTTGTATTTTTAGCTTTGTGGAGTGGACCACTGAAAGCACAATCAGTGCTCCATGGAGGGTAGTCAAAACGATTGGGGAAGTAAATTATTAGATGGACACCCCAAATTAATGGAAAAACAACTGGTGGTGTGACATCAAAAGGTTAAAGCAATATTACTGTTGGGAGGGGGGATGAGCAAACACAGATATGTCACAAATAAGGATATTGCTTTGCAAAAGAGATGGATAGGATGAGGGAGATGGAGGACTAAGCAATTTCCAAATAGAATCCCTTGCTATCCAGTTAGCTAATTTGGCCCAACATGACCACACTGATCCTCTGCAGAGTATCCCTCCCAGACCAATCCCCTTAACCCTTCATTTTCCATGGCTATTGCACCTAACCTGCACATCCCTGAACACTATGGATAATTTAGCATGACCAATTTACCTAACCTGCACATCTTTGGACTATGGGAGGAAACCGGAGCAGTCGATCAGTTAGCTGATCTATTAAGGAGGTTACACAGTGCACTTTTATATTTCGAGACAAAATCTCAAGAAGATCTATCAGGGCAACTTGCAAAATTTGAAAGCAGCTGTAGTGACAAACCAGGTATATAATAACTTCAGCCATCCATAATGTAGATGTGGGAAAATCCTTTTGTATAAATCAGCATCCTTTTCATTTAGAAACAGAGATACATGCCCAGGTGAAAACAGGAATCCAATACTTGTTGGAAAACCAACCAGTTGAACCCAGTCACAGTAGTTGGCGTGCTCCAATCTTGTTAATGGCTATGCCTGAAGGTTCAACCAGAGTTTGCATCAACCATAGAAAGGTCAATGTAGCAACAAATGCAAGCTCCTATCCAATTCTTCACTTGGGAGACTATTGATCAAGTTGGCAGTAACAGATTTAAGACCAAATTTATTCTATCAGATTTATTATCTCCCCTTTTGGAACAATCTAGAACAAGAGGTCATAGTTTTAGGTGAAGGGGTGGCAGAGATGAGGGGGAATTACTTCCCTCTGATGATTATGAAACTGTGGAATTCACTACCTCACACTCTGATGGATGCCAGGACACTGAGTAAGGTTAAGGATGAGATAAATAGATTTTAAATTAGAAATGGGTTAAAGGGTCATGGGGAAGAGATGGGAGCTGAGGCCAAGATAATCATCCATGATTGTATTAAATGGTGGACCAGACTCAAGGGGCTGAATTTCTTACTCCTGCTCCATGTCCTTATGTTCTTTAAATAGATTGTTAAAGTGATAGTTAACACCCTGAGCAAAAGAGATGAGGGTAGCATGGTGGCTCAGTGGCTAGCACTGCTGTCTGACAGCACCGGGTCCCAGGTTTGATTCCAGCCTCGGGTAACTGTCTGTGTGGAGTTTGCATGTTCTCCCCATGTCTGCATGGGTTTCCTCCCACAGTCCAAAGATGTGTAGGTTAGGTAAATTGTCCATAGTGTTCAGGGATGTGTAAGTTAGGTGCAATAGCCATGGAAAATGTCGGGTTAAGGGGATGAGTCTGGGAGGGATACTGTTCAGAGGGTCAGTGTGGACATGTTGGGCCAAATGGCCTGTTTTCACACTGTAGGGATTCTATATGAGTCTTTTTCACACAGATTGTCTTTTCTGATTTGAATGATGTCATTTGGGCTAATAAATTCCCCAACAAATTCCCAGAGATAAATGAACACAGTGTTCCTAACTGTGTGGTTTACATTGATGATGAGTGACACTTGGAAACACAAACTTGAAACAAACAGTAGCTCTGTTTAGAAAATTACAGCAGCTGATTTGGTGATAAGTTTTGGTAATAGTGAATTTGCAAAGTTATGGATCACTTGCCACATAGTAGTGCAAGGACAAGTTCTGCTAAGAGCAGAAAAGGTACAGCAGTAATAGAGTTCTCTGCCCCAAGACTAAATGGAAAACCATGAAGCTTTTGAAGATGCATCATTTCCACTGTATAGAGAAGCCAGTGGGATATTCTGTGATGGAAGAAGAAACCCTGGGATTCCTGAGTTCATGTAGCACTTTTGTCTATAAAGCAGCAGGGTTGTTCTCCTCGATGTCCAGGCCAGCATGAGTCCCTCAATGAACATCACACTGCTGGAAGGGCCTAGCTGTGTGCAAATTGACTCCAGCATTTTCAACACTGCAATAATGATCAACATTCCAAACAAAATACTTCATTGACTGTACAGGGCTTTTGGATGTGCTAAGAATGTTAAAGCTGCCTTTTGACTGCAAGTCCTAATTTTGTGATCGACAGTATGCAGAGGAAATTGACAACAGTTAAATCATGAATGCTGCAAAGGAGGAAAGATAGGTCAAGTTTTATTTAGAGGAAGTTCATTTGAATTTTACTGGATCCAATGCAACATCTGTACTCAACATATGAAACATCCAGTCTTTTCTCTTTCCAGAAGCAACTGAATTGGCTGTGCATTTTTACTGTATTTTCTGGCTTTTGATTTCCAGTATTAACAACTTGTGACTAATTCATAAGTCATAATTGGAAAGGAGATCAGAAAAAGTAACTATAGTCCAGTTAGCTTAGCATCCGTTATTTGGAAAATGTTCGAGTGTTTATTAAGGATGTAATAGCATAAATGATCAAGCACAGTCAGCATGGCTTCATAAAGGGAAAATCACACCTAACAAATTTATTAACATTTTATGAAGAGTTAACAAGGGGTAGATAAAAAGGAAGCAGTGAACGTAATTTATCTGCATTTCCAGCAGGTGTTTGTTCAGGTACTACACTTTAGAGTATTTAACAAGATAGTGTTTCGGTAGAAAATTAATGCGGATAGAGGATTTTGGGCTAATTTATAAGACAAATAGTTGGAATAATGGGAGCATTTTCAGGATGGAAACTTGTAATTAGTGAATTGCTACAGGGATCAGTGCTGGGGCCACAATTTCTTATAGTGTATGTTCGTGGCTTAGATGAGGAACACTGCCAAGTAGTCGTGAGGATGACACAAATATCTGCAGGGGAATATAAACAGCATAAGCAAATAGACAAAAATCTGACCAATGGAAAATAATGTGGGAAAATGTGAGGTTATGCACTTTGGCAGGAAGAATAGAGGAGTTGAATATTCTTTATATGAAGAAAGATTGAAGAATGATACAGCACAGAGGAATTTTGGAGTATGTGTGCACATATCACTGGAAGCTAGTATGCAGGTAATAGAGTAGGTAAATGAACATTGAACTTTTACAAGGAATAGAATATGAAAAATAGGGAAATCCAAGTACTATTTCATTCACACCTGGAACTCTGAACACATTTGCTTCTCTTTTCCAAGGAAAAAATATTGGCATTGAAGGCAGTCCAGAAGAATTTTGCTTGTTTGATCCTGGGTAGAGGAAGAGGTTGGATCTCTACTCAACGGAGTTTAAAAAAATGAAAGGAGACCTTATTGAAACATACCAAATTCTTAGGGGGCTTTACGAGTTTGAGTTTGAATTTGATTGAGTTTGAGTTATTGTTGTCACATGTACCAAGACACAGTGTAGAGTATTGTTTTGCATGCTATACAGGCAGATCGTACCATACAAAGTGCATCAGGGTAGCAGAACAGGGTTCAGAATACAGTGTTACAGCCACAGAGAAGGTGCAGAGGGAAAGAGCTCAACATGAACATTATAGTGGTCTGTTCAAAAGTCTAATAACTGCTCTCCTTATGGGACAATCTCAGACCAGAAGACAAGCATTCGACAAGGATCCTCAGGGTAAACTGGTTAGCAAGGTTAGATCTCATGGAATATAGGGAGAACTAGCCATTGGATACAAAACTGGCTCCAAGGAAGAAGACAGAGGGTGGTGGAGAGTTGCCTTTCAGACTGGAGGCCTATCACCAGTGGTGTGCCAGAAGGACCCGCTGCTAGGTCCATTGATTTTTGTCACAGTTAGTAACTTTGCAGATGACACCAAAATTGGAGGTGTAGTGGTCAGCAAAGATGGTTATCTCAGAATACAATGGGATCTTGATCAGATGGGCCAATGGGCTGAGGAGCGTCAGATGAAGTTTAATTTAGATAAATATGAGTTGCTACATTTTGGAAAAACAAATCAGAGCAGGACTTATGCACATAATGATAAGGTCTTGGGAGTATTGCTGAACACAGAGACCTTGGAGTGCAGGTTCATAGTTCCTTGAAAGTGGAATTGCAGGTAGATAGGATAGTGAAGAGGGTATTCGGCCCATATCCCTCTAAGTCCTTCCTGTTTATATACCCATTTAGATGCCTTTATTGGTCAGAGCATTGAGTACAGGAGTTGGGAGGTCATGTTGCGGCTGTACAGGATATTGGTTAGGCCATTTTTGGAATATTATGTGCAATTCTGGTCTCTGTCCTATTGGAAGGCTGTTGTGAAACTTGAAAGTGTCCAGAAAAGATTGACAAGGATGTTGCTAGGGTTAGAGGATTTGAGCCATAGGGAAAGGCTAAATAGGCTGGCGCTGTTTTCTCTGGAGTGTCAGAGACTGAAGGTTGACCTTATCGATGTTAATAAAATCATGAGAGGCGTGGATAGGTAAATAAACAAGGCTGGGTTCAGTGAGTCCAGAAATGAAGGCATAGGTTTAGGGTGGGGGGAAAAATTTTAAATGGATCGAAGGAGCAACGTTTTCACGCAGAGGGTGGTGCGTGTATGGAATGAGCTGTCAGAGGAAATGGTGGATGCTGATACAATGACAATATTTAAAAGGCTTTGGATGGGTATATGAATACGAAAGATTTAGAGGGATATGGGCCAAGTGCTGGCAAATGGGACTAGATCAGGTTGTGATATCTGGTCATCATGGATGAGTTGGACTGAAGGGTCTGTTTCAGTGTTGTACATCTGTATGATTCTACGATATAATCTCAGACTAGAGGGTCATCCATTTCAGTCAGAGATGAGGAGAAATTTCTTCTCTCTATGAATCTGTGGAATTCTTTACTGCAGAAGGCTGTTGAGGTGGTATTGTTAAATATATTCTAGGCTGAGATAGACTGAGTTTTAATCATGAAGGGAATAAAGGGTTATGGGGGTAAGGGGGTAAGGTAAGTGGAGTTGAGCATTATCAGATCAATCATGGTCTTATTGAATGGTGCAGTAGACTTGATGGGCTGAATAGCCCACTTCTGCTCCATCTAATGAACTTACGATCAAAGTCTAATATGCTATAAAATGGTTAATATGGTTCTACCTTTGATCTGTAACAGGTATAAAATTACAATATTACCTATTCTGCTTCCATAACTTATTTTTATGAACTAGATTCATTTATATTCATCATACTGTGATTAAAAAAAACCCCAGTAGAGATGGAAGTTGGCCTTAAATATCACAGGAACTCTCACTGATGGTAAAGGAATGGCTAAGAACAAAAATCAAAAGTAGGAAGGTTAATGCCAGCTAAGAATTAACAGCAAAATTCTCCCTTCCCAACCACATACGTACAAAGCTGACCCTGCCTTTCAAAGCACAGATGGTGAGAATTAATATTTTTATCTGCATCATCCATTCTGATTGCAATGTAAATGAAGATTGTGAATGTGTACCTGGGTAGGGGTGGATTCCATTAGCAAAGACGGCTTCTGCTGTTGGCTGTCCATTAGCCTGTGGTGGGAGGCCGGTGAATCCATTTACTCCAATTGGAGAAGGAATACTAGGCACAGCTGGTGCAGTGATACCAGGAGGTGTGCTCCCACCTGAAACACATACGCAGCAAATCAGGCATCTCCAGCTCCAACTGAATCAAACAGATACATTTAACTTTTGTCATAGCTGATGAGACAATTTCTACAATTAGAATCTCTTGCTTACAGGGAACCAGCGACTTGATGTGAATAAGGATGCAATGAAGTGTTTTTAAACATTGTGTGGACAATCATTTTTTCGCATTAATGATATGAAATATTAGACCTACACTGCAGAGATTTGTCTTATTATAAGCAGTTATAAAAATATTGCACATGCTAATGTCGGTGTCTCTGAGACATATGCAATGTTCGATTTAACCAGAAATACAAATAATCCTCTACCCCAACTGGTTGAGCTGGTTTGTTTGTCCTTGTAAACAATCTCCAGGACAAGTAATTAGGGAGTTTGTTTGGCAAACCACCTAAAAGATTCTTTTCCAGTCCAGTCAATGCTTGAATGACTCTAAGGTTGGTTAAGCAGCTCCTTCATAAAAAATGCATGACGATCAATAGCACATACGTCAAAAGTTAAGGTTAATGCACAAGAAGCTTATAGTATTTACTCCTCTAAACTTGCTATTATTCCTTTTCCTAACAGCTCTCTGCATCATTGTCATAACCTTAAATATGTAGCTTCACAGTTCAGTGACATATCAACAATATGAATTTGTATTTAGTTGCTATTGAGCATTGTGGAATGGTACCTGTTCTCTATTCTTTCCATGGATGCTCTCAAATTAGGTCATGAATGGTATAAATATGCTGCAAAGATGCATCATCTTCCATAGGATTGTTTTGTACAAACTTAGGTTAAACTCATTCAAAACTAGATTCACAATAAAAAGACTCTGGTAATTGCTTACACCCTTCTATTGGGAAAGGAGACCGAGTTTAGATTCTGCTATCTGAGTAACATCTTGGGCTATAATGAAGTTTACTCACTCTTATACTATGCTGTGTATTTCTATTTCATTTTAAGAGTCAGGTAAAGCAAGATATGAAGGAACAAATACCATGGGGTAGATCCTCACTTTGTATGGCTGTATAAAATGTGTGAATGGAAATTGACAGTCTATTAAACCATCTTTCTAAATTTTAATTTCTATTATTCCATTTCCAAAACAAGGATCTGTGCTGGGTCCACTGCTTTTCGTCATTTATATAAATGATTTGGATGTGAACATAGGAGGTATAGTTAGTAAGTTTGTATATCACACCAAAATTGGAAGTGTATTGGACAGTGAAGAAGGTTACCTCAGAGTACAACAGGATCTTGATCAGATGGGCCCATGAGTGGCAGATGGAGTTTAATTTGGATGAATGCGAGGTGTTACATTTTGGGAAAGCAAATCTTAGCAGAACTTATACACTTAATAGGAGTGTTGCTGAACAAAGAGACCTTGGAGTGCAGGTTCATAGTTCTTTGAAAGTCGAGTCACAGGTAGATAGGATAGTGAATAAAAACTGAAAGAACTGCATGATATTACTGCCAATGAGCAACTGTATTTATTTTGCGATTATGGAAAATGCTGGAAGCCATCATCAGTCATGCTTTGGAGAGGAAAGTTTGTCCGTAAGGAAAAGGAAGACATGCAAGTGGGATTCCTGAGGAGCAAAGTGATTTTGTAAACAAAAACAGAAGTTGATGGAAAGGCTCAGCAGGTCTGGCAGCATCTGTGGAGAGAAGTCAAAATTAATGTTTTGGATCCAGTGACCCTTCCTCAGAACTGATGGTAGCTAGGAAAATGTTGGTTTAGATGAAGGAGATAGGGGATGGGATGGGGTAAGGAGTAAACAATAGCTGGGGCCAGAGCCTAAAGAGAGAGAACAGTTGGATTGACAGAGGAGTCTCTGACAATCTGGCTGGGAGGGTGAATAGCTGTTAATAGAGACTGTTAGTGGCCAACAATAGGTAGTGTGCAATGGCAGACTATGTGATAACACGGTCTGGTATGTGTGTGGTAGAGGGCTAGGACATGGGGGAGTTCAGGTCCTAAAATTATTGAACTCAATATTGAGGCTGGAGCACTGCAGGGTCCCCAAGCAGGAAATGAGGTGTTGTTCTTCCAGCATTGAGCTTCGCTGGAACACTGCAGCAAACTTGAGACAGAGATGTTGGCCAGGGAACAGGGTGGTGTGTTAAAGTGGTAGGCAACGAAGCTCAAAGTTTCTTTTGCGGGCAGAATTTAGGTGTTCTGCGAAGCGGTCACCCAGTCTATGCTTTGTTTCCCCAATGTAGAGGAGATAGGATAGTGAAGGTGTTTGATATGCTTGCCTTGGTCAGTGCACTGAGCATAGGAGTTGGGAGGTCATGTTGTGGCTGTACAGGACATTGGTGAGGCCACTACTGGAATACTGCATTCGATTCGGTCTCCTTGCCATAGGAAGGATGTTGTGAAACTTGAAAGGGTTCACTTTCTTCTAGTTCAGAAAAGATTTACAAGGATGTTGGCAGGGTTGGAGGTTTTGAGCTATAGGGAGAGGCTGAATAGACTGGGGTTATTTTCCCTGGAGGCCAGAGGCTGAAGAGTGATCTTATAGAGGTTTATAAAATCATTAGGAGCATGGATAGGATAAATAGACAAGGTCTTTTCCCCTGGTAGGACAGTCTAAAAGTAGACGCCATAGATTTAAGGTGAGGGGGGGAAAAGATAGAAAAGCACCTAAGGGGCAACTTTTTCCACGCAGAGGGTGGTGCTATATGGAATGAGCTGCTAGCGGAAGTGGTGGAGGCTGATACAATCACAATGTCTAAAAGGCATTTGGATGGGTGTCTGAATAGGAAGAGTTTGGGAGATATGAGCCAAATGCTGGCAAATGGGACTAGATTTATTGAGGATATCTGGTCGGCATTGACGAGTTGGACCGAAGAGTCTGATTCCGTGCTGTACATCTCTAAACCTCGATGACATCATCCATTAACATCTTAATGCTGTTCACTTATTGCCACCCTTTAGAAATACCAGGTGGGGTTATCCTCACTGTTTCCCATATTGGATGGGTAAAGGGACAACCCAACCGGCTGGCTCCACTTTTACATTTTTTTCTCTAGAAGTGCTGGCAGGTGCTGCCCATATTTGGGAATGTAAATGTAATGCAAATAAAGAAATTATATCCTCTGACATGTTTTCCTTCATTCATGCCTTAATTATATTGGTTACTAGGGATAAAAAACTTTGGCATCTACACTGTTAAGGAGACACAGAGTGATCAGCTACTGTGCAACATTATCAAGCTTCGCTGTTTTCTGTCACTGCCTAGAAGTAAATAACTGAAGTCAGTTACTACCAGAGTCTGTTAGGCATCCAGGCCTCAGCTATGACATCCTATAACTTTGCTGCAAAGAGTTGAAGGGATTCCTGCCAGAGATCCCGTTGAAAGGCTGGCGCCATTGGTATTTAAATTGATTGAGGAAAATCCATTGGCATGGCATTGGGAATCGCTTAGATTCACCTCCCTGCATGATATTACTGCCAATGAGCAACTGTATTTATTTTGCGATTATGGAAAATGCTGGAAGCCATCATCAGTCATGCTTTGGAGAGGAAAGTTTGTCTGTAAGGAAAAGGAAGACATGCAAGTGGGATTCCTGAGGAGCAAAGTGATTTTGTTTGGACTGGTAAGGTACCCAATAAGCACAATCCACCAATTCTTCCACAACAAACCTGAATAACATGCTCAAAGACTCGAAGCATACATCAAAGACATCTTGGAGATGACAACCAGACTACTCTGGGCCCTAGGCATCATGGTAGTCCACAAATCTATCAACACACTGAAATAGCTCTTGATGAATCTAAAGGACCCTATACCAAAAACCAGCAGAATGAATGCACAGAGTGCAATAAATATTACGTTGGACACACTGGCAAGAAACTAGTGACCAGGGTACACAAGCACCAACTCGCCAAAAAAAGACATGACCAACTATCACTAGTATCCATACACACAGACAATGAGAGGCACCACTTCGCCTGGGACAATACATCCATCCTGGGACAGGCTAAACAAAGATACGCACGGGAATTCCTAGAGCCCTGGCATTCAAACCAGAACTCCATCAACAAACACATTGATTTGGATCCCATTTACCAACTTCTTTAGGGTGGTGTGGTGGCTCAGTGGTTTGCACTGGTGCCTCACAGCACCAGGGACCAGGGTTTGATTCGCACCTTGGGCGACTGTCTGTGTGGAGTTTGCATGTTCTCCCCGTGTCTGCATGGGTTTCCTCTGGATGCTCCGGTTTGCTCCCACAATCCAAAGATGTGCAGCGTGAATTGATCATGCTAAATTGCCCATAGTATAAGGTGCATTAGTCAGGGTTAAATAAAGGATAGGGGAATGGGTCTGGATGGGTTATTCTTCGGAGGGTCAGTGTGGACCTCTTGGGCTAAATGGCCTGTTTCCATACTGTAGGGAATCAAAACTAATCTAATCAAAAAGAACCGGAAGTGATATCATCCACTACAACAGACCAAAACAGATAAATAGAAAGCGGGACAGAACACCAGCACGTCATCAGAGACTCACTGATGATGTTATCTCGCATGGTGATGAAATGTCTGAGAACAAATCTTCCAGCTCAGCGAGCAAACTTACAACCTGAACCACAACCTGAGCTACAAATCTTGGCAAAAATCACAAACTGGGTAATTAGGAAGAGGAACCCAAACATGCATCAGTGGGAGATAAGTTTTTTGAATGTTTTGCGAGGGATAGGTATAGAAGAAAGTGAATTTGAAGAAGGAAGGGTTTATGGATAGTGTTCAAAGTTAAAAATCATACAACACCAGGTTATATCCAACTGGTTTATGTGGAAGCTTGAGCTTACGGAGCGCTGCTCCTTCATCAGGTGATTGTGGAATATAAGAAGGGGCAGTGCTCAGAAAGCTAGTGCTTCAAAATAAACCTGTTGGACTATACCCTGATGTTATGTGATTTTTAATTTTGTACACGCCAGTCCAACACCGGCACCTCCAATTTATGGATGGTGGTAGATCCAAGGCAGCTGTCAGACATTGTCTTGTGGGTGATCTAGTTTGTAAAACAAATAACTTACATTTGTGTAGCAATTTTGCACTGCCTAAGGACTTCCCAAAGCACTGCAGCCACCACATTTCAAATTCTAAGCAATGGAAATAGACATCCCATGGGAAATTGCAAGGCCAAGCGTGTTACTATGAATATCAGCAACTGAGTTAATTTTAAAGGAGGCTCAGTGAATAAAGGAGGAAAAATAATTCGTAGAATCGTTGAATTTCTACAGCATGGGAGAAATGCAAAGGTAACCAAAACAGAGACTAAATTTGCTGGAAACAAAGAGTTGCTGAGTGCTGAGAGTAAGAAATGGAAAGAAGGAGAGTATCTTGCAGAATAATTTGGAGTGAAACTTGGTGGCTTAAACGTAAATAATTTTTAAAATTTGACCTACAAAGATAATTGTTGTACTTGAAGAGGAGCTTGCTAATGAATAAGAAGGCTTCCAAGTTGTCACTTACATTATTTAAATGCTTTCAAACGAGTACTTATTTTTGCTTCCATTCTGTCTCCACTTTTCTAGCATGTGTGTCTTAATTATTACAAAGTGTGCTCTGTGCTTAACGCAATCATAGTTGATGCCAACTTGTCTATACTCAAAAGGACTTTAATAACATCCTGTGTGAAGCCAAGAATGATTGTGAGTCTGAAATGAGCTGCTTTCCCCCTGACTGACAGTGTGCTCAATTAGCAGATGCTTAAAGAAAAAATTGGCATGGGTTGAATGCACTGCAAATAACAAAAGCTCAGATTCTACAGATTCCAATCTTTCTCTCAAACAGTCACTACTTTCCTTGAATATGCTAAAGAATTCATTGCAGTCATGTTCTGCTTTTAGTCCCCAGTGTTCTATTGCTTGGCTCTTGTGATAAAATAACCATCGTCCTACCAAATGATAGGACTGCTGTTTCATTTTAGAGAAATGATTGGCGGTGGTTTAACCTGAGCATGACTATGTCTCAGGCAAGGGAGAGTTTGAGAAGAAGGCTCCTTACGGTAACCTGAGCTGGTGTGGGAATTGAACCACATTGTTGGTGTCAGTTTTCAATGCAAAAACAGCCATCTAGCCAAATGACTGAACAAACCCCCATTAGAGCTGTAGTACGATAGTATGGAAAATGGAAACTCTTATTCAAATAACCATACATGAGCAATTTGGCAGGCTATTTAACTTTGGACTGTATCAAAGGGAAGCTTGATCCTGTTCTCAAATGCTGTCTGCACTTAAAAAAATTGTGTTCGCTGAATTGAGTGCTACCTGCTCTGACCCCTTCCTCGATCAAGGGTACCCAGGTCAAATGCAGCACATCAAGTGCTGCTTCAACTGCGATCAGCAACCTTAGTACCAGCAGAGTTCTGAAACTTGGACTTTCTTGAATGACATGACACAGTAGAATATCCAACAATGCACTGTCATTAGAGGAGCTAGTGTTAGTTTTTGTTGTGCAATAATTTTGTAAAATAAGGTCAGATTATTGATTTCTGTCTTTTTGTACAATTTGTGTTTGTAGTGCATTTTCCCATGGGTTTCTAAAAACAAAAATTGGAAATAATCCATAGACAAGTTTACGAAGAAATCTGTTTGAAATTGCTTTTATGGTTCTGTATGTTGTGAGATAAAAATTGCTGCAATAAATACAAAAGTACAAAATTAAGTGAGGGTGCCTTTACATTAAAATCTGTTATCATCAAGATGGGGAAAATGGGAAATGGGCAAGGGTATACGTGAATGGATTAATCTGTGGGAGTGAGAAGGAGAACTTGGATAGCAATGGTCCAATGTGAACTTGCAGTATTGATGAAGGAAAAACTGGACCTTTGGGGTTTCTGCATCAGTTTCCAAGGAAGTTTGCCAGGACTGGAGGGTTTCAGCTATAGGGAGAGGCTGAATAGCCTGGGGATTTCTCTTTTGGAACATTGGAGACTGAGGGGTGACCTTATGGAGGTTTATAAAATCATGAGGGGCATGGATAGGGTGAAAAGCCAAGGTCTTTTTCCCAGGGTAGGGCAGTCCAAAACTAGAGGACGTAGGTTTAAGGTGAGAGGGGAAAAATTTAAAAGGTCCCCCAGAGGCAACTTATTACGCAGAGGGTAATGCGTGTATGGAGTGAACTTCCAAAGGAGGTGGTGGAAGCTGGTATAATGACAGCATTTAAAAGGCATCTGGATGGGTACATGAATAGGAAGAGTTTAGAGGGGTATGGGCCAAATGCTACCAAATGGAACTAGGTGAGATTGGGACGTATGGTCAGTATGGAAAAGAAAGACCGAAGGGTCTGCTCCATGCTGTATGACTCTATGACTCTAGACTCTGCTGAAGTGCCATTCTCAGCACTTATGCATGAACAGAAAAATACCATCACGTCCAACGTATCTCCCAACTAAACAAACTATTTTCTACTGAAAGCATTAAAGCTCAATATAAAAAGTTTGATTTTATATGATAACCACTTATTTCCATTGACTTTACAAGAATTGTAAAACTGGTTGCAATAACACTCTTTTTAACTCTACTGCCTAAGGTCTAGATCTAACCTTGTATCCATGGGAAATTAGTTTTATGGAATGATTTGCACTTATATGTGGAATCCAAGAAATGCATGCTGGAGTGATTCATCCAGTTCCACGTCCTGTAGTTCTTCTCAATAAATGTCCTGATGGCATGCATGAGATTTTAACCATCTGAATAGCTGAACTGAATTTCTTAAATGCGTTTTTGGAAAGGGCTTAGGGCCTTTTGTGGTGCAGTGGTAATGTCCCTAACTTTGAGCCAGGAGGCTAAGGCTTAAGACCCACCTGCTCCAGAAGTGTATAATAACATCTCTGAGCAGGTTGATCAGAAAATATCTTGGAAAGGGTTTGGTTTGGTGCTTTCAGAATTTCTTGCTTTGTTGTAACTCCAATTTTAAAAATCACCACAAAGTGTACTTTTTATTAGATTCCTGGACTATGCTGGATTTGTTGATGTCAGCAGGTTTATCGGTGGACTTTAGTACACCAAAGGTTACAGACTGTGGTCCTGTTTATGCCCAATAGTTAGTAAAATGTTGCTGGGAAATGCATGCCATTACATATCAAGTGAGATCAGGTTTGGACGATGCTGTCAAGATTAGACTTAGATGCAAGGACTGCCATTACCTGTTGATACTATCGAGGCAGACATTTGAAAAATAGTGCCAAGACTGTGGTGCTGGAAAAGCACAGCCAGTCAGGAAGCGTCCAAGGAGCAGGAAAATCAACGTTTCGGGCAAAAGCCCTTCATCAGGAATTCCTGACTTCTGATGAAGGTCTTTCGCCCGAAACATCGATTTTCCTGCTCCTCGGATGCTGCCTGACCAGATGTGCTTTTCCAGCACCACACTCTTGCCTCTAATCTCCAGCATCTGCAGTCCTCACTTTCACCTATTTGAAAAATAGTAACTAGGTTCAGTACTCCTTTAACTGATGACTGCCTTCTTTGAAACTGCATACCGTCTAAGTAAAAGCTTTCAGGAAAAAAGGAAACAATTGTCCACTTGTGACTACTGTAATGAAGTTTGAACAATATGCTCTGCCACACATACCTGATGTTGGTGTCATAGGTGTAGCTGCCAGTCCATTCATATTCAAGGCTGCCATCTGTTGCATTTGTGCTGCTGCGAATGCTGCCATAGGGTTCAGGTAACCTCCCTGGGCAACTGATGCCATTATTGTCGCTTGCTGCTGCATCAACTATCAAAGAGAAACAAAGTTTATTCTAATTTTTCTTTTTTTCAATTTTATTAAACAGTCCTGTAAGAAGAAAAACACAAATGCATATCAACCATGCTATTGAGGTTTGTTAATTCCTAAAGACTATTACTGTAATAGTTTTATTGACCTTAAGCCCTTAAGCCCTCACTGTTTATTGGCATTATTCTGACACAATGAGGCCTGATTTCTCCCACTCCCATTAATGAATGTAAAATAGTCAGTGGTTTGGCCTTGCACATTTGAAGATCAAGACGAGACACTTCCACAATAATACTTGGGCCTCAAAGGAGTACATATAGCGAGCTGCGGATGCCATGAGAGAATGGACTCTTTGGATTTCTGTCAGTTCACATGTTGAACCTGACTGTGGGGAAGTCAAAGAAGATGGCAGAAGATGAAAAATGGGAAATGGCAAGCACAGGCAGAAGGTGATAAGGCAGGAGATCCATCTTGTTTATCCTCCACTATCCTGATAGTTGCATAATACAATAATGAAACTGCTTAATATAGCAATCAATCTCTATTAATTTGGCTGTATGATACTGAGAAAAATGAGCCAAAGAAAACTACCAGTGTGGAAAGCTTTACGAACTATAGTTTCAAAGTTGTTTTCTCCCATGTTTTGCTTCTCAAACATTGTATTTGAAATTTTTTTTCTGAAAAAAACTTAATGAACCTGATAAACGGCAGTCACACCAGTTCTCAGCTTTCTCTTCTCAAGTGAGAGCATACCAAATTGACATAACTGGTCCTCATGATCTAATCTCTCCACATTCTGAATTATTCTGCTCTTCCCCCCTTCTACTTCCTTCCAACAACCTCAATATCTTTTTTTGAATTATGTCAACAAAATATAGTATCCCAAGTGTGGTCACATCGCTAACATATAGATTAGATTCCTGGATACAGGTCCTTCGGCGCACAAGTCCACACTGACCCTCTGAAGAGTAACCCACCCAGACCCATTCCCCCACCCTATATTTACCTCTGAGTAATGCACCCTACACTATGGGCAATTTAACATGGCCAGTTCACCTGACCTGCACATCTTTTGGATTACGGGAGGAAACCAGAGCATCTGGAGGAAACCCACACAGACAAGGGGAGAATGTGCAAGTTCTACACAGGCAGTCATCCGAGGGAGAAAATTGAACCAGGTCCCTGGCACTGTGAGGCAGCAGTGCTAACTACTGAGCCACCATGCCACAGGATTACCTCAATATTTATGCTCAATACTGGCTTTCTGATACATTCCTGTTTTTGATTTCCTTTTCTCACTGCTACCAAATACTACGAGCCTCAATTTCTTGTCCATTTGGAGGGCCTGATCTTTCTCGTTTTCCATACATATTATTTTCTAAACAGTTAAATAATATTCCCTTCGAGTGTTTATTTCCCATGTGAAGTACCCGGCAGTTTTCTACACTGAATTTCATTAGTAATTTAACGGCTGCATTCTGAAATATTTTCTAAGTTAATCCAAAGTAATTTATTGTGTGCAATTTGGCAATCCATCACCTCAATTATTTTGTAACTGCTTCAAAGTTAGATAAGTGTTTGCGGCCTTCTGGCCCGAGATGAAGATGATAAGAAGCGAAAGCCCCAAAGTCAACACTGTGCTACCAAACTGATGACATTTCCTAACAAAGGGATGGTTTTTACCTGCCCCAGTCAGGCCAGCTTATGGTGGGGTGGTGTTGGTGGGGATGGGGATGGGGCAGGTGGATGGTTAAGTTGTTCATGTAATTTAGGTTGGGTGGCTCACCCTGCACCTTCCCATCCATACCTTGCCTTACCTACATAATATGTAAGGCGGGTGCTGTAATTGGCAGATTCACCACCCTAGATAAATAAATGACCAAAGACCAATTGTTAGCAAGTTTATTAATGTGAACAATATGCTGCTCACACCATAATGAGGTCTGCATGGGCAGGCAGGCAGAAGTGGACAGATCAGCATTTCTGGCCTGCATGGGAAAACACAAAATGAAGGATGGCATCTTACGGAGAGGAGTGTCCTACACGCATCTGGGGCATGATCTGCCCATGGTAACATTCATTGTACCAACACTGTCATCAGTCAATTACATTGTGATTGTAAGATATTTCTTTTGAAATCCACTACAGATACGTATTGAACCTTCTGGGGAATGCTACAAAAGCCTTTATGAAATCCAAATATACATCATGCACTGCCTTACCCCTATCACTTTCCTTTGACACACACTCAAAGGAAACCAGGAGGTTTGATTGACAAGATTTCCTGTAGTTTTCTCCTTGGGTTCCTTAAGCATTGTCAGTCATTTCTGTTGGCCTCCTGAGATTTATTTCTCTTAAATTTGGATAGCTGCTCAGCAACCATGCTGCTAGTAAAGTGACTGGTGCTCACAGCTTGTCCTTGCAACACCTTCAAGTTCCTTTTCACAGATCTCATGTAAGTTACTCACCTCCTGCAGTTTAGAAAACAATTTAAAACTTCTGCAGTCTGCCCAGCAACTGCAACACCAGCTTACATTTATATAATGCCTTTGAAGTAATATTATTTCCCAAGATACAGACAGAAGTATTATGAAACAAGATATAATATTGTGCCAAGTTCGGAAAGATCCCAGCAGGTAGCCAAATCTCAGTCAGAGAGGTATATATTGAAGGAAGAAAGTGAGGAGAAGAGATTTGTAGGTTTCAGGAGGATATTTCAGAGTTTAAGAATATAGGAAAGGAGTAGGCCATTGAGCCCTTGAGCCTGCTCTGCCGTTCAATACATTCATGGTTTATTTGTGGCTTCACTTCATATTCTTGCCTTGGACCCGTGTCCCTTGATACCTTTATTTAATAAAACATTGTCAAGCTCAGATTTAAATTGAACAACTTAATTAGCATCAACTACCTTTTGAGGAAGAGACTTCCAAATTTCACCTCCTGTTTGTGTGTAGAAGTGCTTTCTAACATCTCTCCTGAAAGCCTGGCTCTAATTCTTAGACTATGTGTCCTGGTTCTACAATATTTAACTGATGGAAATAGTTTATCTTTGTCTACTCTATCTTTTCCTGTTAATATCCTGAAGACTTAGTTCAGATCACCCCTTAACCTTTCAAACTTTACAGAATAAAGGGCTAATTTGTCTAATTGCTCCTCATTGCTTAACCCCTGAAGTTCAGGTACAGTCCATTTTTCTATAACACAATGGTTACGTTCTTGTGCAGGAGACCACGCTTTAAGTGCTGGTGATGTAATCACATTACAGCCAACACACGTTTTAAAACCTTGTGCTTTAGAAACAACATCCCCAATTTGTCAATCACATTACAGCAAATCCGCGTTGACAATACACACGTGCTATAGCAGAAAGACCTTTATCATTCTTGTAACCTATGGTGAACTCCCTCTGGAGAGACAGGACATCCTGCCTAAGGTTTGGCACCCAGATCTGCTCACAGTACTCAAAGTGGTATCTATCTAGGGTTTTGTATAACTGCAGCATAATGTCTATGTCCATAAACTCTGGATCTTTAGATATTAAGTCTCGAACTCCATTAGCCTACTTAACTATTTTCTGCACCAGTTCTTGGCACTTTAAGGAGTTAGCACCTGAATACCAAAATCTCATTGGACATCCACTGTATTTAATGTTGTGCCTTCTAACAAATAGGAGAATCGATGTTTCAGGCATAAGCCCTTCATCAGGAATGAGGCATCTGCAGTCCTCAATTTCTGCTTCTAACAAATACTCTTATCTATCTTTTCTTTGGTCCGATAGCCTGATCTATCCTCTTTTGGTTTAGGTTTTACTCATTTGAAGACACTGACACAATCATCTGAAGATATAATTAAAGCCAGTGGTGATCAATAAACTGGAATTTGACAGAGCAGATATCTCATACTTTTATGGAGTTGGAGGAGAATACAAGTTAGGGAAAGGCAAAGCACATGGAAAATTTTGATGATAGGCTGGTAAACCAAGCAAAGCTTCACAAGCATGGGTGGGGTGAGGGGGGGGGGGGTTCGCGACAGTGAATGGGACATGGGCAGCAGAATCCTCCGTCACTGTAAGTAATCTAATCTAATCTAATCTAATTCCTCAAATTTATGGATGATAGAATGTGAGAAGCTGGACAGGTTGGACGTAACAAGGACTTGGGGCTTCACTTTTAAGCTCTTGCTGAGCACATTTTGGCAAGGAAAGAGGGGATAAGGGGCACATAATATATGTCCAGTGCCCAGCAACCTGTTCCCCACAATACAAGGAGTAGGAATGTCACCCACTTGTCTTACTCTCATTGAGGCCAGTTGCCATTTGGTAATTAGGGGCCTCAATCTGGCCCCAGTGCCATACAATACTGGGTAAAGGCCCTCTTATGGCACAGTGGTAACATTCCTACTCCTGGACTGGGAGGCCCATGTTGAAGTCCCATCTGCTCCAGTCGTGTGTAATAACATCCCTGAATGGGTTAACAATTTGGGGTAGGTCAGAGTGTTAAAGCCATTTTTTTAAAGAGCTTTTTGAAAAAAAACAAATGAGTTCAAAATGGAACAAATGAGGGATGGGAGACTGACCCTGATACTGCTTAGCTCGGCCCCATGTGGAATTGCTGCCGACCAGGCTTTTTAAACATCGGTCCATTCAGGACTGACCTTCCATCTGGAGGGTGGAGAAGGACAGAGACTGGAGGACCAGCAGTAGGGCTGAAGCAGAGACAGAGTTGGAGGAATGTTTCAGGAATGCAAACATACAGTCTTAGTAATGGTGCAGGTTTGTGACTGAATGCTCATTTTAGGGCCAGATATGAGACCGAGGTTATAAGAAGATTGATTCAGCATCAGGCAGTTGCCAGTTGTTACTAATGCCCTCATCAGATTTAAGTCTTGTAGGCTCACTCTCCTCCTGATTCTTCTCACTCTTTTAATATAACTTCAATATTTCTGATTACTTTCTGCTATGAATGTTCCACTTTGATCTTGAGAATAAAATATCTAATTTTTAATATACAATAATATCTCATTTTTACTACACAATACTACACTGATTCTAAGCTATATCTAAACTGAAATTTAAAACAGAAACAAAGAACAACTGTGGATCAACAGAGAATTCAGATATGTTCCTCTCACACATAGATAATGATGAATATTGGATTTATATTAACCTGCTAACATCTTGTCCTGGATCAGTGCGTTATTCTATAATATTACAAAATATTTTAGATTAACAAGACCCCACTTTGATATAAAGACATTGACTATGCTTTATGGTATTATGTTTATAACATCAACACATAAACAATCTGAACGTTCTGTTCATTTAGAAGCATGTATTATACTTCAGGGTATCTCAGTGGTGGAAAGGAAAATGCTATAATGCAGAATTTTGTATTGATCTGAAATGGAATGCTATGAAGTAGGCTATTTGTATTGATCTGGATTAATATGTTCCAGTTGATAATATTCTGTTGACTGGCTGTCAGGTATCATATTAATCTAGAACAGCTTGTTGCACTGTATGATTTTATATTCATCTACCAAAACATTTTAAGTTGCACCATACTGTATTGATTAGAATAGCATGTTAAACTGCAGGATACAGTACTGCACTAGAACATGCCACACAGTCAATCCTTTTATTCATTTACAACCGCAGATGTGCAGCATAAGATATGAAATTGATTAACAATGATACATGATACTGAAGAATGTTTTACTGGTCTGGTATAGTCAGATTTAATGCAGTATATTATAAAACAATACCAAATATACTCTAAACCTTTGCCAAAATAATGCAAAATCTTATTGATCCAGAATACATTCCACTTCCCAGAAATTTTCTACAATGCTCATAAGTAACTCATCTAAATAAAGTTTAGATAAGGAACTGATTGCACTGATGTAAATTGGATTTAAATAGTGTGTTTCATGTCTTCACAACATCTCAAAGTGCTTCAAAATCAATGAAGCATTTTTGAAGTGTCGTCACTGTTCTAATGTATGCAAACTGTTGAGGTGATTTAGCAAATAAGATGTTCAGAAAATTAAATCATTTTTATGAAAGTCAAAAATATTCACCAGTCAAATAGTTAAGAACAGTACCTTTGATGATGCATATTAAAGTTAGAAAACAATGTCAACAGGAGATTGGAAGACTTAAAAATCTGTAAGCAGTTGCCTATCATTTCTAGTTACACTTAAGTCCCTGGATGAAACATTAAGCAGAAATGAAATCTATATTTCAAGAAATGGGTGTGAAAGGATAATTTGGCCAAGATTGGAATCAGCGCTGTTTATTCGACTCAACTTCACAAAGTCAAAAGAAGACATAACAATTATGTTTGGTTAAATCTTAAAGTCCCCAACTGGTTCTTGAATAATCTCATAGATTTTACTCTGACTGACCAACACAGAAGTCCATTCCTCATTGATTAGAACATTATCATTTTGCCACCTTGACCTTTTGCCTCTTGTCTTCCTGCTATCAGTAGTTTTCAAAATGTATATTATTACAATGCTTGCTTGCACCAAATTGCATCAGCCATTATTGCACCTATTGTTCAAAATCATTGTTAGGTCCGTTGGGGCCACTTTACATTCAAACAACATAATTAAAACAGATTATCTCCCCACTTATTGTTATGTGCAAACCAGTTGCTGGATTCAACAATATTAAACAGGTTTAAGTTTAGTTATATAACTTCACTATTTTATCTTCTCTTGTGGATACTTTCAGAACTATTCTGAAAACAGAAACTCAGTTTCTCCCTTCATAGACGTTGGCTGACTTGCTGAGTATTCATTGCGCCCTCTTTTTTAAATTATTTAGGACAATGCTTCTTTATTGTCCTTGTAGTCTTTGAATTGTACTTACCTTGCATGTCCTTAAAGCACTCACCCAAACTAAAATGTTCTACTGCTGCTGATATATTCATGTTCTTCTATTACTGCTAGAAAGTCGGTCCTCTTACAGTTGTGAAGCAGTTCACCAGATTTATCTCAGATTGATATCAAGTTTAATCACAGTAACTAGCAACAATTTTCCCTCACAGACCTCTCCTTACTTCTTACATACCAGCCCCAAAAGGCTTGACACTTTCCACGGGACTATTTTTAAAAGAAATCATTATTGGCCATTAGTTTGAAGAAAAAGTAGCATTTTTGAACATGGATCTCAGCTACAATGTACATATCCTGTTCTCGGAAAGTAAACATTACATAAAAGCACAGAATGACATCAGCCTTGAGGTCACCACTAATAAGGATGCAATGCAATGGGAAGAACATTCCCCAGTAGAGAGCTGATAGATAATGAACCAATTACTTATGTGGTGGGTTTTCCAAGTCCAAGCTAATGGCAAGGTATCTTGACTGACGCTGTGTTTATCAATACATTATTTTATTCCATAGAATTCAATACATAAAGAATCAGAATGCAACACGCCTCCAGATTTTCCGATTTGGGTTAGTATTAGATAAGGCGCTGCTATTGAACCAGACTTTATACTTAAATGGAATACTTTTATCTTCCGTTAGTGTTCCAATTTATATAAAATCTGAGATTAAAACACTATTACATAATCCAAGTGAAAGTAAAGACATATAGCTCTGAAAGCTTCCAGGGAATAAGTTATTCCACAATTCAAGAAATCCATGAACATTTTTGATGTTTGTTGAACTGATCATTGAGATCTTGTCTTAATTTTCATGTCAAATTTAATAGTTTATTCTTCTCAAACACCAAATTCAACTAGTGAGCCGATTAAAATGCACGGTCAAATCAGAATTTGAACTGCAGTCAACCTTCAGATCATATTCTTACATCAAATAATTGTTGAGAACAATTTCATCGCTGGCATTTAGAATTCATTATGCAGTTATACAAAACCTGTAGGAGATGGCAGGGTGCTAATCAGCAGATCTTAATCAGTTGCAGTGAAGTAACAAATTATTTATATATCGTAGAGTGACATAGAATTCAAAACATTTCCTGAAAACTATGCAATGCAGCTCTACAATTGTGTACTTACAGTTAATTTTTATTAAAACATTTCATAACCTTTACATAACTTTAAATGTACAAGTTCCAAATGATCCTGTATGTGTGTACTGCTCAGACAGGTTAGGCAAGGCAATCCTATAGCATATGGCTGACAGATTCTAATCTTGAGCTTTGTCACAAGGTTGCAGTTATTGAGACTATGTTTTATATGTTACTGTCAGAGCATGAAAGTTCCTTAGATGTTAACCTTGAGAAAGGGAAACATCAATTTATCCATGATCCATAAAAATGGCGGAGTTACTTTTTGCATTTATTTCCCAACTGATCATTAATCAATCAATTTTGAATTCTGCCATATTGATGCATTTTAAATTAGTTTGCTGTTATCAGTAGATGATACCAAAAACATGAGATAATGTGGGGTGATACAGTGCACCTCGAAGTTGTTAGCTATGAAATAGCAGTACTAGCACAGAGAAACTCTAATGCTAGTCCCACTGTCTCCCTCTACTATGTCTACTAAAGGAGCACTCCAGCAGCAAAGTTTTAAAAATGTTTAAATAAAAAATCTAAAAAGTTTTTTCAAACAAAATAAAATTAGTGCTTAAGGGTCTTTGACTCTAATAAATTTATGTGTTGCCTCAAAATTTAATGCAATATGTATGGTGTCATCATATCATTTGTATAAATTAACATCAATCATTTTACACTGCCGTTAAAGTACATTGGGCACTCAAAAATAAAAGCCAGTTAATAATTACTGGTGTATTTTTCTGAAGAAATCCCAAATACAAAACTTAACAATCACTTGCATTTGTATAGTACCTTTTAATATAGTAAAATACCCCAAGAAGATTCACAGAAGAGTTATCAAAGTAAGACTTAACGCCAGACCACATAAGGAGATATTTGGACCAAAATATACAAGACACCAGAATTGGAGGAGTGCATCAATCTCAGTGGGGTTTCAGGCAGGAAGAGGTCACAGAAATGAAGAGGAATCTTTAAATTTGAGACGTTGCTGGATTGGGCCAATGCAACTCGATAAACACAGGAGTGACGAGCAAACAGCACTTGCTGTGACAAAATCATAATTCATTAAATATACACCTTGAACTTCTTTAAGGATTTTCTCCAGGCTTGGTGGAATACCTAGGGCAAAGGTGCAAATTGCTGTTTACTGTTGTTTTGCTTCATTGATCTTCCACTGATGTTAAAACAGGAGACTGGGTCAACCAAGGGAAATTCAAGGCCATGAATCTTATCATTCAGTTCATTTTCTTTAAATTGTATTTTTTCTTAATAATAATAAAACAAACTGGATGAACATTTAATGCTATTAAGAAGATAAAACAGATAAGGCTTGTCACTGATAACCGGCTTGAAAATTATTCTTGAAATAATTAGAGTAAAATAAATTTTGTATAAGACGTGGTCATGTTATAAATCTTACATTAGTGACGAGGTGTTGATAGTGGGAGTCAGGTCCTTGTTACAAGAGATGGGTTTAATTACAGCCAAATTGCACGAAACAGCATTCCAAGCAGAGATAAAGGTCATGTGAGTATGCCAAGCTAGCCAATACACAAAGTTTAGTCACATTTTTCCAAATATCACCCTTTTTAGAAAAAGCATGCGAAAAACTTGCATGCACTACATGTGCAGTGACAAGTTACATGATTTACCTAAAAAAAAGTTGCTTTTCTTAACAAATCCATTATTTAAGTCTCATGTGTTCAACTTTTGTCAGCCCATGCACATGCACTGCACACATAACTTTCAAATCATGCAGCTTTTCTAAAGGAATGTTGTCATTGATTGTTCCTCTGGTATCTGTCCCGTCCTTCTCAGGGAAGTGGTGTTCATATGTGGAGTGCTTTTGTCATGGTATCTGTTGTTGCTGAGTGAAATGTCTAGCATCAACCATAGACTGTCTGGGATGGCACATGTCATGAGCAGCTCTGTAAATTGATTACCTTGGTATTGTTGTCCTTCATCTCATTGTTTATGTTTGACTACAGGAGCACTTCTCTTGTCTTTCTCAAACTAGAGTCAATGCCTTGATGGCTTGCATGGACGTACTTCAGTAAATCTTTCCTGATCTTCTTAGGGATACTGACTCTACAACATTTATTCAAGATGCCATTTTGGACAATCATTTCTTCTGTATATGTCCAAGATTCTCTTCCAGGAACACATGTGTCATTGAGATCCTTTCATCAATTTGATGCTGTTTGGGAGAAGTCATAGAGTCCTAGTGATGTACAGCACGGAAACAGACCTTTCGGTCCAATTCGTCCATGCCGACCAGATAGCCTCATCTAGGATTAGTGGTGCTGGAAGAACACAGCAGTCCAGGCAGCATCCGAGGAGCAGTAAAATTGATGTTTCGGGCAAAAGCCCTTCATCAGGAAGCCCATTATTCCTGATGAAGGGCTTTTGCCTGAAACGTCGATTTTACTGCTCCTCGGCTGCTGCCTGAACTGCTGTGCTCTTCCAGCACCACTAATCCAGAATCTGGTTTCCAGCATCTGCAGTCATTGTTTTTACCTAGATATCCTCATCTAATCTAGTACCATTGCCAGCACCTGAGCCATAACCCTCTAAACTCTTCCTATTCATATACCCGTTCAGATGCCTTTTAAATGCTGTAACTATGCCAGCTTCCATCACTTCCTCTGGCAGCTCATTTCATACACGCACCACCCTCTGGGTGAAAACGTTGCCCCTTAGATCCTTTTTATATCTTTCTCCTCTCACCCTAAACCTAGCCCTCGAGTTCTGGACTCCCCCACTTTGTCTATTTACCTTGTCCATGCCCCTCATGATTTTATAAACCTCTATAAAGTCACCCCTCATTCTCTGATGCTCCAGGGGAAACAGCTTCAGCCTATTTAGCCACTCCCTATAGCTCAAACCCACCAACCCTGGCAACATCCACATAAATCTTCTCTGAACTCTTTCTGGTTTCACAACACTCTTCTGATAGGAAGGAGACCAGAATTGCATACAATATTCCAAATGTGGCCTAACCAATGTCCTGTACAGCTGTAACATGACCTCCCAACTCCTACACTCAATGCTCTGACCAAGAAAGGAAAGCATACCAAACACCTTCTTCACTATCCTATCTACCTGTGACTCTATTTTTAAGGAACTTTGAACCTGCACTCCAAGGTTTCTTTGTTCAGCAACATTCCTGAGGACCTTATCATTAAGTGTATAAGTCCTGCTCTGATTTGCTTTTCAAAATACAGCACCTCACATTTATCTAAATTAAACTCCATCTGCCACTCCTCAGCCTATTGGTCCAAGTGATCAAGATCCTATTGTAATCAGAGGTAACCTTCTTTGCTGTCCACTGTTCCGCCAATTTTGATGTCATCTGCAAACTTGGAGCTCAGAAATGGCAAGGGGCAGCAAGTATTGCTTGGAATTATTTATAGACCATCAAAACGCAGTGATAGTGTGGGCATGGGATCAATCAGGAATGAGAGAAGTACACAATATAGATAATCCAGTTAGTGTGGATATAAACTATAATCTGCATATTAACTATCTAAGTGCAAACTAACTAAGTGCTAAAACTGGGATGGATGACTTTCTAGAGTGTATTAGGGATGGTTCTCTGGAGCAGTATGTTGAGGAGCCAACTAGAGTACATGCTATCTTCGATCTGGTGAAGGTAAACTCAACACAATCCCACTGAAACAGAGGGCTACTCTCTTATCAGATAGAGATAACTGCTCGTATTTTAACCTGAGGGTCACTATGCCTCAGGTGATGAGTGAAATTGAGAAGGAGAGACATTCAAGGCAACTTCAGCTGGTGCAGGAATTGAAACCAAATTGCTGGTAACTACTTGCAAACAACCATCCAGCCAAGTTGATGAATGTCGTATATTTAGATTTCCAGAAGGCATTTGATGAAGTCCCCTACAGGAGGCTCGTTAGAAAAATCAAAGCCCATGAAACAGGAAGTAATGGATGGCTTAGATTAGTGATTGGCTGAAAGATAGAAAACAGATTGTTAGAATAAATGATCTTTCTCATGTTGGCAGACTAACTAGTGGAGTACCGGAAGGATCAATAATTGGACCCCAGTCGCTGATAATACATATCAATGATTTGAAGGTAGGGACCAAATGTAATGTTACCAAATTTCCAGATGATACAAAACTAAATGGGAATGTGTGTTGTGAGGAAGATTTAAAACAGTTTCAGGGACATTTGTACAGGTTTAGTGAAGGGGCAAGAGTGTGGCAGTTGGAAAATAATGTGAAAAAATTGTGAGGTTACCCACTTTTACAGAAAAAGCAGATGGAGAGAACATTTCTTAAATGGTAAAAGGTAATAAAGTGAGGATGTAGGTGTCCTAGGGCCTAGGTGTTCTTGTCGACAACACACTGAAGGCTAACATCCAGGTGTAGCAAGCTATTGGCAAGGTTAATGGAAGTCATTGAAAGACGATGTGAGTACAGGAAGAGACAAGTCTTGCTTACAGGCGCTTGGTTAGTCTGCACCTGCAGTAACATGTGCTGTTTTGTCCTCTTTATCTTAGGAAAAATATTATCACCAGACAGGGAGTGGAATGAAGGTTTACTAGCCTTGTTCCTGGGATGGCAGGACCAGGCCTGTATTCTCTAGAGTTTCAAAGAATGAGAGGTGGTCTTATTGAAACGTATAAGATATATAAAGGGATAGATAGGTAGATGCAGATAAGATGTTTAACCTGATTGTGACCAGGCTTTACAATTTAAAAATAAGGCAGACTTCATTTAGGTCCAAGATAAGGAGAATTTTCTTTTACTCAGATGCTTATGAATGTTTGGAATTCTCTACCGTGGGGGGCCACGAAGGCTCAGTCTTTGCATTCCTTTCAGTTTTAAGGCAGAGATTGATAGATTTTTGATTACCAGTAACATATGGGAGTGTTTAGCTAGAGTAAGTAAAAGGTATTGAAGTGTTCAATCAGCTATCAATGTATTTAATGGAAAGGCGACCTTGATGGGCTGAATGGCATACTCTTGGTCCTATGTTCCAAGAAAGTCCGTGATTTTCTTCACTCTGTTTCCTCTGGAGTCACTTCTCAGACAACCGAGGTTGTTGCTTCTGTTCACCTGTTCTAAACAGTCAGCTTCCAGCACATATCTATCAATATCAGTGCCAATGTCGATCTTGCTCATAGGTATCCTTGGCATGGTGCTTTTTATTCGGGAGCACATGATCCAATGGCCAATCCTCCGGATAGAATGTCTTTGACTATATGAGAGTGGCAGAACAGATGTTGCTGGCTTAATAATGAGTGTAGAGGATATTTTCTAATCAAACTATTCAGGAATGATATCACACATCTCTAGAGCAGGTGGAAATTGTAACTGGGTTTTCTGGCTCACAGATCGAGACTCTATTCTGCGCTCTTTAACGATGAGTGTATCTTGATGGAATTAACAGGTTCCAGGCTGCCTGAGTTAATGTCCCTGGCCTGCGAAGGGATACTGAGAATACTTCTGAAGCAACAAACTGTTCATCCTCTTCCTCTGCCTAGCTCACATTGTCCAGGTCTCATCACTTTAAAGGAGTATGTTGAGGGCACAGGCATGATGGAAACACAGTTTGGTACTGTTCATCAGATTACTGTTCTGCATGACATGAACAAAACAGCTACAGCTTATGTGATGCATGTGATGCATGATCATTTCAGCATTAAGTGACAGATTGTTGGTGGTTATGAAAGCTAGGTATGTGAAGCTATCCACTAGCTCCAGTCACATTGTCAATTCTGATAGATAGTGGTACAGCAACATGCTAAATCAGTTTTATTTCTGATGCTAATAGTCAAACAAGCTCTTTACAGGGAGTGAGAGACTGTCTCTTTGCCTCTGCAGGTATTCCACAGTATGGAATATTAGTGCAGTACAATCAGTGTACCACATCTCTCTGAAGGGACTTGGTAACCTTTGTCTTGAATCTCATATGAATAAGGCTGAATTAGTGTATATGTAAACACGGTCCATGAGATGATCTGAAGGTATATCTCAGACGTAAAGAGAGTCAGTGCTCGACCCAGCTGAGAATCTCAAAGGGTTTTAGTTGAACTGACCCATCATGCATCATGGCAAAAGAACATCATATTGAGCAGTTTTGGTGGGCAGTTAATTTTCTCCAGTAGCTTAAACACATTTGTTTAACTCGTTGAATATGTCACTGAGCTCAGTAAAGGCAACATACAGCAGTTTCCTGTGTTCACAGCATTTCTCTTGCAGCTGCTAGGTTGAGAAGATCATGGAAGTTGTAAATATTCACTTCTGAAATGACACTGTGATTTCAGGGTTGATGTGATCAGTCAGGGTCTGTAGGTTGACTTTGGCAAACACTTCTATCACAGTCCTCAACAAAGAGGCACCTCAATAGCTGTTGCAATTGCTCTGCTCACTCTTATTCTTGTACAGAGTCAAAATCTTTGAGTCACACATATCCTGGGGCAGTGGAACTATTCGTCCAAAGCTGTGAGTTTGGTTCATCACCAATAGCTGTCCTTGTGTCAGTGGACCTGCACCTTGCATGTCTTGGGGCTAAACCTCCTTTGAATTGCACTGAGGCTTTAGGCAGTGCCACAAGAGATTCAGTTTTCATATAGAGGCACAGTGGAGGACTTGTTGATGGAGAAACTGAAAAGTGGTTGGGGTCTGGTTTAATGAGTTGGCTGGATGATTGATTTGTGATGTCAACAGTGTGGGTTCAATTCACACACTGGCTGAGGTTACCCTGGAAAACTCTCTTTCCCAACCTCTACTCTTGCCTGTGGTGTGGTGACCGTTAGGTTAATCTATCACCAGTCACCTCTCTCTGATGATGAGAGAGTTGCCCTGTGGTCCAACTATGCAAGACTATGACAATTTTAACTTTTTTTTTAATTGATGAGGGAGGCTTACACATTTGACTCTTCTTCCAGCATTTCTGCTAGTCAGCAGCATTGGCTAAAAATGAAAAAGCCAACTAATGCACAAGGGTGGAAAGCATATTAACTCTTCACCCACACTCTAGTCTTATCATATCCACCTTTTTGATACATTCGAATATATACTGAATGCAAAATAACTGTAGCCCAGTGTTAATATTCTGGACTTCTTGAACAGTTTATAAATGAACTTTCTGGCAAGATGGAAGTTATTCTGTGTTAGAGTAACCATATGCACAAAGTGTGCTAATGTAATTGAGTATATCAGCATTAATAGAAATTTCCAACAATTTCTCCTGGGATTAAATCACTTTAATGCACAGATCAGATATTAATGATTTGTTGGTTTGCTAAGGGCTAGTTAAGAAGCAATTAGTGAAGAAGGTGCAAATTTCTGCATGAATATCTTCCATTTTGTAATAGTCACATGAAGGGTTACATGAAGGCCATGGAAGGAGTTGGCACCGATTCAGCAAGATTTTCAGTTCAAATAGCAACAGCTGGTCTAAGTTTGTTGAATGTTGAAAGACAAAGAGAAAGCAAAGGAGGAGACCTCTGCACATTTGAGGTTACACACACGATACAGACTCAGACAACCCTAGACAGAATTGCTTCAATCTTAATTAATAGCAATGTTTGACATATTAAGAGGAAAACTACTTTGTTAAACCAGACCTGTGACATTACTGCTGCACAGCCAGATACCAATCAATTAGGCAATATCCCTTGCATCCACGTGGCAACAATAGAAGATTTGGCAAGG
Organism: Chiloscyllium plagiosum; assembly: GCF_004010195.1. Classification (NCBI taxonomy): domain Eukaryota; kingdom Metazoa; phylum Chordata; class Chondrichthyes; order Orectolobiformes; family Hemiscylliidae; genus Chiloscyllium; species Chiloscyllium plagiosum. The sequence goes on along the minus strand of NC_057710.1, from coordinate 50,777,911 downwards.
ATTAGTTAATGCGCATTTCATTTGTATATTATGCAGATTTCGGATGCCCTGGTTTCATATGGTGCTATGACTGACCTTTGTGATACTCCACTAGTTACAGCTTGCCGACATGAAACATCAATTTGTGCTGATTCCTTCCTATCTGTTAACCAGTCTTCGATATGCGCTGATATAAAGTCTCCAACTTCATGAGCCCTAACTTGACCTGTGACACTTTATCAAGCACCTTTTGAAATCCAACTATACCCCAACTACTGGCTCTCATTTTTTCCCATAATTGTTACATTTCCAACAAAAACCATTAAATTTACAAAACCTATATTTCCTCTTTGTAAAACCATATTGATTCGGTCTGATAATGCTTTTTTTTCAGTGTATTGTTAAGCCTTCCTTACTAATAGAGTCCAGCATTTTCCTGATGACTGATATAGAGCTAAGCCATTAGTTCTGTTTTCTTCTCTCTTCCCCTCTTTTCTAGAATTGCATCGTTATTTTTGCTAGCTTCCAATCCACTGGAACCATCTGAAAAGTATGAAATTTCAGAAAATCATAACAACTACATCCAATATATTTGCAACGATCTCCTTCAGAACTTTAGAATGAAATCAGCTTTTAGTTTATATAATAGTGTTTCTCAGCTGATGTTAAACACATATTAGTCCCTTGGTCACCTTTCATTGTATCATTTGTGTTTCTACTGTGAAATTTTTATATATGTAATCGGGGGGTGTGGTTGTCACTGTCTGACCAGCATTCATTGTCCATCCCTCTGTATTCAAGTCAATCACTTGTCTAGAGAAAGGTTATGTGGATGCTTGAGGGATGACTGAGTGCTTTGTAATTATCACTGTATTTCTGAGTAATTCTAACCTTCAACACTAATCTAATATAATGATGTCACCATTTTTAAAAATAAAACCTTAAGTTATCTCAAGAATGTGAGTTAAAAGAAGTTCTGGGATTTACATACAAATGAACCGAAACTGCAACCCATTCTAAAAGATGAAAGATTTAACAGCAATCAAGGTTTGCTCAATATATCATTTTAATTGCATGATGCTGTGATTTTTTGCTATAAATTCTGTGTCTTATGATCCTGCCCCACTAGTTATCTGATGAAGGAGCAATGCGCTGAAAGCTAGTACTTCCACATAAACCTGTTGGAAATTAACCTGGTGTTGTGTGTTTTTTAACTTTGCCCACCCCGGTCCAACACATCATGATATAATTTGAGCTGAGAAAAATATAAACTCCTTGAAATAAATAGCAAGCTAGGAAGCATCTGTGAAGAGTAAACAATGAATGTTACCAGAGCAGTTCTGCTTCTCTCTGGAAATACTGCCTGATCCCCTGACTATTTCTAGCAGATTTTGCATTCAATTATATTTTGTTAAGTCTAAGATCTTCTTTTAGGTATCCATCCAGTATCTTCAAGTAGAGGATCCCATGATGACCTTCTATTTGATTACCTCTCTCTCACTTGGCTCATTCCTCCAAGCAATCTGCCTTGCCTTTCTACAGTCTGTTACTATGAGTACACTTTCTAAGCTTGACTTTAAGTAGTCTCCTCCTATTACTGGAATTATATACTCCAGAATCTCAACCTGAGCTGCAAATCTTCTGAAAATTCGTTAACTCCATAAACAAATTCATCCACAAGTTGATGTTTGCGCCTGTTTAAGTAACTTCTTAGGGAAAAACAAGGACTACAGATGCTGGAAACCAGAGTCTAGATTAGAGTGGTGCTGGAAAAGCACAGCAGGTCAGGCAGCATCCGAGGAGCAGGAAAATCGACATTTCGGGCAAAAGCCCTTCATCAGGAATAGAATAGAGCTGATGAAGGACTTTTGCCCGAAACGTCGATTTTCCTGTTCCTCGGATGCTGCCTGACCTGCTGTGCTTTTCCAGCACCACTCTAACCTAGACCCTAAGTAACCTCCTAGCTAACTAAACAACAATATGATATTGAATTGAAGGCCCTCTGTTTAATTGACAGCCGTTGTACAGTATCTTTTGTGTGTCTTTATGTACATGTTCCAAAAAGTATGCTGATTGAAGCTGTTAGGCAAAATAAAACACAATTCAAATTCCCTCAACGCAATGTTGCGCTGGGAGTAATTCCCTTATTAATGTTTTTTTTTACAGCAATGAGAACATGATCGCTCCCTCTTACACTGCAATGAAATTAGAAATTAGCCGCCGGGCAGCAGAACTGCTTAGACAGCCGTGGGTTCATCTTGTCCTCCAGCTGATCTGCCTTGGGAACTGCTCACTTCGCTCTCCGAATACTCCGAGTGCTCCGAGTCTCCTGTCAAATCGACAGATAAGTCTCAATTGTTATAAATGCTTTGATGGGGGACAAGCTCGATCCTTCGTACAAATGTGGCCTCATTTGTCACGGTGAAAGCTGCGTTGGGGTGGTTGGTAGCCGATTCGGTTGCGTTTGACAACCAGCTCTGCGGTTCCATCGCTTCAGTGCAGCCACAGTGGACTCTCAGAGATCCCTCTCGGTGCTGAGGTTAATATTGCAAAAATCCAACTGAGTCTTTATCGGATATCATCCACCCACCGTTCTTGAAATATCCGACCAGCATCTGGCTATGACAACACTGCTTTGGGGATTCCATCATCAGGCATACAAACCTATCCAAACGAGAAGCTATTGCACAACCGATAGATTCTTCAGTTTCTGTTAAAGAGCACCATTGTTACATTCTAAAGGAAACCCATTGCGAAGCTCGTTTTGTTGTTTCAAATATTTTCATTTGTTTTTTTTTTCAATTGTTTTAAGCGTTTGAGCTTCAAGTACAACGGCAAAGTTGAAAAGAAAGGCAAGTGCCTTGAATAATTGTTTGAAAGGACAGTTTCTTATGAGCATTGCAATAATGTGGAAGCTTTTAACTGATCTGTGTCCTGACAACACACTGTTAACTGCATTTCTCATCGATACTTTGATACAGGAAGATGTACACAAGGTTTATCTATAATCTGTGCAGATAGATAGGTAAATGTAAAAACATGCCCAAAGCATTGCTGGGCAGAAAGGATCTGTGCAAAATGCTGACCACTGGTAGTACCTCCAGACAGAGTCACTGTGACCTTCAGACAGAGGAGGGATTGGGGTTTGGCAACAGATGGGCTGTGAAGTGATATGCAAAACAGAAAACGACGTGAGGCCCACTGACTGACGCAAATGGCCTGCTCGAATCCAAACTCACCAAAGCCTCAGGTGGTTTGAAACCCAGCTCCCAGTGAAAGTCTGCTGGAGTTGGGAAATCCAGTCTGCAGTGTAAGCCGCAGACAGGTTAACTAAACATGGAAAGTACAGTCAGTTCATATTCCATCTCCTCAAGTTTTTTTCAGAACTGAAATTCCTATGCTAACCCATTTTCAACTATAAAGCATATGTAATTGTACAGGCAAGATAACTTGCCTGTACAATTACATATGCTTTATAGTAAAATGTGCTTTTAACTTATACGAATATTAATCAAATTATATTCAATGACACTAACCATGTAATAATATTGTATAGGAACAATAGTGGAACTGTGAGTAATTCATATTAGTATGGTGTATACATTTATTGTATCAGCACAATTTGAAAAGTCAATCTCTAAATATTGCTAAACATGAACATTTTTAGCTGATTGTTTCCATTTTACCACTGAGGAATATGACCTCATATAATCAATACTGTTATAATGAAAATTTCAAGTGCAGTACATCTAGCCCATTAAACTGTTCTTTATTTCATCTTTAAGATTAAGCATCCTCCTTTCTAAGAAAATACTGACCTATCTTTTTGCAACAATATACTCTTGTATTCTCTAATGGCCTTCATTTAAATTGGAGAATTTGGAGTTTGCTGATAACAGGGAGAGGCAGTGGTGTAACAGCAATATCACTGGACCTGTGCAAGTGGTGAGATTTAAATTCAATAAAGAGAAACCTATAAAACAAAAGCCAGTGTAATAGTGACCATGTAACTACTGTCCATTGTAAAAACCTATCTGGTTCACTTATGCCATTTAGGTAAGGAAATCTTTGACCTGGTCAGTCCTGCATATGACTCCAAAACTACAGCAACATGCTCAAACCTAAACTGCTCTTTGGGCAATTAGGTTTGGCAATAAATGCTGGCCTTGCCAGTGACTTATACAACCCATGAATGAATAATAATAATAAAAAAGTTAGTTTGGAAAAGTTAGACAAACCCCCAACTACACCTTACCCAGGCTACTTACACCCACCAGACCCTGGCTTGAAACCCCGTGGGACTTGACCATCCAGTTCTGTAGCTGGACCTGCTATTCCCCTGCATCATACTTGACACTACCCCTCTCCCCCTCCACTCCATCACTCCTCAGGCCCATACCTCACTGACCTGGTTCTGTGCCCTTCGCACTCCCTTCCGGGCTTGATGGGACTGATTGCCCTTTACTCGTCAGCATACCCCACACTTTCCATGTCACCATATCTGACCTTCTTACCTCACTCTACAGGTGAACTTACATCTCTCACCCATGGGCAAGCTCTCCCTTCCTCTGCACCACACCCACACCAGTCACTGTACATACTGCCCCTTCCCTTGCTCTGCGCCTGAGTCAATGTTGCCTGCCCTGACATTCATCCTCCCCACCTCCTCACTGGACCTAACTTCTCTTATCCATTCTGATCTATCCTAAATACTCACATCCCTTGCTATCTTGCACCTTGGCACCCTACCCACTTGGCATCCCAACTGTTCTCACTTGGCATCCTATTCACTTGGCACTGTACTTCCCTATCCAATTAGCATTGTCACTTTCCAACACCCTAATGACCCACTTACTTATATACCTAACATTTATCAGCAGCTATTTTACTGACTGCCTGGATCTTTAAATATCAGAATATGACAGCTTACTGCTGTGAAATAGGGGCATGATTTGCCTTTCCCTAGTAGTCCTGTGTTGTAAGAATGGAAATATAAGTCTATATTTCTGAACGAGCCCTGATTGGAGTCTCCTCTCTGAATGTGGAGCTCCCTCTTTTCAGGAATGGGAACTTTTGTGAGATTGCTACTCCTAGGAAAACCTGGCCAGATACTTACTAGGAGGCAAGGATTAACACCAAAATTAAATATATGTTTTCTCATTGTAACTTTGACAAGGAATCGGCAGAAAGTTCAATGAAGTGGGGGGCTTCTTTCATTTCTCCATTGTTTTCACTGATGTTATGTAGAGAGATGGAAAAGCCTGCCACAGAAATTCCTTCTGAAAATGTCAAATTCATTGGAAACAGTAATAGAATTGGGCCCATTGTTCTTGCTGTGTATTTTCTTCATTTTCACTGGGGAAAAATAATATTTCCTCTTATGGACAAGAATCATCCATGTAGCTCATTGAACCTGCCTCACTACATTATTTGGCCTGATTGATCTGTTAGACTACCTGCCTTCTCTCAGTCTCCCTTAATACCCCCTCTGTTTTACAATTTTACAGCAAGGGCACTTATATAAGATTGAAAAAAAAATAGGGTTGCAGTTCATCTTGGGCAGAAACACAAAACGTGTGCTAGTGAATTGGAAGCCAATTTTACACTCCGTCCAATTTCCTTCAGATTATTGGGTGTCACGTTGACTACCAATCTGTTCTGCCCATTTTTAAGATACTGCCTCTGATATATTTCATGCCAATGTACAATTGGATTGATTGCAGAAGAACTGAAATGGCTTGTTTAGGTCAGACAATATGCTTGAAAAACATCATTAAAGAATTTTTTTTGTTTTCCTTCCTGGAATCTGTGCTTTGACAGTGTGAATTGTAGTTTGCCCATGTCCCCACTGACAGATACAGTAGTGTTTCTCTTTCTGTTGATTTCCTGTCGCTGCACAGTGAGATGATTAGTGCCCTCTGAATATCTTGCTTTGCTGTTGTTTGTAGAGAAGGCAACAATTTCATTTCAAGAAGGTTGGGAAAATCAACTGGTTCAACTTGTTTGAGCTGATACAGCCCATCATTAACAAACCTGCATGTGTACCGAATACTGACAAGAACTGCACCAGAAACACTGAAGATACACTTTGCTTACTGTCAATTACTAGCTCAGAAAAGAGCTTGTACTCCAGCAGTGTCAAATGCATTTGGATGATCAACAGTGGTTTCTAACTCAATATTTTCAATGGCCAGATGAATGCCAGAAGCAAATTAATTTTTCACAGATCTAATTTTTACGGGTACTTCCCGAATTCAATACAGTGAGAAAACTAGGGCTCCAGGTCATACGCTATCTGATTTTGAAAGAGGTCCCCAGAAATCCCTGAACTAAAGCCTGGACATCACAGAAACAATATTCTAATTGGATGTGAAAGAAAAACCAGAGAACTGCAGATGCAACATCTGTGGAGAGAAAGTGGATTAGCAGCTATTCATTCTCACAGGCTGACCTTTACCCATTCCTTTGTCTGTATTTTTTCACCACTATCATTTACTCCTTCTCCATCCCTCACACGCCATTTTCAGCCTATTTTTTTTTTGGATTAGATTAGATTACTTACAGTGTGGAAACAGGCCCTTTGGCCCAACAAATCCACACCGACCCGCCGAAGCGCAACCCAAACACACCCCTACATTTACCCCTTTAACCTAACACTACGGGCAATTTAGCATTGCCAATTCACCTGACCCGCACATCTTTGTGACTGTGGGAGGAAACCGGAGCACCCAGGGGAAACCCACTCAGACACGGGGAGAATGTGCAAATTCCACACAGTCAGTCGCCTGAGTCGGGAATTAATTCTGAAAAAAGTGTCACTGGACTCAAAATGTTAACTTTGCTTTCTCTCTACAGATGCTGCTGGACCTGCTGAATTTTCCCTGCAATTTCTGATTTTACTTCTAATTGTATGTTTCCGGTGTGAAGCCAAATTGAGAAATTGCAGATGTGTACCCATGAGATTTTAATAATGAACTACACATTGCTACAAACAACACCAGACATTACCTGAAATGCACACACTGGAATAGATTTTGTGCTAAGTTTAGCATTTGGAAAAATAAGTGTCAAAAGTTCTAGATGTAAGTTTGCTCACTGAGGTGGAAGGTTGGTGATGTCATTTCCTGTGGTGATGTAATTTCCTGTTCTTTTTTTCAGGGGATCGTAAATGGGATCCAAGTCAGTGTGAGCCAACACATTGACTTGGATCCCATTTACCACCCCCTGAAAAAAATGAACTGGAAATAGCATCACCAGGAAATGACATCAACAACCCAAGGAAACCTAAAGACATAAATAGAAAGCGGGTCACTAACACCAATGCTTCACCGGAGGCTCACTGATGATGTTACCTAGTATGGTGATAAAACGTCTGTCAACTAACCTTCCAGCTCAGTGAGCAAACGTACATTGAGAACCCCAACTTGAGCTACAAATCTTCTCAAAACTCGCTAATGTGTCAAAAGTCTTTGGCTTCTTAAGGTGATGGGGATTTCAAGATGGGGTCTGAAGCTGAAATCTGGTTGAGTTGGCAATGCAGCATCATTGAAGGTTTTTCAAGAATTTCGGTAGAATTAAACAGGGTTACAACCTGGCACCAACTTTCTTTTTCTCCATACTTTTATTGAATGCTTTCACTGACTCAAAAGCCGTGCCTCCCTGTATGCCAAATCTGACAGCTGGAAGCTCAACTTGGCAAGACTGCCAACACCAAAGTGTGTAATGTCCTAGTCTGTGAGCTGCTGAATGCTCATGATGCCACATTGGCTGCAGACATGGAAACTCCACCTTCCATCATGCAAGATGTCTTATTAATAATGGATTTGATCCTACGCTAGAAACAGTCTCCTGAAGATTTATTAAGTGTTGATCACCTTTTTTTATTCAGTCATGTATTATTCATCATATATTGGCCATTCTAACTGCCCTTGAGCAGTTATATTGCTTTCTTAAACCTTTGGTTTGTGCTGCTAGGAAAGGTCTCATTAACAAGGCTGCGAGGCATTTTAAAGGGTATTGCTTGGCCTCATGCCTTCTTCTCACAGAAATCAGCTGATTGGGAATGTCCAAGTGATTGCTGAGGGGTTTGAGGACTTCTCAGAGATTTATCAACTTTTATCATTCGTTTGGTGCTGGAGGCTTGAGGAGGACTTCTGACACGCAGTGGGAGACTTTATTATACACTCTACCCAATTCTTGCCACACTTGAGCAACATATATTCAGGTATTTTCTGAGGACTTCAACTTAAAGGCAGTAACATTCAATGAAATATTCTGTCCCTGTCCTGATGTATGGAGGTTGCAACCCTAATTGGTACTTTGCAATTTTAGGTCATATATATAACCTCTATGGAAACCAAAAGTTCAAAATATATGATAGGATATGCCAGGCTCAAGATTAATACATAAATTCTGATTTTATTTACTCATGGGATGTTGGCATCACTAGCTGGCTAGCATTTATTGCCCATCCCTAATTGCCCTTGTGAAGGTGGTGGTGAGCTGCCTTCTTGAACCACTGCAGTCCATGTGCTGTAGGTAAACCCACAATGCCCTTAGCAAGGGAATTCAAGGATTTTAACCCAGCAATATTGCAGGAATATATTTCTAAGTCAAGATGGTGAGTATCTTGGAGGGGAATTTGCAGGTGGTGGTGATGTTCCCATGTATCTACTGACCTTGTCCTTCTAGGTAGAAGTGGTTGTGGGTTTGGAAAGTGCAGATTAAGGATCTTTTGTGAAATTTTGCAGTGCATTTTGTAGATGGTGCTCTGAGCAATGGTGGTGGAGGGAGTGGATGCTCGTGGATGTGGTGCCAATCAAGTAGCTTGCTTTGTTTTGGATGATGTCAAGATTCTTGAGTTGGAGCTGCACCCATCCAGGCAAGTGGGGAGTATTCCATCACACTCCTGACTTGTGCCTTGAAAATGGTGGACAGGCTTTGGAGAGTTGTGGGGCGAGTTACCTGTTGCAGTATTCCTAACCTGTTATGTGCTCAGTAGCCACTGTGGTTATATGGAGAGTCCAGTTGATTAGATTAGATTAGATTATTTACAGTGTGGAAACAGGCCCTTTGGCCCAACAAGTCTACACCGACCCTCTGAAGAGCAACCCATCCAGACCCATTCCCCTACCATTTACCCCTTCACCTAACACTTTGGTCAATTTAACATGGCCAATTCACCCAGCCTGCACATTTTTGAACTGTGGGAGGAAACCTGAGCACCCGGAGGAAACTCCACACAGATATTTACCTGAGGTTGGAATTGAACCTGGGTATCTGGCGCTGTGAGGCAGCAGTGCTAGCCACTGTGCCACCGTGCCGCCACTGTTTCTGTTCAATGGTAATTCTAAGAATGCTGATAGTGGGGATTCAGTGATGGTAACAGCATTGGATATCAAGAGACGGTGATTCGACTGCTTCACATTGGAAATGGCCAATGCTTGGAATTTGTATAATGTGAATGTTACCTGCCAACTGTCAGCCCAAACCTGGATATTGTCTACATCTTGTAGCATTTAAACATGGATTGTTTCAGAATCTGAGGATTCACGAATGATGCTGAACATTGTGCAATCATCTGTGAACATCCCCACTTCTAATCTTACGAAAGAGGGAAGGTTACTAATGAAGCAGCTGAAGATGGTTGGGCCGAGGAGACTACCCTGAGGAACTCTGCAGAGTCATAGAGTCTATGTACAGCATAGAAACAGACCCTTCAGTCCAACCCGTCCATGCCGACCAGATATCCCAACCCAATCTAGTCCCACCTGCTAGCACTCGGCCCATATCCCTCCAAACCCTTCCTATTCATATACCCATCCAAATGCCTTTTAAATGTTGCTATTGTACCAACCTCCACCACTTCCTCTGGCTGCTCATTCCATACACGTACCACCCGCTGTGTGAAAAAGTTGCCCCTTAGGTCTCTTTTATATCTATCACCTCTCACCCTAAACCTATGCCCTATAGTTCTGGACTCCCTAAACCCAAGGAAAAGACTATGTCTATTTATCCTATCCATGCCCCTCATAATTTTGTAAACCTCTATAAGGTCACCCCTCAGCCTCCAACGCTCCAGGGAAAATAGCCCCAGCCTGTTCAGCCTCTCTCTTTAGCTCAAATCCTCCAACCCTGGCAACATCCTTATAAATCTTTTCTGAACCCTTTCAAGTTTCACAACATCTTTCTGATAGGAAGGAGACCAGAATTGCACGCAATATTCCAACAGTGGCCTAACCAATGTCCTGTACAGCCGCAACGTGACCTCCCAACTCCTTGACTCAATGCTCAGACCAATAAAAGAGAGCATACCAAACGCCTTCTTCACTATCCGATCTATCTGCGACTCCACTTTTAAGGAGCTATGAACCTGCACTCCAAGGTCTCTTTGTTCAGCAACACTTCCTCGGACCTTACCATTAAGTGTATAAGTCCTGCTAAGATTTGCTTCCCCAAAATGCAGCACCTAGAATTTATGGTGTCCTGGAGCTGAGACGACTGACCTCCAACAACCGCAACCATCTTCAATTTTGCAAAGTATGATTCCAACCAGCAGAGAGTTTACTTCCTGATACTCAGTGATTCAGTTTTGCTGGAATTCTTTGATGCCACACTTGGTCAAATGTGGTCTTGATATCAAGTGCTGTCACTATCACTTCATCTCTGGATTTGAGCTCTTTTCTCCATGTTTGAATAAAGGCCATAATGAGGTTAGGAGCTGAGTGGCCCTGGTGGAACCCAAACTGGGAGCCACTGAGAGGGTTATTGCTGAGCAAGTGCTGCTTGATAGCCCTGTTGATGACACCTTCCATCACTTTACTGATGATTGAGGGTAGTCTGAGCGGGCGGTAACTGGCTGGGTTGGATTTGTCTGCTTTTTATGGATAGGAAACACCTAGGCAATTTTCTACATGGCTGGATAGATGCCGGTGTTGTAACTGTACTGGAATAGCTTGGCTAGGGGAGTGGCATTTTCTGGAATATGAGTCTTCATGATGGAATGTTGCAACCGTTTCTTGATATCATATGGAGTGAATCAAATAGGTTGAAAACTGGTATCTTGATGCTGGGGACCACTGGAGGAGGTCGAGATGAGTTATCCACTCGGCACTTCTGGCTGAAGATTACTGTGAAAGTTTCTGCCTTATCTTTTGCACTGATGTGCTGGGCTCTTCCATCATTGAGGATGAGATATTTGTGGAGCCTTCTCCTCCAGTGAGTTGTTTAGTTGTCCGCAACTGTTCATGAGTTCATTTGGCAGGACCATGGATTTTAAATCTGATTTGTTGGTTGTGGGATTGCTTAGTTCTGTCTATCATTTGCTACTTATGCTGTTTAACAAGCAAGTAGTCCTAAGTGTGCTGCTGGAAAAGCACAGCAGGTCAGGCAAGATTCAAATAGCAGCAGAATCGACTTTTCGGGCATAAGCCTGCTCCTTGGATGCTGCCTGACCTACTGTGCTTTTCCGGCACCACACTCTCAACTCTGATCTCCAGTACCTGCCCACCTCACTGTTTCCTATGCAAGTACTCCTGTTTGGCAGCTTCACCAGGTTGACACTTCATTTTTAGATAGGCCTGGTCCTGGCATGCCCTTCGGCACTCTCCATTGAACCAGGGTTGATCCCCTGGATTGATGGTATTGGTTGAGTGGGGGGATATGTTTGGCCATGAGATTGCAGATTGCGCTGGAGTGCAATTCTGCTGCTGTTGATGGCCTATAATGCTTCATGGATGCTCAGTCATGAGTTTCTTAGATCTGTTTTGAATTCTATCATATTTACCATGGTGATAGTGCCACACAACACAAGCAAGGGTATTCTCAATGTGAAGGTGGGACTTCATCTCCACAGGGATTGTGCGGTTATCACGCTCACTGATACTGTCATGGTCAGATGTATTTGCAGCTGGTAGACGGGGAAGTATGAGGTCAAGTATATTTTTCCTTCTTTTTGGCTCCCTCACTACCCCCTGCAGACCCGGTCTAGCAGCTATGTCCTTTATGATCTGACCCGCTCGACCAGTAGTGCTGCTGTTGAGCTATTCTTGGTGATAGATATTGAAATCCTACACCCAGAGTACAATGTGTGCCCTTGCCACCCTCAGGGGCATGCAAGTGTTTTACATAAAGCAGCACCATTTCTGAATGTAATTTTTCCTAATTGTTTAAAATTTTTTTGTCTGCAGAAATGATGAGGAAATACACTGGTGTTTCAGACCAAACATCTACAGCTGTAATTTACAGCAATAGTCCAATGTCAGCTATGTCCTACAAACCTTGCACACAAATTCCATCAGAACATGCAGGAAAGCTATTAAAATTAATGATTAATTATGGCCTTCTGATTTTAAGAGGAATTGAACTGTTGACATTTTCTCATTACCATCTACTAATTCCTATTGTATATCAGAAGCTACAAGTTTAGCCTAAAGGACGTGGGACCATAGCTTGCTTCAAAATTAAATTTGTGATTTTATGTTTAAAATAAAACTAACATTAAGATGAAGTCTTCCTTAGTCTGCCTTTTCTCTCTCTCCTTCACTCTGTAATTCCCTCAGGGATGTCAATCTTTCTCTATCTCAGTTTAATGCATATTTTTAACATTAGAGAACACTAAACAAAGCCACAAAGGCTATTGGAAGACTGTAGGAACATTAGAACCACTGAAACGCTGACTCTCAACTTCCTCTGGGCTACCTTGATCAGAAACTGAAATAGATTAGCCATATGAATACAAATCAAATACACATAAATACTGTGGCTACAAGAGCAGGTCAGAGATAAGGAATTCTGTGCTGAGTATCTCACCTGCTGACACCTCCAAGTTTCTCTTCTACCTATAATGTGCAAGTCATGAATGTGATTGAATACTGTTGAGAGTGTGGTGCTGGAAAATCACAGCAGGTCAGACAGCATCCGATGATCAGGAGAATCAACGTTTTGGGCAAAAGCCCTTCATCAGGAATACTCCCCACTTGCCTGCATGAATGCAGCTCCAAACACCATCCAAGACAAAGGAATCTGTTTGTTTGACAGCCCAGCCAACACCTTCAACATTCAATCCCTCCATTAGTTATGCTCATTTGCAGAAATATATACTATCCACAAGATGCACTGCAGTAAATCACCAAGGCTTCTTTGACAACACCTTCCAAACCTATTATCTTCAGAACTAGAGCAGCAGCTGTTACATGGGAACACCACCAACTGTAACGTCTCCTCCAAGCCACAAGCAATCCTGATTTGGAACTCCATTGCTGCTCCTTCAAAGTAATTGGATCAAACTCCTAGATTTCCATCTCTAACAATAAGAGAATCCACCTATAACCTACAAACTTCAGCGCCTTCAGCTCACCAGCGCCTTCTCAAAGGCAATTGTCTCACTTAGAAAAAAATGCCTCCTGCCATATTGATGTACCTAAAGTGCCTCAATGACCTATCTGTAATTTCAGAATGGTTGCATTTGACCTCCAGAAGTGACTGCTTCCACCAAATTACTTGTCTACAAAGTCATGGATCCCTGGACTCTGATAGCTCCAAATACCTGATTGACCATGGCAAACACCCGGACTGGAATTGGACAAGCCCCTTGACTGACATCATTCCCCCTTGACCCATTTGCTCTCCTTTGACTTTTACACTTGGCCATATCATTGAAGAACATGCAGTGTGTTTGCTACAAAAGCAATGAACTGTGCAATGATTTGTCCACTTATTTGGCTTTTGAGTGCTCCCCATTGTGACAAGCTGCCTGCCCCTCCTCCTGTGCAATCCACAAAGGTCGGCATCTTCCATGTAAGTACAAATAGAAGGAGCAGTAAGAAAACATGCCTGAGAGGCATAAGATGCATCCTATATGATGTGCAACGCGTATGCAAAACCATCTGCCAGAAATATGCAAGTCCTCTGTCTCTCTGAGTCTAGTCCAAAAGGGCTGAAGTTGTGTGTGAGCTGGTTTAGGAGCAGACATGATAATGTAGTGAGCCTACTGATTTGCTAGTGCCACCTTGTGTGGACAAATATGGAGGAGAATATGGAACATCTAGAGATATTATGGTAGGACAGAGTTTGATGAATTCTGAGACAAGCAAGTGGCAAGCTACTCCCATCTGGTACCCACTCTAGTGTACACAATGGGAATTTGCACCATTAAGTTTCTTAGGGATGGAAAGAAGGATTTGAAATCAGGCAAGTTGGGGTTTTAATGAGATGTAAATGTATGGAAAGAAGATAGTCACTATTCAATAGTGAGATTGTGAAGTTGCCTTTTATCACTTAAGAAAAACATCAGGAAATGTCCTCTTGACTTTGAGATTCTGAGTTCATTTCTGCTTAACATATTCTAAATTTCCTCCCATTTCCTGCACTTCTTCAGAAAGGTAAAATTCTATCCGAAATGCCCGAGTATATAAAAATCTATCATCCCTATTAACATCTTCAGGGAAACCAACACTCTGGCCTATGGAATTACGATTACATACTCCATCTTTGATTTTTAACATCATTTACTTGGACCCAGCAAATCATTTAGCTGAAAAAACAAACATTGCCTCCATATCGAAAGCCCACCAATTCTTTCTCAGACTATTAGTAATGTGAACAAAATATAATCCCAATCATGAGTGAAAAACAGAAAATGGCTACCCCGACCATAATTCATAGTTTCTCCACAAATTGTGGAGTTGTGTTCCTCGAGCGACGTAAATATTCTTTTTAGAATTTGCATCAAGCCTGCTGATTGACAAATGGACATCTCCTCACTTGAACAGGAGATCAAATAGTTGCTACTTTATAACTCTTTTAATAGCCAGCATTCTTAAAAATTAAAATCTCTCAAAATATCTGGGGATTACCCAGGAAGGCCAATTCACTGGCATAACAGTAATCTCACTGGGGATACATTTCATGTCTGAGTGCACAACGATAGAACTGTAGGGGTCTAGACCATGGTAATAATGCATTCATTTCACAAGTGCAATCTCATAGGGTTAAAGGATGAATTATTATCAAAGTCTCTTCTACAGGAGTTGAGGGTAGGCAATTGGGAATTAAACCACTCTGCTATTGCCTCACCATTCCTGAATTTTTCACCTGATGTGGCATTAGTGTTTAATACATTAATTTATGTATGCCGAGGTATATTGTTCTGATGTATAAATGATGTGAATATGCAAAATAGTGGGATAGATTTAATCTTTCACTATTGGACAAAATGTGAACAGATGTCAATGAGGAAGATAATCCCTTGAAGTGTGTAATGAACAGATTTTTTCACTTGCTTATGAGAAGTAGGTGTCACTGGCAAGGGTAGCATTTACGCCAATTCTTAGATGTCCTTGAGAAGGTAGTGGTGAGCTGCAGTCCAAGTATTGTAGGAACACCCAAGGTGCTATTAGGCAGAGAGTTCCAGGATTTTGTCCCAGTGATGATGAAAGATTGGTGTTAAATATTTTTAAGTCAAAATTGTATGTGCAACTTATAGTGAACTTTCAGATGTCAGGGGCCATCACTTTCACTTCCTCTCTGGAATTCAATTCCTCGTCCAATTTTAGACCAAGGCTATCTTCTCCCCTCAGTTTTCTGCTTGGCGAACATTTATAAATTTCTTCTGATATGTTTATGAATATTAATACTATGATAACAATGGATGCTCATAACATTACATTCGGCTGTTATGGCAAATGGAACGACAATACAGGTAGTTCTCCAATAATGCCGTGGTTGCATTCCAGCAAAACCTCGCTTAATAGCAAATTGCTTCATAAATATAATGGGGCCTATGGGAAAAGTGGGGTTAGGGGCAGACCAGCGTAGAATAGCACTCACAATCGCTCAAAAATCACCCGAAAACCAAACACAGTCTGAGTGAAGGTTGAACTCATATTTAGTAATGAAACAAAAGTAAATTTAACACAGTACATTTAAAAAATGTAAGAAAGCTGCTCTCTGCGCAGTACATCTCACAGAAAGCTGCTCTGTTGGCAGCTGACATTGCATTTGTGCAGAATGGTACTGTGACTTCAGTGCAGACATCCTGCATGCGTAGAATGGCATACAGGCATCGATGCATGTGCAGAACGGCACGAAGACCGGCACCAGCGTTGTGCATGTGCGCACACCAATGCACACGCAGAATGGGAAGAACATTGGTGCATGTGCAGTATGGTACGGAGATCACTGCACGGAACAAAGCGCATGAACTGATTCCTGCTGGAACCACACTGTTGCCAATTAAGTGATCCAAATTACCATTCCCTAATTCTTCAGTGATGTTATAGCTAAATCGCACTGCTAAAACGCATGTCATCCAAGAAATACCTGTATGTCGAAATCTCAGGTGCATGCAAGAGAATCAATTAACTCCTCAGGATTGCAAAAATCAAAACCTTTTCAAATATTACAGCTCCTCCTTTGTTTAGGCATCACGGATAAGATCAAAGGATAAACATGGCAAGCCTCCTTGCATCACTGTAATTTCAAGATACACAATTGTGGCAATTTCCATTGGCATAGACCAGGCAGAGGGAAGAATACACCAAAAAGGGTTTTGTATTCATCTGTCACATGAAAATGAATCTCCAAACTTTGTTTGGATTAGTGCTAGAGATCATTAACAGGCAGAACTGCAACCCAATCAAGCTCAGAGTCATTGTCTTTAATAAATATAAACGTCAAGAGCAAAACATTACTTCATAAAGTGCTCGGAGTCTCCAAAACCCTGATTTCAACCGAGTTCATTTAGCAGGAATGATTCATGCTGGTCTCAGGGCTCAAATGCTGGGCAGGTAAATACTGTTGCTTTTTTGCACCAATTTTTCCATTTTAAACTGCTGGACTTCCAGAAACATGGAAGCTGTTTGTTACCAGTTGGAGAGAGAGACGGGAGCTAATATGTGAATATTGTAGGACAGTTGCATCATAGGCACCACAAGATGGGGTTTAAAATAAATCACATTGACTTGTATGGCTGCAAATGCATAAGGGATATAGGAGACAGGAAAGGAGAGATGAGCCTGCAAAGTATCTTGTTTTTGCCACCTTCAGAATTCGGTGACCTGCAGAAATGAAAGCATTCATTTAGGCTTATTTGTGTGCTGGTTTTGATCAAATCAGAGAATCTTTACAGTGCATTTAGAGACCATTTGGTCCATCGCACCGACCCTCTGAAAAGCATCCCACCCAGACCCATCCTGTTATCATAACCCTGTAACCCTGCCAATCCACCTTATCTGCACGCAATGGGCATTGCAGCATGCCCAATCCACTTAACCTGCACATCTTTGAATTTGGGAGCACCCTGAAGAAACCCACATAGATACAGACAGAATGTGTAAACCCCACATAAACAGTAACCCAAGGTTTGAATAGAACCAGGTCCCTGGTGGTGTGAGGCAATAGTGCTAACCACTCTGTCACCCAACCACTTTTTAAATCATTGGCCAGGCTTCAATTGAAGTATTGTATCTAATTCTAGGTCCCTTACATTAAGAAAGCTTTGGACAGGCTGTTAGGGAGATTGACCAGAATGGTGTAATGCATTAGGAATGTAAGTAATGGAGAAAGACTGGAGAACCTTGGATTATTTGTCTTCATCAGCGGCTAAATGGAGATTGAACAATTCAGAATTGTCAAGGATTTTTGTTGTGAATGAGGCAAATCTGGTTTAACTGACAACAGGGTCAGTGATAATTGTTCACAGATTTAAAACTGGTGAATGAATCAGAAAAGCAATCTTTTGCATGGCGTGAATTTTTATGAAGTTGAGTAAGTTGCTTGAATGGAAGCAGATTTAATAATAACCATCAAAACAGTATTGGACTAATATCCGAAAAGGATGAAAATGGTAATGAGGGAAATAAGAACATTAGAAATAGAGGAATAGATGATTCGGCCGATCAAGCCTGCTCTACCGTTCAGTACAATCATGGCTGATCTTCAGCCTCAAGTTCATTTCCCCATCCTACTCCTCATAATGTCTGGATTCCTTGAGAGATAAAAAAAAACACTATTTCATCCTTAACTATATAATCTCAGCTTTAAATGTACAAATATATAAGTTAAATATGCAACACTAATTGTTTAGCATTTTCAAAGAGCAGACACATGTATAGCGGACTGAATGGCCTCCTTTTGTACTGGATTTTTCTTTGCTATCAGCATTCCTTTAAGGAAGAAGCAAATGTGGTGGCCTTTTGAGACAGGCTGAAGCCTTTAAGTGAAAACTTTAATTATGGCAACAAAAGATTTTAAAAAGTATATGTAATTTTATTTTTATGATATAAGCAATTTTTTGATTTGTTTAAAGCTATTATTTTTAAGGAAGAAACTTCAATTACAGATGGAAAAGTGGTGGACAGTATTTTTAGAAATGATTTTAAATGATTCAATTGGTTTGTGAGCAACATTCTGATGCAAAAATGTCAATGTGTTGTTTCAGGACTTCATAGTTATAAATCACGGTGGCTCAGTGGTTAGCACTGCTGCCTCACAGCACCCGTGTCCCAGGTTCAATTCCAGCCTCGGGCAACTGTCTGTGTGGAGTTTGCACGTTCTCCCCATGTCTGTGTGGGTTTCCTCCCACAATCCAAAGATGTGCAGGTTAGGTGAATTGGCCGTGCTAAATTGCCAATAGTGTAGGGTGCATTAGTTAAAGGGAAAAGGGATTTGGGTGGGTTAGTCTTCAGAGGGTCGGTGTGGACTTGTTGGGCCGAAGGGCCTGTTTCCACACTGTAGGGAATCTAATCTAATCTAAATACTATCATAGAAAGTTAACATTATAAATGTTGATCTGAACAAAATGTGTGAGAATGCACAGAACAATGCAAATCATTTACGCATGTGAGATCAAACCTTGAACATATCATAACCGCTCCTGATCCCTTGTATTATATCATAAATAAAACGTATCCTGTCCCAGTTATTACACCAAAAGTAATCTCCTAAATAGAGATATCCTTAATGTTTAGCCACATTGTGCAATGAGAGTTATTACCCATTCACAGGAATTTTTCAGTAGCATTTGGTGCTGTCAACTCATTATTTAATCACTATATTGTAGAACACTCTCTGAAAGCATTCCTTTAAGGTGTTTGATAGTTATGTTGTAGAACACGTCATGGATTATCCCTTTAAGGTGTCATGGCTAATTCCTTTTAGGTAGCTGACAGCCATGTTATGCAGCATGATTAAGGAATATGTCTAAATTAAACATTGCAAAAGTACAAATAGAACATTGTTATAGGTTATCCTTTTAAAAATAAGCACATGGCATGTTACAAAGTAATATTCCAGCATCCCTTTAAATGGAATCTACACATGGCTCAGGATGAGAAGACAAATCTAAAATGCTTTTTTGTAAATCAATAATGTATAAAGTATTAATAATATTACCATTACCCATATTAAAAAATTCTGAATGGATTCTAAATCCTTATTTAGACCTTTACTACAACATAAGTGTTTAATTATACATGAAATAACTGTCTTATTATTAGATTCATATTAATTGATAAGAATAATTTAATGCACTCGATAATTTTATAGCAGAATGTTGCAGTTTTGTTAAACATTAAGTACTGGTTTATAGCAGGCACTTAAATATTTTTAATATAATTTGCCTAAACCATATTAGTAACACATTCAAAATATTTTGTGTATTATTTGGAAGATCAGTCTGTATGATTTTATAAGCTTTCTCCTGGAATTTCTTGCTCATTCCATTCTTCTTGAATGCCATTTCTTTGGCTCTCTTATTCCCAAAACAAATGCTGTGTTTCCCACAGAGGCTAGGGCTTGTGGATCACTCCTTGGAAACTGATGTTGTTGCTGACTTAAGCAAGGAGGCCTGGTTGTTGGGGAAGGAAAGTCCCTCCAATCTTGAGCATGAATGTTAATCAAGGTTTGGATTCCAAATTCTTATTCACATCCTCCAGAGCACAGGGCTCTCACTGCTACATAATTACTCCTGAAATGATACATGTTTAACTATGGCCAAACCAATACTCTGCAATAGCAATGATGAAATGTACTCAATTATTTTATTCTTGAAGTATTATGTTAAAAATGCAAAATAGTATAAAGGTGCATTTAAATCATTGCTGAGAATTATTTTTACTGAAAATTCAAAATTCCATTTTGAAACCCTCAATGCAACTTGTCATCAAGTTTGAAAATAATAGGACAGAATATTAAGCAAATTCCGAATTAGTAGGAAGGATGTTTCCAGCTTAATTTTACTCCATTGTTGATTTGAAAACAGCATTTCAGGATTTACTGAAATTCTCCCCGGCTTTCGCGTAAGATATTTCGTGAATATACAAGTATATTTAGTTTTTAACAAATACATCATCCTAAAATGTTGTGAAAGATGTTAAATCATTTCATGTGTAGTGCTGAAAGAGACATAATTTGTTGAAGCATTTTGTCTTGCACTCATCAGAACAATTTGCAAACATTACCAAAGTAAAGGGGCAAGTGAGGACTGCAGATGCTGGAAATCAGAGCTGAAAATGTGTTGCTGGAAAAGCAGAGTAGGTCAGGCAGCATCCAAGGACCAGGAGAATTGACGTTCGGCATGAGCCCTGAAGAAGGGCTCATGCCCGAAACGTCGATTCTCCTGTTCCTTGGATGCTGCCTGACCTGCTGCGCTTTTCCAGCAACACATTTTCAGCAAAGTAAAGGGGCAACAACATTTATATTGTAAAACAGTAGTGTGTTGATCGGTTGGCAAATAGACCCAGACTGATAGAGGTGTTGCTATGGGGAATGCACCAGTTAATGATGTGCTCTTTGATATGATCTCCCAGTCTTTGGACAGCTTCTAAACCTAGCATCAAACTGGCACTGAAAATCATAAACCATATTATTCATTTATGTGATAGGCAGAAAGTGTTTTTGGCTTGACAGCAACATTCTGTTAATGTCAAATACCACTTGTTAGGTTACTGCATCACAGCAGCATGAAACAGCCAACTTCGCCTGTTGCTCAACCTTTTGAGATACCTTACCTACCCAGGTAATCAGAGGAAGATTGGGCACATTTCAGGATAAAAATGATAGCTGTTCATAAGTCTGTGTTATGTACAGTGAATGAACATCTATTCAGGGTAGCCATTATACTACATGTGGCTTTGATGCACCTTATTTCAGCAAATCCTCTTGGATGTTTGCAACATGTAAGGTACTGACCATACTCAACTAGTTCGCCTTTGCCAAACCCACAACACAATGTCCAACACTAAATGTGATTCTGTGATTGAACAACCTTTGCTAAATAATCTCGATAGCACAAAGAATTATACAGACAACCCGTTAAAAATCTTTAGTCTGGTTTGCACTATGGTACAGTTGTGTGTTCAGGAAGCTGTTTCAATTCTGCAAAATAGATTACAGACATTCTTTGGTTTATTTCTCAGCAGAATGCCTTGACCAAACAGAGTCCATCTGCCTGGTTTAAAATTTGAACCAAGCTTGACAGTTAACTGTCAGTCATTATTGACTCATGATTTTCCATGGTGATAGCTTTATCAGTGTCCACTTGCCAGCCAATCAGCACTCCCCTTTCATTAAATAACATGGCGTTTTTCCTTTGCTCTTGGTATTTAGTCTATTTGTCCTTAGGTGTGCAAGGCAAAAAGCTTCAATAAATTGTATCATTTCAACAACAATTCTCAAGTTGTGCACTACCAAATGACAATTTACTGTGTATTCAATACAATGCATATATCTTTTAAAGAAATTCACATAAAAATGTTACAATTATCCAAATAAACAGACATACGATGTATGTGTGCAGCTGTGTAGTATTCATGAAGGGCCCATGCAGACAGCTCACAAGCAGGGACATGAAAAAAAAATTTATAGGTACCCTGCATTGAAATAAACAGTCCGTCACAAGGAAAACAACTTCGAGGTACTGTTGATTTGTAGATAGTTGACTTAAAATGCAATGTGATGAAAATGTTTATTGCAGAAATATATTTTGTAAAACACACTAACAATTTTCTTTTGACATTCTTATTTACAGACGTGTAATATAATGTTCATGTAACATCTGAAACACACATGAACAAAACAAGATCAATATTTAGAAGCAGGAGAAGGAACCAGTTTGTGATGGATTTTGGACATAATTAGCTTTGGTGCAGAGTGCTGAAGATATCAAACACCAGAGGATTATGCTCTGAAAGCCATGAGTTTCCCATGCAAGTGATGTGAAAGAATCCTCTGAGTATTGATCCTCATAAGACTAAACTCTAAGTTTCTCAAACTCCCCGACCTTGCAGACTTTCCACTCCCTGTCTTTTCTGATTAGGAAGTTTATGACAGGAATAGGAAGCAACTATGACATTGGATGTATAAGAGATCAGTTAAACTCGCACAATATTGTTTTCAGAACATACATTATTTTCTAGAAGACTATTTCAGCTAATGAATGGGTCTCATTGTCGTGATGCTTCAATCCTTTATCTGATGCTAAAAATGGAGTCAGAAGCCAGCTTCGATACTTGACAGCCCTCCCCAAATACAGTCTTAATTTGTCCTTCAAATTCTGGAGAAGCCAGCAACATAATAGAATTGGATGGTGTCTTGAATTCAATCCAAAATGAACAAATTTCCCATCTATTACCTATTATTCCCACACCCCGGAGGCTCCTAATCTCATTCCTGATGAAGGGCTCCTGCCCAAAATGTCAATTTTCCTGCTCCTCAGATGCTGCCTGACCTGCTATGCTTTTCCAGCACCACTCTAATTTTGACACTGATCTCCAGCATCTGCAGTCCTCACTTTCACCTAGTTGATATTAACCTTACTGTGAATCCTCTTGCAAGGATGCCTACCATGAAGACGTTCTCCTCCTCACTTTACAAATATCTTAGTGAGTCTCTCTCTCTCTCTCACTGCAACCCCCAGGTCATCTCCTCTGCCCTGAAGCTCTTCAACCACGTCCTGAACCAGACTCACCTAACTGCCAATCTTCCTTCCTACCTATCTGCTCCACCCTCCTCTCTGATCTAACACCTTTATCCCAACCTCCATCCACCTATTGCACTCTTAGCTACCTTCTCCCCAGTCCCACCCTCCTTTCATTTATCACGCCACACGGAGGTTCCCAGCCTCATTCCTGATGTAGGGCTCCTGCCCGAAACATCGATTTTCCTGCTCATCGGATGCTGCCTGACCTGCTGTGCTTTTCCAGCACCACTCTAATCTTGACTCTGATCGCCAGCATCTGCAGTCCTCACTTTTGCTTAGATAATGATGCTCATTTAAGAAGTCGTGCAGACATGATGGGCTCAATGACCTCCTCCATGAGATAAGAGTTCTGTGATTCTGGTTCTATTCTCAGAAGAGATTGACTAGGAAAGTCTTACTGAGGAATGGAATTAATGTCAGTAAAATCCCGTTGTGTTTCCAGGGGTTTCAACAATACTATGATTTAGATTAGATTACATTACAGCGTGGAAACAGGCCCTTCGGCCCAACAAGTCCACAACGACCCGCCGAAGCGTAACCCACCCATACCCCTACATTTACCCCTTACCTAACACTACGGGCAATTTAGCATGGCCAATTCACCTAATCTGCACGTCTTTGGACTGTGGGAGGAAACCGGAGCACCCGGAGGAAACCCACGCAGACACGGGGAGAACGTGCAAACTCCACACAGTCAGTCGCCTGAGGCAGGAATTGAACCCGGGTCTCTGGTGCTGTGAGGCAGCAGTGCTAACCACTGTGCCACCGTGCCGCCCTGATCTGAACATATTAATTCAACCAATTGGTACAACAGTGCTCAGTAACCTCATATGGCTGCAGGTCTCATCAAAACTTACAAGTGAAATATAACTAAAACCAAAAGGCAAAAATTCCAGAATTTTAAATACCAATGATAACTCCTCTCAAACATGAGTAAAACCAGGGGTTTCTCTTTCCATTTAAGAGTTTTCTTCCCTCCCCTGAGATGGTCCATAGGTGCTAGACCCTGAGCTGATTATTATCTCTTAGTGTCACTAAGGCCAAGTGGAATGCTCCAGGTTTTAAACTGTCCTGTACCCCACCCTATCTTACCCCACTGATGAAGCAATGCTCAGTGCACACAGCAAGAACAACAGTGTGCATTTATATAATATGGCATACTAACATGTTCTAAGGTGCTTCATTAGACTGTTAGCATACAAATGTTCAATTCACATGAAGAGATATTAGGATAATTGCATTGTCAAAGGGGTAGGTTTACAAGAGTGTCTTAAAGGAAAATTGACAAGTACAGAAACAGAAAATTTTAGGGAGGCAACTCCATAGCTTAGGGCCTGGACAGCTGAAGGTGCAACAACCAACAGAGAGGAGAGAGAAACCTGATATGCAAAATAAACCAAAATTGAAGCAAATTTTTGGAAGCTTGTAGGATTGAAGGAGATTACAGAAATATGGAAACGTGAGACTATTGAGTGACTTGAACACAAGGAATACTAACTGAACCTTTGAGTGCATAAGTCAGATATTCCAGCTCCCTTTTTGACTGCAGATAGAATTAATTTATATATGTGAATGAGGCAGAATTGTGGACAGTTCCAAATCCAACAAACTACTTAGTTGTGGGGTCCAAAACTGCTCACAATATTCCACATGCAGTTTGGCTATGATGATTTGGGGTGGGAGAGATTGTAAATTATTAAATCAGGATACAGTCATGGTGTGAGTAACACAGAGTTCAGCTCAATAGAGTACTACTTTGACAGAGTGCTTCACTAGAAGACTTGGTTTATGAAGGAATTTAGCACAGTGATGGAAGAGGTGGTGCCCTGGTCATTTATATAAAAAAAGGACTGGCATGGAAGAGGGAGTGAAAGACACGAGAGCTGAAGTCTACTGACATTAATTAGGTAAACTTGTAGGTGGAATTTATGTATTTTGTTTCTGAACTATGGCAGTAGTTTAAACAAAGACCTGGGAAATATAAGAACTGCATTAAATTTGTAGATGAACAAAATAATTAATATTATTGCAAACAATCACTGGGTGATACTTCAGATTTTAAAACTGCTTAGTTAAACAAAATATAGCAACCAGGGGAATGCAGGAAGTGTTGCGATTATAACATGTGGGGAATGCAGGTCACCAGTGTGATTGGCATCGGGAGAAAATAATGACTGCAGATGCTGGAGATCAGAGTCGAGATTATGGTGCTGGAAAAGCACAGCAGGTCAGGCAGCATCCGAGGAACAGGAGAATCAACGTTTCAGGCATTCCTGATGAAGGGCTTATGCACTAAATGTTGATTCTCTTGTTTCTTGGATGCTGCCTGACTTGCTGTGCTTTTCCAGTACCACACTGATTGACATCTGGAGTTTGTGGAGAATTGGTTCGGAGTTTTTGGACTGGAGTCTGAGCTTTATTCACTGTGATGGATCGGGAGGGAGATGAAGTGCATAAGTGGTGGTATCGGGTGGTGACAATTACCTGAACACTTTGTTCTGACAGGACAGAGTTCCAAAAGGGCGTTAGATATGGTCCTCAATCAGGGACAAGAGTGTGTGACTACAAGTGAGAAAGATATGGGAATTGTCAAAGAAACACTGGAGAAGTTCCAGCCCTCCCACATGCCAAAAGTATGAATCTCTTACAGCCTTTGTGGCTGACAGCAGGGACTGCAAAATGGATGGTAAAACGGACCATTCAAGTTTGGGGACTAAAATAGAATATTTTTGTAAGAGTCAGCAGAAGTTTCAAAAAGAGAGAGAGAGAAAACGCTGTTCTCTGCAACTAAGAATGTGTCCCAAAGGCTGCCTAATGTTAGTGTGAAGGAATTTGGAGAAGGATTGGAAGGGTCATAAGACCACAAGACAATAAGATGTGGGAGTATAATTAGGTCATTAAGCCCATTGGATCTGCTCTGCTGTTTGATCATGGCTAATATGTATCTAAACCATATTTGCCTGCCTTCGCCACATAAAGTTTGATCCCCTTACTAATCATGAACCTATCTATCTCTATCTTAAATACACTCAATAGCTTGGCCTCCACAGCAAAGTGGAGTTCCACAGATTCACCACCCTCTGTCTCAATTCTAAAGGGTACTCCCTTCACTCTGAGACTGTGGCCTGGGGTCCTAGTCTCTCCTATCAGTGGAAACATCATCTCCACATCCACTCTATCAAGGCCTCTTCGTATTCTGTAACTTCATTGTGTACAGACTCAAAGTCCTCAATCACTTCTCATATGTTAAGCCCTTCATCCTCAGGATCATTCTTGTAAACATCCTCTGGACCACCTCTGAGGCCAGTACATCCTTCCTAAGATGTGGGGTCCAAAGCTGCTCTCAATATTCCACCTACAGTTTGGCTAAAGCCTTATACAGCCTCAGCTCTTGTATTCTAGCCCTCTTGAAATGAATGCATATATTGCATTTGCCTTCCATCTGCCAACTAACCCTCCATGTTAACCTTAAGAGTGTCCTGAACTAGGAATCCTAAGTCTCTTTGTACCTCAGATTTCTGAAGCCTTTCCCCATTTTGAAAGTAGCCTAAGCCTCTATTCCTCCTACCCAAAGTGCATAATCTCACATTTACCAAATTGTGTTCCATCTGCCACTACTTTGCACACTCTTCTAGCTGTGCAAGTCCTTCTGCAGCCTCCCTGCTTCCTGAACACTACCTGTCCTGCTATCAAATTTGGATCATCTGTAAGCTTAGCAACAATGCCCTCAGTTTCTTTGTCCAGATCATTAATATATAACGTGAATAGTTGTGGTCCAAACACTGACTCCTGTGGAACTCCACTAGCCACTGGCTGCTACCCTGAAAAAGGCCTCTTTATCCCCACTCTCTACCTTCTGCCAGTCAGCCAGTCCTCTATCCATGCCAGTATTTTGCCTCTAATACCATGGGCTATTATCTTATTTATCAGCCTCCTGTGTGGCTCCTTGTCAAAGGCCTTCTGGAAATCCAAATAGGTCACGTCCATTGGCTGTCTTTTGTCTAATTGCTCATTACCTCCTCAAAGAATGCTAACAGATTTGTCAGGCATGACCTCCCCCTGACCCTATGCTGACTCAGCCCTATTTTACCATTCATTTCCAAGCATTCCTCAATCTCATCCTTAACAATGGATTCTAAAAGTTTACCAAAATCTGAGGTCAGGCCAGCCGGCCTATGATTTCCTGTCTTCTGCCTCTTCACCTTCTTAAACAGGGGTATTAAATTAGCCATTTTCCACTCCTCTGGAACCCTCCCTGACTCCAGTGATTCCTGAAAGATCACCAACAATGCCTGCACAGTTTCCTCAGCTTCTCTTTCAGAATCTATCTGTTGTGGTCAGTTCACATAGTCCAGTTTAAATCAGTGTTCCCTTAGAAAGATATTCTGTTACTCATACCCCCTGGTGTTGGTCGATATGTGACTCCAGATCCATAGTAATATTGTTGACTCCTTACTTCCCTCTGCGATGGCCTAACCACACAGTACAAGAACAATTAGAGATGGACAGAAAATGCTGGCCTGGTACTCAGATCCCATGAAAGAATAAAAAAAGTTTACTCTCTGAGCCACAAGCAAATTGGTACAGCATAAATAAGATCTGAGCATTGAATGTGTAGCTTAAAGATTAGTGAAAGCAATCAGTTTCAATTCATGAAGTATTAGCGTTGGTACTGAAGAAAGAGAGAGCTATTCCTTAGGTTCAGATTTCATCTGAAATGTGTCATGATAAATCAAATAATGAAGACCAAAGAGAGGGTTTAAAACTAAAAAGTAGTATAGAAGACAAAGTTCAAGAGATGGAAATTTAGTGAGATAATGTGAAAGGACTAGATATCAGTACAGGAGAATGATAAGAATACTTGGAAGGGACTGAATATATAACGTAGGAGTGCACCGGTACCGAGGCTTTTAGAGAAAGGTAAAAAAAAAGACATAATATAGGCTCTTTCTCAGAATGCTTGCAACACTCATGATGGTTAAATTGATAGCACACATAAAAATGAGTATAATATGGTCGCCAGGACAGAAATGTGGTTACAAGGTGACCAAGGCTAGGAACTAAATAATCAAGGAGATTTATCATTTTGAAAAGAGAGAAAGAAAGGAAAAGGAGGCAGGATATCACTGTTAACAAAGGATGAGATCTGTGCAAGAATTAATCTTAGCTTAAAAGATCAAAATGTTGAATCAATTTTGGTGGTGACAAGAGGTAGTGGTGATGGTGGTGGGGGAAGGGGGGAGGGGGATGTTAAAAGGGGTGCAAAAAGCAATTGATTCCTGACCACTAACTGTGGGAGAAATAATAAATCAAGAAATAATGCAGATTTGTCAGAAGGAAATTGTAATAACTATGGGTCATTTTAATTTTCATATATTTTGCACAAATCAAATGAGCAATGGTGGCCTTGAGATGAAGATCATAAACTATTATTGAACAGTTTCTTTGAACAATACGTATAATTTTAAGGACATAAGATATAGGAGGAGTTGGCAATTTCTTTGAGCCTGCTCTGCCATTCAACAAGATCATAGAACCAACCTGAGAACATGTTACTTTAGACCTGGTATTCTGTAATGAGAGAAGTTTAAGTAATGATCTCAAAGTAAAGAATCCTCTAGGGAAGAATAATCATAAGAAGATAATATTTCACATTCAGTTTAATGAGAAGATTCTAAATTCTGAAACATGCCCCATGAATGCAAACAGAGGTAATCACAAAGATACAAAGACAATTGATTCAAGCAAATAGATGCAAATGCAAAATGGCAAAAAAGCCAGTGTCAGTCATTTAAAGAGATATTTCACTAATCTCATCAAAGATATAACTAATTGAGAGAGAAAGATTCTACAAGAAGAATGGACCATCTCAGGCTAAGAAAATTAAGGATGACATCAAATTGAAAGAAAAGGCATACATTGTGATATGGATTAATGAATGATAGACCAAAAGATTGGGAAAAGCAACAAAACAGAAATTAGAATCTGCGAGGAAACTGGTCAGAAATATAAAATATACAGTAAAGCTTGAATTTTCAGGAGAAAGTAATGATAAGGTGTGTTGAACTATCAAACAGCCAAGTTATTTAAATCCTCTGCTTTTTAAGTTTAGGAAAATAAAAAGCCTACTGTGAGTCTGAGTTCAAATAAAAGATACTTGCAATTTCAATAACTGTTTGTTGACATAACCCAAAATTATAATAATTATATTATTATTGCTCTCACAAACTATCATTATCACAGTGGAGGGTTGTATATCACAGTTTGACTGAAAGCTCCATGATGTTATTAATGGATTGGCTATCTTTGGGGAAGATTAATACAATTTTTTTTTATGAGAGATTTTGGCCTTAAGGGCATTTAATTGTAATGAATGGATATTTATCAAAGAGAGTATTTTTACATGGTAAGGTTTGTAATCAGTGCTCCATTTTTGATTTTGCAAAAGTATGGAGGATAATAGCTCATTTGGATATTCTCCCTAGTAACACCTTGCCCAATCAGAGTTAATTTCACAATTAATTGAAACATTTTTGCATGCAGTATAAATTTTTTCTCCCTTTGAAATTTAGCATTCTTGCATCTGTCCTGATGAGAGCAAGATCAAAAGCTTTGACAGTCTGTTTCTTTTTTCAGTGGTACTTATTTCATGGCTCCAGAGGTCTGCTCGTGGTGGATACTGGATGATTTGGCATAGAGGGTATAAGAGAAAATTTATGGGGTGAGATATGGGTTGGCACTAAATTGGAATAGAGTCTATAAGGGGTACAAAGCACCATGGAGATAGTTGGGGACATAGGTAGGTAGGTAGGTAGGGGGCACAGTTTAACAGGCACTGGCATGGTTGAGGCGTGGTGAATGGGTGGAGTGACTGTTCTGAGGGGTGAGGAAGAGGCTAAATATTTAACCAAATAACCAGGATAAAGTACCTCCACAGCACTGAGAGGTTGCGAACTGGCTCAAAGTGCCACTTTTGCACCTGACAATTCTGTGGTTGCCCCTGAGCTGGGTCAGGGCCAGCAAACCCAGCTCCAGTAATGCAGCAGCCCTGCTGCAAAGAAAATACTGCTCTTTGGCCCACTTTTTCCTTGAGGTGGGTGCAGAGAACTGGAACATTTCCAGACACTGTGCCTGCCTTGGGTGTGAAAATCTGGGCCCAAAAACATTTGTGAGTGCATGTTAAGGACAGTGGCTAAAGAAATGTAGATTCTTTGGCAGGCGAGGCTAAAAGAAAAAATAACAGCAAACAAGGAAATGGCAGAGAGTTTGAATAAGGTTTTAGTGAGGAAAAAGTGAGGACTGCAGATACTGGAGATCAGAGCTGAAAGATGTGTTGCTGGAAAAGTACAGCAGGTCAGGCAGCATCCAAGGAGCAGGAGAATCGACGTTTCAGGCATAAGCCCTTCTTCAGGGCTTTTGAAGAAGGGCTTATGCCCGAAACGTCGATTCTCCTGCTCCTTGGATGCTGCCTGACCTGTTGCACTTTTCCAGCAACACATTTTTCAGCTTTAGTGAGGAAACACTAAAAGCATCTCAATAATAGAGGCATATCATAGAGATAATGGGATCAAAGTAAAACAATTACCATTACTACAGATAAAGTACTAGGACAGGGTTTCCTAACGGAGAATGGCAAACCTTTGATGGGATCACAGAGGTTACATTTGGTGTCACAGTCCTTCCCTCTTCTGAGAAGCAATGGAGAGGGGTTTGCCCAGTCGAGAGGCACTGACACGGCAATGCGGGGCACAGTGCATCAATGCAGCCAAACAGCACAGTATTCATGATGAGCCTAAAAAACTCTAACTTCAGAAAACTCTTTCAGTGGTGAGTTTGTCAGCTTTGGATATCTGCGCACTGGATTAAAGCTAGCAAAGACTGATTATGCCTCAGTGTGGAAAATTCTGGAACAGCATGCTGCTGTGCCAGAAGGATCAGTGTTTCTGCTCCTGTCCAACTGCTGGATGAGCTCCTTATGCTGGGCCAGTGAACTCTGCTTCAAAACACAGTTCACTAGTGCTAAAGTGGGGGAATGGGAAAAGGGTGTTGATCCAGAGGGAAACAAATGAAAAGGGCTAAACAGTAATACTTGAAAATGCATGTACTGGTCATTCTGGTCCTCCATTTTGAGGTGTTGGAGCAGTATGTGTCATTTGCCAGTTTTACTGTTTTTTTCTCTTTTGGGTAGTGTGGGATGGAGGAAGGTTGAAACAAGGGGATGCTGAATGACTTAGTGATTGAGCAGGCTGTTGAGTGTGTTGGGAGAAGGGTTTGGGAAGTGGGGTAGAGGGGTGGTTACAATGAACATGTGAGGGTGGGGGTGATAGGGGTTTCACTGCATCTTGTATTGTCAGGAATTAAGGGAAGCTTGGCTAAAACCTACATTAAATAATAACAGAGTCGAGAGTGTGATGCTGGAAAAGCACAGCAGGTCAGTGCTTTTCCAGCACCACACTCTCAACTCTGATCTCCAGCACCTGCAGTCCTCACTTTCTCCTATAAAATAATAACAATTTTATAGAGCACGTTAAAAACACAGATTATCAGTTTTATATGGTTTTTAAAAATAATTTGTGAATGCGATATGGGCATTGCTCGCTCGAAGAGCATTCATTACCCATCCCTAATTGCCCAGGTAAAGATGATTGTGAGCTGCCTTCTTGAGCCATTGCCTGCAGTTCTTGGGGTATAGGGACACCCATAGTGCTGCTAGGAAAGGGAATCCAAGGTTTTCACGTGAATCCATAACACATGCTACTTCATTGCCATTTTATTTTGTCTGGACCATCTTGAATTTCATGTGTAAAAATGGAGCCACTTTAGAAGATAATTTAGGAATCTTTGTACCCCATGCTACAAAAAATAACAGAAATATCAGTTCACAATTACTCCATCCATTGGAATTGAAGTAAAACATCTGCTGGAAGATTCTGATGTCTTCATATCAAATCAGAAAGCTCAATCATTTTTATCACATTTCTTTAAATAACTGCTTGTTAAAAATTATTAATGCCTCAGTTGTCATTCATTCAACTTCTTCTGATGAACATGCTGACTGGATTTGATTCTTTAGTTTTGGTTTGTTTCTTTGCTGTTTTTAAACGCTGAGCTGGACAAGGGGCTGAATTTTGATCGCAGACCGACTCCCAGCTTTGTATGCGTTAATTGATAGGCCAAATGGACTGATAACCAAACTGGATTGAGTTCCCCAGTGAACACTGACAATTGAGAACCTTTTCACTATCACTGCTCATGTGTAAATAATTATTGACATGCTTGTGAAAAAACTTGCACTGTCTCAAGCAAATATGCAGCTATTAATTTTGATTACATGGAAGTTTATAAAATAATAATAAACCATGTTGCTCAACAAACCCTCTTAATTATTTGTTTCCCTTTGTGCTCCAAGATTCGATATTTCCTCATTTCCTTCAAACAACAGCTTCACCTATTCCTAAATTTTGCATAGTCTCACCTTCAAAAAAGGCAGGTGTAGTTGAAAGCTTCACAAATCTCTGTTTAAAACAAAGAACTGCAGAAACCGATGAAGAGTCACCGGATTTGAAAAGTTAACTCTGCTTTCTTCACACAGATGCTGCCAGACCTGCTGACTTTCACCAACAATTTCTGTTTATTTTTCTGTGAGAACAAGTTTCAAAATATTCTACATATAGTCCCTCACTGGAAGCATTGGCCCCAACCCCTTGTCCAATTCTGGCACCTTGGCATCTCATAAACTGCCTCAGTTCCAATGAAAATAGCTTCAGCAAATTACCACAGTCTGGAGTTAATGCCTCTAAATATCACATGGGAGCACATGGGAGGACTTAGGAGCAGGTGTAGGGCCTTTGACCCTTCAAACCTGCTCCACCATTCAATAAGATCAAAATTTTACTTCACTTTGCCTTGGGTAAATTCACTGACCTGGTCTCTATTGCTTTCTGGAGGAGGGAATTCCACATATAAAATAAGCCTCTGAGACAAATGAAATTCTCACCTTGGTCCTCATATTTTAAACTTGTTGTCATTCCCCTATTTTTATCTCCTCCACAAAAGGAAACTTCCCTCGGTATCCAGCTTCTCAAGTACCCTTAGAAGTACCCTTCGCTGTTTCATATGATGACCTCTCATTCTCCTCAACTCCAATGGGTATAGGCTCAAAATGTTTACCTCTTCTTTACAAGACAAGCCCTTCATCTGAATCTTAGAATCCCTACAGAGTAGAAAGTGGCCATTCAATCCATTGAGTCTTCAGTGACCCTCCAAAGAGTACCCCACTGAGACAGACACCCCCACCCCACCTTATTCCTGTAACACTGCATTTCCCATGGTTAATCCACCTAGCCTGGACATCCCTGGACACTGCAGGACAATCTACATGGCTGATCCATTGAGCCTGCACATTTTTGGACTGTGGGAGGAAACTGGAGCACCTGAGAGAAACCCATGCTAACACGGGTAGAATGTGCAGACGCCACACAGTCCTAAGTTGAAATTGACCCTGGGACTGTGAGGCAGCAGTGCTAATCACCGTGCCACCATGCCATTCCAGGAGTGAAAGTGAATCATCTCTGAACTGCTTCAAGCACAATTATATCTTTCTTTGAAATTAGAGACAATAAGTGTGCTCAGTGCTCCATCATGCTCTGATAAAGGTCATGCATTAAAAATGTTTGGCCATGGTATAGCACACTTCCAAAGTAGGTAGGACTTAGATAGTTAGACTAAAGCCCTAGATAGTTACAGCAAAACCTCTCAGCTTTTATATTCCATTACCCTTTCAATATGTACCAAAATTCCACTGACTGCACAATCACTTCCAGTAGTCCAAACACTAACTTTGTGATTTATTTACCAGGACTACTAGATCTCTCTCTAGCAATGAGTTCTGAAGCTTCTCTTGATTTAGGTAGTATACTGTTTTTATGTTCTTCCCGCCAAGTTCACATTTTCCCACATTATAGCCAATCTCCCAAACTTTTGCCCACTCACTTAATCTGTCTATATGCTGTGAAAAACATTTATTCCCTCCTCACAATATATTTTCCTATCTGTTATGCTGCCATTTGTACTGCCACTGAATTTGGTAATAAATTAATGGGGACTGTTGCTGAACAAAGAGACCTTGGAGTGCAGGTTCATTGTTCCTTGAAAGTGGAGTTGCATGTAGATAGGATAGTGAAGGTGTTTGGTATACTTTCCTTTCTTGGACAGAACATTGGGTATAGGAGTTGGTGGGTCATGTTGTGGCTATACAGGACATTGGTTAGGCCACTTTTGAAATATTGTGTGCAACTCTGGTCTCCTTCCCTATCAGAAAGATGTTGTGAAATTTGAAAGGGTTCAGAAAAGAATTACAAAGGTGTTGCCAGGGTTGGAGGATTTGAGCTATGGGGAGAGGCTGAATAGGCTGGAACTGTTTTCCCTGGAGTGTTAGAGGCTGAGGGGTAACCGTATAGAGGTTTATAAAATCATGAGGGGGCATGGATAGGGTCTTTTCCCTGGGACTGGGGAGTCAGGAAATCGATGGCATTGGTTTATGGTGAGAGGGGAAAAATTTAATAGGGACCCAAGGGGCAACTTTTTCACACAGAGGGTGGTGTATGTGTGGAATGAGCTGCCAGAGAAAGTGGTGGAGGCTGGTACAATTGCAAC
This sequence comes from Chiloscyllium plagiosum, assembly GCF_004010195.1. Lineage (NCBI taxonomy): Eukaryota > Metazoa > Chordata > Chondrichthyes > Orectolobiformes > Hemiscylliidae > Chiloscyllium > Chiloscyllium plagiosum. The sequence goes on along the minus strand of NC_057710.1, from coordinate 50,743,299 downwards.
ATTTAAAAGGCATCTGGATGGCTATATTAATAGAAAAGTTTTGGAGGGATATGGACCAAGTGCTGGCAAATAGGACTAGATTAAATGGTCGGAATGGATGAGTTGGACTGAAGGGTCTGTTTCTGTGCTGTACATCTCTATGACTCTATGTGATGCTGTAAAGCAGTAGTGATGTCATTAAGCAGAGTAAGTGACCAATTACACTGACGAATTCTCACAGACAGCAAAAACCAGGAAATTTAAAGCATTGCTCATCCCTTCAGTGTAATTGATAACTTACTTTGTTTGATACCATTTACCTGGACTTCAAGATGGCCTTTGACAAGGTGCTGCACAGGAGGCTGCTGAGTAAGATAAGGGCCAATGGTTTAAGAGGCCAGTTGCTAGCATGCATAGAAGCTTGGCTGTCTGGCAGAAAGCAGAGAGTGGGGATAAAAGGATCCTTCTCAGGATGGCAGCCGGTGACAAACGGTATTCCGCAAGATTCAGTGTTGGGACCACAACTTTTCACTTTATACATTAATGATCTAGATGAAGGAACTTAAAGTGCTCTGGCTAAGTTTGTAGATGATACAAAGATAGGTAGAGTGACAGGTAGTATTGAGGAGGTTGGGAGGATGTAAAGGTTAGGAGAGTGGGCAAAGAAGTGGTAGATGGAGTACAATGTGGGCAAGTGCGAGGTCATGTACTTTGGTAAGAAGAATTGAAGCATGGGCTATTTTCAAAATGGGGGAAAAAAATCAGAAGTCGGAAGTGCAAAGAAACTTAGGAGTTCAAGTTCAGGATTCTCTCAAGGCAAACTTGCAGGTTGAGTCATAGTTAGAAAGACTAATGCAAAGTTGGCATTTTTTTTTGACAGGACTTAAATATAAAAGCAGGGATGTACTTCTGAGGCTCTATAAAGCTCTGGTCAGACCACATTTGGAGTATTGTGTGCAGTTTTGGGGCCCATATCTCAGGAAAGATGCATTGGCCCTGAAGCGTGTTCAGTGGAGGTTCATGATAATTGTCCCATGAATGAATATCTTAACATGTGAGGAATGCTTGAGGACTGTGGGTCTATACTCAATGCAGTTTAGTAGGATGAGGGGAGATCTGACCCTGAAATTTACAGAATGCTAAATGTTGAGAATGTGTTGCTGGGAAAACACAGTAAGTCAGGTAGCATCCGAGGAGCAGGAGAATTGATGTTTTGGGCATAAGCACTTTCTGATTTCCAGCATCTGCAGTCCTCCTAGAATATTAAATGGTCTGGACAGAGTGGATGTTGGGAAGATGTTTCTATTGGTAGGAGAGACAAGGACCTGAGGGCACAGTCTTAGAGTGAATGGAAGACCTTTTAGAATATAGATAATGAGAAACTTCTTCAGCCAGAGAATGGTGAATCTGTGGAATTCACTGCCACAGAAGATGGAGATAGATAGGTTCTTGATTGTCAAGAGGATTAAGGGTTACAGGGAGAAGCGGGAGAATGGGGTTGCGCAACATATCAGCCATGATTAAATGGCTGAATGGCCTAATTTCTGCTCCTGTGTCTTATGATTTTACATTTTAAGATCAATTTACTATCAGCAAAATAGAGACTTATGCATGGGATTATGGTGGAAGTGAAGACAGCTTAAACAAACGTTTAAAAAAATTACTAAAAATCTGTGAAATGTCTTTGAATAATGTCACAGCATAATTGGGAAAAGTGCATTATTAATCATGCCCCACAAAATGTATAAAGGCATTAAACACAAATGAGACTCCCAAAATGACAAATTTGGTTGAGGTCTACTCAGGACAAAAGCAATTAACCAGGTTTCTACAGTACCAATTATATAAAAACTATTTATGCAACACACAACTTTAACAAAAGTAGCAAAAATAAAGGAATTCTAATGTTGCAACTTAATATCCCTTCAAAACTTCTAGTACATATATGTTCAATCAGGATTAAGACAGAAATGTGACAATTGGTTTAAGGTATATACCATGTGTAGAAAAAGAATATAGAAAGGTAAACAAAAGTCTGAAGATCAAAACTCTAGACTGAATGATTTCAAATTTTGCAATGAAAATACATTGTTATCTGTAGGGTGATGGTTATCCTTCAATTTAATGATTGTCAAGTGAACTTGAGGCTTTTCTTATATGAATTATTTATTTTATGCTTTCTTGGATTTTCTGCCTTTCTCTCTCAGAGAAAGAGAGAGAGAGAGAGAAAGAGAAAGGAAGAGCAAGTTCTGGATGTCCTTTTCACTCTGCTGTTTTTAGCACGCTGTTACTTGACTTTTCAGACCGCTATGCCAGGCAGAATTTCCTTAACCCAAAAGATTCTCAGGTGCTGATCAGTCCCAGATTCTCTCTCTTAATGCTTCAAAAAACCACATTGTGTTGCAAAGCTCAATAATTTACAACACTTTTTAATTGATGGTTCTAAGAATATTAAAAATACATGATCTCTCACAAAATAATAATGAAGAAATTTTATATTTCACAGGTTTACATTTGGATTTTCAGGGCCCGGATGGTCATTTTGAATATGGGAAAGTTGAGGTGGAGTGGTCACTGGATTAGTAATCCAGAACTCCAGATTCACATTCTGGGGCCATTGGTCTGAATCCTGCCATGACACTTGGTAAAATTGGAAATTGACAAAAATTCTAGCATTTAAAAAGAAAGCTAACCTAATGGTGACCATCTAACCACTATAGATAGTCACAAAAAATCATAGATATTCTTTACTGAAGGACATCTACTGTTTTTATCTGGTCTGTCCCAAAGTGACTGGCCCACAGCAATGTGATTAACTATCTTCTGGGCAATTATGGAACGACAATAAATGTGTCTTAATCACGGAGGCCACAACCCTTGAACAAATACACAAAAGACACTATGTAGTATGCTGTTTTCTTCCTCCCTTCTTCCAATCTTTTCTTCTCTGTACTGTCAACATTCCACAAGGACCAATTCCTCCTTGACAACCTAGTCCATTCTTCTATCACTCCCCAATGTACCTTCCCATGCAATTGCAGACATTTGAACTTGTCCATTCACCTCCTCCATCTTCACTGTCCAAAGCCCCAAATACACCTTCCAGTTGAAGCAGAGTTTCACTTGTACTTCGTTCAATCTAGTCATTGTATTTGCTCCTCTTCTTTATAAAAGCAAATTACTGCGGATGATGGAATCTCTTTTGGTTTGTGGTCTTCTTTACTTTGGTGAGACCAAACACAGATTTGGTGACTGCTTTAGGAACATTTCCACAGTATCTGTAGGGATTACCCTTGCTTCCCAATAAACCACCTTGCTCTCATGCATACATTTCTGTACTGGGTCTGCTGCAATTTTCCAATGAGGTTTAACGCAAGGTGGATGAACAATACCATATTTTCACCTGATGCACTTTATAGTCTCTCGTACTCAATAATCAGTTCCATAACTTCTGTTCTTCTTCTTGTACATCACCCCACCCTTCCCCCTTCACATCTTCTTTGTGTCTTGTTGATTTTGGTCTCAGCAGCAGACTTAAAACTACTCGCAGAACGCTTCACAGAACATCTCTGGGATACCAGCATCAACCAATTCCACAGCCCGGTGGCCGAAAACTTCAACTCCCCCCTCCCACTCCACTAAGGACATGCAAATCCCGGGTCTCCTCCATCACCACTCCCTCACCACCTGACACCTGGAGGAAAAATACCTAATTTTCTGTCTCTGAACCCTCCAATCCCATGGCATCAATTGAATTTCACCAGTTTCCTCATTTCCCCTCCCCTTACCTTATCCCACCTATCTCACCACCCGCTCAGCTTACAGACTCATTCCTGATGAAGGGCTTTTGCCTGAAATGTCAACTCTCCTGCTCCTCGGATGCTGCCTGACCTGCTGTGCTTTTCCAGCACCACATTCTCGACTCTAATCACCAGCATCTGCCGTCCTCACTTTTGCCTAGTCTCCTTTTCACATGTTCATTTACACTCATTTTACATCCTTTTACCACCATTAGCACTCCCTTTATCTTTTGCTCTGGCTACTCTCACAATCTGTTTCACTCTTCACAGATGCTGCCAGACCCACTGCATTTCTCCAGCACTTTCTGCCTTAATTTCAGGTTTCCAGCATCCACAATATTCTTCTTTTACTGCACACTGCAATGGTTTCCTTATTTAAAGAGCGATCTAAATATGTTGAAAGTAGTTCAGAGAAGGTTTACTAGATTTATACCTGGAATTAGCAGGTTGTCTTATGAGGAAAGGTTAGACACGTTAGATGTCTTTTGACTGAAGTTTACAAAATGAAGACACAGCTTGATTGAGACCTGAGGGGGCTTGACAAGGTAGAAGCGAAACGGACGTTTTCTCTTGTGGGAAATTTGAGAACTAGACACCACTATTTAAAAATAAGGCTCATCTGTTTAAGACAGGAATGAGGAGAATTTATTTTTCTCAGAGGGTGGTGAGACTTTAGAAATCTCTTCCTCAAAAGGAGGTGGAAATATAGTCCTTAAATATTGTCAAGGATAAGGTAGATTTATTCTTAATAAACAAGGGGAGGAAAGGTTATTGTGAATGGATGAAATCACGGAGTATTCAGAATATTCATGATCCTACTGAATGGCAGACTCAAGGGGGCAGATTACCCTATTCCTGCTCCTAATTTGCATTTCTGTACATTCATAGTAACTTTAGGGGGTGGCACAGTGGCTCAGTGGTCAGCACTGTTGCCTCACAGTGCCAGGAACCCAGGTTCAATCCCAGTGTTGGGCAACTGTCTGTGTGGAGTTTGCACATTCTCCCCGTGTTTCCTCTGGGCACTCTGATTTCCTTCCACAGTCCAAAGATGTGCAGCTTAGGTAGATTGACCATGCTAAATTGTCCATAGTGTCCTGGGATGTTCAGGCAATGTTGATTAACCATAGTAAATGCAAGTAATGGGGATGGGATGGGGAGCTGGGTTTGGGTGGGATGCTGTTCAAAGGGTTAGTGCTGACCCAATGGGCTGAGTGGCCTCTTTCTGCACTCTAGGGATTCTATGATTCTAACCAGTTCTTTAATGTAGAGATGCCAAGCTGTGGTAGAAAGAATATAAGGAAACTGGGTGCATAGGACATATGTCTTATTGAGTAAAAGAATGATATGAGAAAATTTACAGAGCAATAAGATATCAGAGTTAATGTGACAAAGTATCTGCTGGTTTGGTAATGGTGAGATAGAGGAGGAACAGATGGTGGCAACTAAAGGAGTTCTACAAATAGTTTCAATCTTTCAGACATAATGGTCCATAAGCTTCTTGCAGTTCCTATTTCAGGGAATTATCAAAACTCTTTTGGATTCAAGGCTTCACCTGAAACATTAACCTATCTTTCTATTTCAGATGTTAACTGACCAAATGGCTAATATCTGCATTTAAAAATAAATTGTATCTCTTGTATTCAATGCTTCCTATTTTCTGTTATTATTAAAATTTCTTAAGCAGCATAACTAACTACTTTTGGGGCAACATAAAAAGACTAACATTTTAAATTGCAATGAATTACTGTAAATATATCAATTTATTTATTTCATAAACTGAGAGAATTGAACTAATTAGGGAATTTGATAATAATATTTCTGCTGTTAGTCCACAAATTACAGGTTAATTGAACTGGATTTCACAATTTTCCTTAATACGATGGAATTCTCAGTCTGTTAGTTCATAATCAATAGGTTACCATACCCTCACCAGCGTGATCATAACCCTCTTTGGACTTCCCTGATTTGAATTATCCAGTCACCGCTATTTGCTATGGTCTTTTACAAGCTACTGAATCAACAGCAATTTTATATGTTTCAGTATGAATATTAACTGATAATCTGTTAACTTTGCATTGAGCAAGATTCCTACCTTTATAAAATTTGAAAAGGGAGCTCAGCTCAATCAGTACCTTGTTTTTTGTGAATATAAATTGCTATTTGATAAAGACCAAGGACCATTCAGTTTTCTGTCTTTCGTCCTGGCAATTGCATCATACAATAATGGAATTGTTGACTAATCATAGCAATTAATATATTCCTCCCATGTGTGTAACATTTTTCTTCATTGAATTTCATCTTCCATCTGTCTGCTCAATTCCCAAGTATATTCAATCTTCTTCGAACATATCCTGTTCAGCTCTGTACTCTACCACATTCAACTTTGTACCATCTGTAAGTCTAGCCACCGTCTGTGTAACCCCTCACTCCAGATAATCTATGAAGACATTAAATAGAAAAAATCTCAGTACAGACTATGGGATCCCATAGGCAACGCTTTCCCAGGCTAGCGACAAACGTTCCACCATTAATCTCCAGGTTCTATTGATAAGCCAATTTTGCACCTATTTCAAATTACTTGCAATGATTCTTTATTTTTATTCCAACCTTTCCAGAGGAACTGAATCAAAGGCTTTTCTAAAATCCAGGAACAGCAGAGCTTCATTGCTTTGCTCTTAAAATATGATGATATAATTTTGAACAGAAAGGAATAATTGCAGTTTCTTTGCAATCTTTGTGTTATGTCAGCCTCTTTCCTGAGTTTAGTTAATAGCCTTAATATAATTGAATATCCTCAGGGTAGGAAGTGCTAGCAACAACACAGTTAGAATTCCTGTCCATAATTATATTATACATGGCATTGGGAGAGGAAGTGCTTATAACTGTGGCCTACACAGGAGCTACATTTGTGTGAAGTGCTTGGCACAACACCAGGGAAGACTGCAAAATAAATGATAAAAAACAAAATACTGTATTGGTTCACTAAAGAAGATGTTTAGATAACGCAAATGTAACAAAGCAAGTTAATGAAGAGTCATTTGAGGTCAGAGTGCTAACGCCATTGATTCAAGTTTGCTTTGTTATAACAGCTATAATGGATCTCTTTAACTATTAACTCCTTGTGCCTGTCAAGTGGGGTTTAGCAGTTGATGGGAACACTGGATAGAATACTGGGCTTGAATATATTTTTCACATTTACTTTGTGAGGTAATGATACATTAGAGATTTTGCCACTCAGTACAGCAATTAGAGAATTAACCTTTTTTCATTACTTTAGATTTAAAGCTTGTTGGCTTCTTATTCATTTAACTAGGATTTGCTTCGCCTTCTATTTTCTGTCCCACTGCACATCTTGATGACTTTCCAAACAGAGTGAAGCAGGAAATCAACTTAAAATCTAGCCCGAAATTAATCTTTTCTCCTTTTCCCGCAATTGGCACCAGCAGCTCTGGGTTATGGGAAGTAAAATTGGCAGGATTCCCAATCCTGATTATCAACTACCCCTTCTGGCAGTGCAGTTATTTGGATGTCAAGTGGCTTTAATGCTGCTCCCTCTGATGGTCAAATATCTGGTTGATACTCACTGTCAAGGCTCACCATTGAAGGGTAATGCAAAGTCAAATTGTTGGAGGGTGTTCAGTGCTTTGAGGGTAGTACACTAGTTCAAAAGAAAGAGGAGGGTGGAAAAAATGGCAGAAGTGAATGAGGAAAAGAAAATAAACACACTGAATTGACAGGAAAGTAACAGCAACCAAATACATATTACTGTGCATGGCACGTTACAGATTAATTCAGGATGTAAAGGTTACCAGAGGATTGTGTTGATAGAATCTCAGTGTCAGTCTTCACACAGCAGCTGTTTCCTTGTTCTGGCACCTGATCAATACACTACATGAAGCCGCCTTCAAGCGATAACTATGATGTCTATGATGGGTTCGCATGGAAGGAATGTCAATGAAAACACATTTCACCCTGGAGGGAAATAGCAGACATGAAGGCCAAGGTTTGACCAGGACAGATGCCATGGGATTAGACTTTGCCTGGGTGGTAAACTCAGCATTGTAGATCAGCCACCTGTAATACACCCAGCTAGAATATCAGGCAGAATGAATGATGGATTGTGGAGCTTGCCTGACAGCGGAGAATGTGAACATCTACCCTGCGAGTAATGAACTACAGTATGAAGGTCACAGATTCGATAGTCAGCTTGTGGGGATTTAGTTGGTTACTGTAGGGCCAGTAGCCTTGGGTTAGGGAAGAGAGGAAAAATAAATGAAAGAGTTTGACTGAACTCAAGAGTTCTGTCAAACATGCCTGTTAGCAAATACTGAATGAAAAGGATCTGAGAGTCTTCCCGCTTGCTCTCGCACCACTCCCCCATACAATCTCCTGTGACTCCCCCATAACTGAATTCCCTTTAAATTAGTCCTGTCGGAGTGAGTTTATGGAGGTAATAAATTTTCAAGAGACAGCACCTACCAGTACTATGCAAGGAGAGGTCAAAACTACTCTGAATCTGGCCTCGATGTGAGGGTCCAATTACCCCCTTAATTGTCAGCCTAGATTGGAAGAAAAGGCAATGACACTCTAATTTTAAATACAAATAAATTGTCTTTTATATATATATTTTGCAACATTAACATCGTGGCACATGCTCCCTCCCCCTGTGTACTATTGGTTAATTAGTGCTGGGTTGCTCAAAAATAATTGGGTTCCCATACATCACTCCATTAGTAATCGCTTGTTGCTTTGATCTGAATGGGCCCTTTTGGTATGTGGGAAACCGAAGTCTCCATGGGCACTTGCAACCTTTTATCTCTCAATTATGACAACTCTGTCTGCTATTTTGTATAAGACTGTAACAGAATCTTCTTTGAGATTTCCCATCTCCCATTCCAACTCTCTTAGCCAATGTCCTTGATAAGAGATAGAGAGACCTCTTCTATTACTCATAATTAATTTTTAAACTTTTCTTTATAATGTTTTGTTTAGTGCTTTTTATATATGTATGTGTGTTAAATTGCTGTTTTATTAGGAAACTATAGCTATGATTATCTTGAAGAATCTTAATTAAACCTACTTGTCGTATTATAACTGGTTGATAAGAAAAAAACATAAGAAAAATAACTAATTGGTATGAAATGTTCATATCTTTAGGATAGCAAGGAATGTTGCATATCCAATCTATTATTTTAAGCGCTGAGAATACAAGCCTTTCCCACACTCTCTAATTCCTGTTCAAAGTACTCCAAACCTTGTTCGGGCTCTCACTGGCCATTTTTGTTGTACTGTCGTGGGCAGCCCTAACAAGTCTCATATGTGAAAAATTGCCAATTTGACCCATTAGTGACTATCACTACTGCAGAAAAAAAGGTAAACAAGGTAACTTATCAAATAAAAGCAAAATACTAAAGATGCTGGAAATCTGAAATAAAACCAAAACGTGTTGGAAAACTCAACAGGTTTGGTGGCATCTGTGGAGAAAGAAACAGTGTTAAGTTTTCGAGTCCTACACTTCTTCAGGACCCGAAGAGTTTGCAAAGAAGAGTCATACTGGAAAATCACACATATTACAGAGAGTTAGGAATGCAGCCCGGTCCATCACGAAAACCAGTCTACATTCCATTGACTGTCTATAATCAAAGACCCCTCCCACCATACTTATACTGTCTTCCATCCTCTCCTGGAATAAGATACAAAAGTTTGAAAACATGTATCAGTCAATTTAAGAACTGCTTCTAAGAACTGTCACAAGATTTGAATCTATACTTAAAGAGTTCAAGCGAATAAGCTCTGTTTGCCTGGCATTCTCTTTACAGGGCACACTTAATGTCCGTGTGCTTTGGTGTGCATTATGATGATAATGATGAGGGGGATTCTCTAACTACTGCAAGTATTTAATGACTAAACGGTCTGTTTTTGGCTGTGATATTAACTGTAGGGTAAATGCTGGCTAGAACACTGAGGAGCATATGTCTGCTTTTAAAGAGTGCAATAAACCTATTTGAATTCGCTTGTGAAACAAGTTAGAGCCTTGGTTTGATGTCTCATCCTGAAAGTAGAACCTCCAAACATCAAGCATTATTTTGATACTGTGCTTGAGTATCAGCCTGGGTTATGTCCCCAAATCTTGAGAGTGAGTCTCTTGAGCCTACAGCCTTCTGACTAAGTTGAGACTTTATTTTTATTCATTCATTCATGGATGAAGATGTCACTGGCTGCACTAGCAATTATTGCCCAGAGGGCAGTTAAGAGTCAACTACATTGTTGCGGGTCTGGAGTCACATTTAGGCCACACCAGACAAGGATGGCAGATTCCTTCCCGTGTGATGATGCTACTCCTTTAACAAGGTTATGCTGTCCTTGGCTTTTTTTTTAAGAGAGGTAGTAAAAGCAGTGATTCCATAAGGTCTAGGTTTGAAGGATTTTAGGGCCAATTTAAATGTAGCTAACAGATACTGCCTCAGGCAAAAGACTTTCAAGTTTTATTAAAAAAACACTTAACACTTGTTCAATGAAAGGGGAGTGGCCAGTTCTCCCAGCTCAGCTTTACTTTGGTTTGGTTTGGTTTAAGGAGTCTGGCTATTCATTGAAAGCAGTCAGTCAGTGAGGCAGCTACATGGAAGAAGGTGTTCCATGCTGAATATCTCTGCTCTCTCTCTCTCTCTCATATAAGACCCTATGTTTGATTTTACCTTTTTTTGCCAAGGGGTATTCATGGAGATTGTTGCAGGAATTTGGAACAGCATCATTAAGTTGGGATAGTCTGTTGGGTTTACATGTTCGTCTATATTCTGTTCACTTTTGTTTGTGTTTCAATTAGTAATCTTGTAAATAAATTCTGGTTTGTTTAGAATTGAGTGGTTGGGTTAGCTGCATCATTCCTGGAATATCCACTCTGCATCTACTTAAAACCACTAACAAAGTTACGGTCTGGGCTACATTCTTTGAGGGGTTCTGGAATTTTTTGAGGGGTTCTGGCCTGGTCCATAACACCCTAAAGAACAATAACAAACCAGATGGGCTTTTCCTCTGACAATCAATTTGTGGTTATCATTAGATAGTTGATTCTAGATTTTTCTGTTATTGAATTCAAATTTCACCATCTGATAAGGTGGGATTTGAACACAGGTCCCCACAACATTTCTGGGTCTCTGAGTTAACATTCCATTGATTATACCACTAGGCCATCATCTCCCCGTGCAACCACAGAGCCAAAACTGACACCTTAATATAGAAAACATTGTAAAAATGTGTTATTGATGACAATGGAAGAAATGGAGCTTTTCTAAATAATTTTAGTCCTTCTGTTGTGGAGATATTCAACTTCTTTTCAATTAATATTCATATCAGTATCATTTGGTTATGTAAAGATAAACTCGCCATAGTCTTACCAGACTGTAGGGCTCCTCTCTCATTAGACAAAGATGACAGGTAGTGGTTTCACCAAAGGGTCACCACGGCTCATGTGAGGGAAGAGGTTGACAGAAGAATCCTTCGTGGTAACCTCAGCTGATGAAGCAATTGGATCCATGCTGTTGGTCTCACTCTGCAATGGCAAGCCAGCTGTCCAGCCAACTGAGCTAACTGACATCCTACTTGGTTAAGACAATGAATTCTGTTATTTTCCCCAGACTTTCCACCAAGTACCAGAGTGAGCTGAAGGTTTGAATCTTGCATGGGAGTCACAAAAGAAATGTATTGTTGATGCTGAATCCTAGTGTAAGAAGTCCACAAAAATCTAACTCCCATTAAGGAATTTTCCTTGCTTCCCCACATCCTCCACGTTATATCCAAAAAAAAATTGCCATGAATGGGACAAAGGTAAGTAGATTGCAGGCATGAGTGGCTCTGGAGATGTGTTTTTGAGTACTAGTGCAGTCAGGCACAAATTGCACTTAATCTAAGAGCACTTAAAATCAGATTTTGTATTCCATCTGGCATTGTTACTGTCAAATTATTCTGTTGGTAAAAGCAGCCACAATCATTTAAAATAAATGGTGGTTTTAAATGTGATGTTATTCATACTCAGATGGATTTCATGCATTTTTCTCTCTGCCTCTCTCATTGCCTTTGGATTTCTACCAGAATCACACAGTGTCTCTATTCAGCCCCATTTTCATCAGCCATCAGTCTCCGATAACTCGAAAGTTCTCAGCTGTCTTTTCTCATACAGACATTGGCAGTCTGGCAATGCACTAATAGAGAGCAGCCCTATGGTCTGGTTAGACTATGACGACCTTACATTTATGTAACCAAATGTTACTGATATGAATATGAATTGAAAAGAAGAATTTCAATATTTCCACATCAGAAGGACAAAGTTATTTGTTTTAGACATCCAGCATCCCCAGCATTTTATAAATACATATGTTGCTTTTGAGCTTCATGTGTCAATTGATGTCTTTGGTTCCTTCCTGACTGGCAATCGTCTATTTAAGTATATGCTATCTATTCATGCTGTATATAGTATCATGGAAAGACTATTATTCTGAACTTACAATTTCTTTATTTTTCTAATTTACTAATATGATTTTGTACTTTTGAAGATCTGTAGTGCTGGACTTCTAAGTTCTTAATTTTCCAAATGTTTTCTCCTAAGAATTTGTAGCTCAAGAATCTGTACTGAGGTACTTTTGTACCCAAGATAGTGCTGTAAGGGACCACTTGTAACCTTTTACTGTACTCATGTGAGTACATGTGACAATAAAGTTAATTCAATACAATTTGATTCATTCCATTGCCAGCTTAAGCGTTCTTGCGGTGAGGAATGGTGCACATAATGAACTGACAAATTTTCAAAGACAAAGCAAACCATCAGATGGTTTGCCATCAGATCTGCCATACAAGGAGCAATAAATTTGAATTTCTAAAAAGATATTGCGGATGTCATTTTAACATCCACAAAAAAGGGTGTGTTTCTGTTGGTTTAGGAATATGGGCCAAATGCTGGCAAATGGGACTAGGTCAGATTGGGACGTCTGTTCCCAGCGTGGATGAGTTGAGCCAAGGGGTCAGTTTGTGTGCTGTGTGACTCTACGACTAACAGATGAGCAGATTACAAATTCTATACAAGATATGAGATGAAGAATCAGATTGTATGGAGTGCGAAAATTAAGGTATCTGGCAGCAGACTCACTAGATGGCGCTTGTAGCATGACAGCTGATGCATGCTGTCAACTCTGTAGTTAGCTGCTGTACCAGAATTAATTAGTGTCTCTGTTGCTGTCACACACTCCAATTCCCAAATGCTGTGTGTATATGTGAACAGGACATTTTTATCCAATGGAGAATAACAGGTTTAGCAATCTCACAGAATAAGACACTTCAGATACAACAACATGAGCAGCGAATGAAGTTGATAATATTTAATTGTCAGAGTAAATACGATGTGTATGGTCACATTAGTATCACCAATTACTGGTAGCCTCTCCATCTCATGTGATTTTAAAGGGACCATAAATGCACTGCAATAAGTAGAACTAACATGAATGGAATAAACTTCTCACCAACATACATACTTTAACAAAAATGTTTTGATCGACACTTTACAGAGAAAAAAATTGAATTTGTACCAGGACTTTACCAAGGCATTGGGAAATTAAAAATCTCTAAAACATACATTGAAGAAATGTAATGAGTTACCCAAAGCCAGATTTTGAAAGCACTAGTTGAGAAAGGGATTATCAGTATCTTTATAAGCATGAGAGAAAGTGAGGGCTGCAGATGCTGGAGATCAGAGCTGAAAATGTGTTGCTGGAAAAGCGCAGCAGGTCAGGCAGCATCCAAGGAACAGGAGAATCGACGTTTTGGGCATAAGCCCTTCTTCAGGAATGAAGAAGGGCTTATGCCCGAAACGTCGATGCTCCCGTTCCTTGGATGCTGCCTGACCTGCTGCACTTTTCCAGCAACACATTTTCAACTCTTTATAAGCATGGTCAAGATATTAAAATGAAGCAAATTTAAAATTTGCTTGTATGTTTTGTTTTAATCTGTCATATATTTTAATGTAAACTTGGATGCCTCAATTGTTCACTCAAGTATAGAATGTACAGAATAATGTGCAGCATCGTGATTTGAAGTGAAGCTATTTTAAGTCAAACTTGACAACACAGGGTATTACATACTCTATTGAATATTTATATTGGATAGAGTAAATTTTAGGAATTAATGAGCAGAAAATCCTGAGAGGCATGTTGACTTCATCATCCTAATTCGTGACACGCACTCCTGGAACAAAACACTCTTCCATTACAAATGCATTAATTCTACTCTTATACATGGAGTACATATTGCAATGGAAATAATTAAATATTATGACATAGAACAAGCAGTATAAAAGCAACCCGATCATTCCTAGCACAGGTCATCAGATGTTGCTGGCATCACCATCCTTTCGTCTTCAAGTATGGCTGCTCAGCAAGGGATATCTAATAAACATTTTGGCAGTCATTGCTACAAAGCCCTGCACACACACACTCACTTAAAATATTTTCTCACATGATAATTGGTAATCCATTCACTTTTTTCGGATGCACTTTCAGTTCTTTTCACCATTAACCAGTCTGCAATGTCTGCCCTGTTGAAGAAATATTGTGTAGCACCTTTGCTAATATGTCATTCAGTGTATTCTGTGTGGCTTATAAAATATGCTCATTTCATAATGTAACTAAAAATTGAATGTGATGCAGTGAATTTTATGTAATGAATGTTACATAATGTCTATTACAATGTCATTCTTTACACAGTACATAAAACATTGAATAATAAAAGATCACATTATGGAGAGCAGGAAGAATACTCCCACTAATGTCCTTAGCTGAAGTTAATAAACACCTAAAAATTAACTGTGTAATGTTAATTTAATCATCTTTACCCAATTATCTCCCCAGATTGCAGGAAACTTTGTGTCACTCTTTGGCAGTTTTCCCTCTGGTATTTGCCTTCTGATTATAATTAAATAAACTGAGGGGTTTTCTTTGTCGATAGTCTGCATGGTTCATAGTATTGTATAAGATCCTTCAAAACAAAAACAAAATACTACCGATACTGGAAATCTGAAATAAAACTACTCAGTAGTTGGAGAGAAACAGACATAATGACTGGAACGTTATCCACCCTCATATGGTGTGAGCAATGGTGAGAAAGGGAGGAAAATACAATTTGAATTAAAAAAAAATCAGATTGTCAATCTAAAGAAAACTTGTGACAATTTTTTATCCAGCCATAAAGGGTGACTTCAGAATCTTGCTGCTCAGTGATGGCTACCTTATTTACATACATTTACATCTCTGGAAAGCCCCAACCTGCCATTTTTCTATGTCACTTCAGTTCTCCTCTCCTGCTCCAAGAAACTAGATGGCACAAATGCCCGACATGTAGATCAGCACTGGTACCAAGCAAATGCCATGCATGAAAATCAAAGGGGAGTAGTCCTTAGTGGAGTGAAGGTGGAGTGAGAGTATCACCAGTCAAGGACTTGGTCCTGCCAGAGTCCTAGTGATCTGTATCCCTGCACTCTGGAGATTTGGCCACAGTCAATCCTGCAGGTTTAGGAATAACAGGTAGGTCAACTGGGATGCTGTTGTGGCATCATTTTGTGACTGGGCAGTGCTCAATGGAAACTGAAATTCCAAAGGAGGGTCATATCAGATACAAAAGATAAACTCTGTTTTTCTCTCTCCACAGATGCTGCCAGACCTGCTGGGTTTCTCCAGTACTTACTGTTTTATTTCAGATTTCCAGCATGCACAGTGTCTTGCTAACTTATGGATAGGGTGGGTGGAGGGTGCGGGCAATGGGTTTTGGTCAATGATGCTTAAGGGATTTATTGGGGGTACTCCATGGTGTCGAGATATGGACCTCAGGGATTGCAGAGGGAATGGTAACAATTGTTACAACCACAGCCTATGCAATGTTCCCTTACTTGTTATGCTTGCAGACAAGGTGCTCAAACTGTGGTGACTAGAGGTTAGTTCTTCAAATGTGACCTTCACAACTTGAACCCATTCAGTCTCACTAGCAATCTCTAATCAAACTGAAACTAGCTTTTTATTCCTGCCTTTGAGCATTCTTCAGTGGGGAAAACACAAAGCAGTTTGGGATAAACAGTAGTCCACAGTTTATTGCTGACTAGGAGATTGACAATCCCATATTATCAATCCCATATTACCTTTGTTGTCACAAGAGATCAGAGTCTAGTTTGCTTAAAGTCTTTTTGATACTTTAGATGGTATACTGCATCTTTCCTTTTTTCTCTCTCTCCGGTGCACAGTTAATTTACATTCAGCTCTCTTTTAAAAAAAACATTAGAATTACAAGTTGAAATGTCCATGGCAGTTTAAAATTCATAGATTGATCATGGGTATGAGGAGAGGTTGAATTGGTTGGGCTGGTACCCATTGGAATTTAGAAGAATGAAAGGTGCATATTGAAGCATACCAGACTCTTAGGAAACTTGACAGGGTTTAGGGAGAGGTTGTTTCCCCTCATGGGAGAGTCTAGAACCAAAGGGCATAATCTCAGAATAAGAGATTGCCCATTTAAACCAGAGATAAGGAAGATTTATTCTTTCAGAAGGTAGCAACTGTACTGCTGAGGGCTGTAGGGGCTGGGTTGTTAAATATACTCAGGGCTGAAATTGAGAGAGTTTTAATCAGTAAGAATGATGGGGAAATGGTGGAAAAGTGCCGTGAGGATTAATAGGTCAGCCATGATCTTGTTAAATAGTGGAGCAGACTGGTTGGGCCGAAAACCCTCCTTCTGTTACTCTGTCTTATGGTCATGATTATTAGAAAGAAACAAAACTGGGAGGAGGCTGAAATATTCTGGGGACCACAAGAACAGCCAAAGGATAAGGGGAAATTCACTGAGGTAAAGAACCTGTTTTCTAAATTAACCTTGTTACAACTAACAGGAATTTTAGATGACCAAGAACTATCCTATCTGGAAGCACAACAACTTGGGAACCTTGTCCATGTAGATAGAGCCTGCAAGTCAGTTATACGGAAATTGAAACATTACCATGTTAGATTGCAATTCAACTGCACAATAACTATTCAAAATGGCTGATAATGAATACACAGTTGGTGAAGCAAGTCTTTTAGTCTAAGGTGGACTAAACCTATAGAATTGGGGCAATTGTAGTAATCATGTCTGTACTAAGTTCATAATGCTGAATGAACGGCTTCAGTTGAAATTCATTGGTAGGCCATTAATTGTCCAAGAATGCACAATAAAAAGTATGGTCTCAAACAATCATGACCATTACATGGTACAAAATAATTGTCTCCTTATTATGTCAGCCAAGCAACTGTAATGAGAACAAAGCAATTAAAACTAGAACCTGAAGTTCCCATTTTACAACACCACTATATAGCAAGCAATGGGAAATAACAATTCATAGCTGCCACATTTGCACACTGAACAATAACTATGCATGGATATGAACTAAGGGACTATTATGGCAGCTTTCTGGCTGAATTCTACTCCTTTGAGAAATAGCAGGTAACGTTTGCTTAGACAGTGTAGAATTGGATGATGTCACATACCTCAGGCATGACAATCACCTCCATAGAAGGCTTCCACTCCACACTGTGTGAGGGCATAACATGAGGCTTCCTTGTTATGGATGTCAGGGTTCTGGAATTCCTTTATAAGACTATTAAACCATGAGAAAAAGGAACAGTAGTGGGCCACTCAGCCCTCAATTTGCTCTGCTATTCAATAGGATCATGGCTGATCTGATACTCCTTACATTTGCTTTCCTGTCCATAATCCTTGATTCCCTGACTGGTCAAGAATCGATCTATCTCAGCCTTTAATACACACAAGGAATCTGCCCTCCACAGCTTTCTGTGACAAGTACTTCCAATGACTCAAAATCCTCTGAGGGAAGAAATTCCTCTTCATTTCAGTCATAAAATGGTGCCCCTTAATTCTGAGACTGTGCCCTGTGGTCCCGGACTCTCAGCATTTACCCTGTCAAGCCCCTTAAGTATCCTGGTTATTTCAATGAGATCACCTCACATTCTTCTAAATTCCAGGGAGTAGAATCCTGACCTGTTTAGCCTTTGCTCATAAGACAATGCTTCCATACTGGGGATCATCCTAGTGAACCTTCTCTGAACTTGCTCCAATGAAACAATATCTTTCTTTAAATAAAAGTCCAAATGCTCACGGTATTCCAGACGCGGTCTCACTCGAACCTTGGACAGTTACAGCAACATTTTCCTACTCTTATACTCCAACTGCCTTGGAATGGGTCACATTCCATTTACCTTCCTGATTACCTGCTGCATCTGTATGCTAGTTTTCTGTGTTTTACACACAAGTCTCCCAGATCCTTTATGTTGCAGTTTATGCAGTCTTTTCTGCATTTAGATTATACACTGTTGTTTTATTGTCGCTTCCAAAATAACAATAAAATTGTGCTGTTTTTGATATTACCCACAGATTATCTGCTAAGGGATTTCCCATGGAGCTATGTGACCTTAGTCCTTCTCCAAAGACAGCACAGAAGGAGACAGTGATTGCGACTTTGTTGACAAAGCCAGTGAGAACAGAATCCTCCAGTTGCACTGCCTCCGGAGCATCTATCCCTTGACCAATGGACTGCAGTTCTGTGTGTAGGTACGGACTGTATTGAGAGTACTGGACCTGGCGCTCTATTGTATTCACTAACCTCTCCATGGAGACATACATGCTGAAGCCAACACATTGCTGATAATGTTGCTATCTTCTTCATCCTTTGATCCATCTTACTGTGACAAACTGCCTGATGTTCATATGCCTATCAGTGCAATTGAACAAAATGATTAGTGACCAAGAACAGTCTTCTGCCGGGACTGAACAGGTGCCCACTGTCAAGATTAGAGTGGTGCTGGAAAAGCACAGCAGGTCAGGTAGCATCCGAGGAGTAGGAAAATCGATGTTTCGGGCAAAAGCCCTTCATCAGGATATGATGACAGATACCCAGTCTATTTCTGTCCTCTGAGTGCCAGGGGCCCAGCCCAGTTGTACTTTGACCAGCTCCAGAGATCGTCAGCAATGTGTTCACAGATTGCGCCACTGAATCTAAAGTAGGAGTATTTTCTAAAGAGTTCTCTCTAATTTTTCCTGCTACTGTGTGGGTCTCTGAGACCTGTGCAAAGCAGTAGCTTCCATTACTGGAAGTGTATCTGTTCACCGATTGGCATCCATGGAACCTTCTGTTGTTCAGAGGGAACATTGCTACGAAGGTGAATGTCTCTGAGTTGGTGCAGGATATAGGGAGAGCATTACCAAGGCAACCTTTGAGGGAGTTCCCTAACTTCCTCCTCAGAGGTGCAGCTGGGCTTGAAGGGTTTCAGTGCTGAACTCTCCTTATCAGAGGTTCATCAGGTACCACAAGTACATAAGAAATGAAAAGGAGTTGGTTGTCAAAGAAGGATAAAAGCCTTTGCAGGTTAATGATAACTTAGCTCTGGGAGAGCAGCACAGGAGCACACAATGAAGCTCACTGAGTCAGTTGTCCATTGCAGCTCTTTCCATCCATCATGAGCAATCGTGCTCTTCTCTGGCCAAAGCCAGAATTTTCTCCTCAATGGGAGTGAGAAGCCTGATGTGTCTCCAGAAGCCAACTGCTAGGCCTAGATCTCTCCGGCTGCTTGTGGCCTAATGTTTCCTGCAAGAACACAAAGAGAGGGATTGAATATGATGGAAGAGCACTTAGTGGTGAAGCAAGAGAATTAGCTGAGGAGTTCCCAGTGGATGATCAGAAGCATAGAAAGAAGGAGTAGATTGAGAGGGTGAGAGCCATTGAGTGGAGGTGACGCAGGTAACAGTGCAAGTGTTTGTCGATGAGCCTTTGAGCAGCACTGGGTAACAGCTCATTCCTGGCTTGCAGCATTGGATGCAATGTGCAGCTGGGCTTTAAACTTAGTGCCAGAGCTGTGAAAGCAGAAAACTCATCGCATTGGCAAGCTCTTCCCCCTTGCTTGCCACACGATTCCCTGAGAATGGCACCCAAGAGCACAGATGCAATAACTAATGAAGTGCAGAGCAGAAGACAGGGTGAGAAAAGTCACTCTGAGCCATGACAGACTGGGCACCATGAATCTCACTCAACAAAACACTTCCAGTGAATGTGCAAAAAATGTTTCAGACCTATGACCTCTCTGCAGAAACATTTCTCTCTCAACAGCTGCTCCCTGACTTGATGAGGCTTGCCAGCATTTTATGTTTGATATTTTCTGTTTACATGTAGATTTTGATTGAGAATTTGTTTTTTTTCTTTCTATACAGCTAAGTTCAGAAGTCTAACTCTTCAGTTTACTGCTTGAATCTGAGATTAGCTTCCTCTAACCATGATCTAAATCCACACAACTTTCAGCCGAAATCCAAGGGCAGTATTCAGTGCTGTCCCCATTGGCGAGTTTAATTGGAGGAGGCATTCACTTAAATGGGATGATAGCAGGTGGGGACCATGCCACCTTTTCAACTCCATCCCAATTAGATCCATTGTGGGCACACTCATGCACACTCTTCCCATCCCACAGGCAACTGAGGCATTTTAATGGGCAATTCATTCCCATTTAAAAGCCTCACCCACTGCTACTGATGTTAACCAAGCCGCAGACTAGGGCTCTCCATAAGCAGACCTGTGTAGGGTTGCTTGAAAGCTACTAGGAGTAGTGAGTAGTTCCCTTGCTCAAAGGCCTTCCTCACCTGATTGAAAGTCTCCATTTCGAGAAGCAGTGGGGGGCTCTATTCAGAGTCACCCTCCTCTCTCATTCCCCACCGTGGCTCTTGCTGCAGATCCTAACAGCCATTTTAAACTAGTGCATAAAACAAACACTGCAAAGAAACACATAGCTTCTGCCTATTCAGCTCCATCTTCTCCATTGAGTTAATCCTAATTTCAGTGCTTCCTGGCCTCCAGAGATTGTGCTTGTTGTGGCCTGAGCCAATATCCACTATCAAAAACTGGCTCAGTTCCATGAAATGGAAATGAAATAATATCATTGGAAGCCAACTGGCATTTTGGGACCAAAAGAGAAAATGCTGGAAAATCTCAGCAGGTCTGGCAGCATCTGTAAGGAGAGAAAAGAGCTGATGTTTCTAATCTAACTGACCCTTTGTCAAAGCTCCTTGGCACATTGGGAGTTTGGTGGCTATTTGAAAGAGCTATCCAGTTTGGTTCTTGCCCCTGCTCTGTGCCTTCTTCGAGTCCATATATATCCAATTCCTGGTAGTTTAAGAATAGCCAAGTGCATTTTAATATGTCTTTCTGACTGATAACAAAATTCTGATCATAACGGTGTACCCAATTCATGATTGGGCATTCACAAAATACCAAGAGCACCAAGAAAATATTTAAACTAGCAGACCTCACATCACACTGCAAGGTCAGCTATGTGAGGTGTGGGTGGAATGATGAGGCACCAGCATTTTGTTTTTGCTTCCTTGATCCATCCTAATGCAACACAAACTCTTAACACTGAAACGTTCCAAATTTTAGATTAACTTTTCATTTAAAATCATTAGTAGTGCTAGTTGTATCTGATCGTGCAATCAAGTCACTGAGTGCTGTCACTATTATAAATGACTGTCTCACAAGAAAATGTTTCCATGGTAACAATGTTACTTTAAATGGCTTGGATATTTAAGCTGTTGAAGGAAAGATTACAGAAATCTACGATTTACAACTTCTCAGTTACACTTTTCTGACTGGGATGTTTAACATGGAGAAAAATTATACAGATGTAATATAGATATATGAATATATAATACAGCTGTAACATACAGAGATGTATCCATCTGTAATAATTATGGATTTGCATATCAGTAATACTTTACTGAAAAATAAATTATTCCTGTTCTAATTCAATTTGCCAGACCTTTTCACACCCTAAATAGTCAGGAACAACATGCACGGATATTTTAGAAATTGCACTTGTTTTTTTGTAATGAAATAAAGTGATACTTACTGCTTGAGCATAGGCACCATATGCACCAAATTGGATTGCCATTGGGTTGAACATTCCCATTTGCCCTGCCATTTGTTGCATGCGACGCATTGTGCGTTCCTTGTCGGTGTCTGCAAATTTTACCACTAGACTCGAAGATGCGCCCTGAAAGGCAGAAAGAAAAGAAACTAATCAATAGAGGTGTCAAGTAGCACAACTGTGACCCCATGTATCCTCACAGCGGTCTTAATGAGCTCCTGCTACTTTTGACTTTGATTTAGGACAGGAAGATAGCACTTGTTCAACTGGTGAAAAACAAGTTAGTGTTGATCGCAGAGAAAACAAACTGCGGTTCATTTTCTTCTCTGACTTATCACCCTGTTATCAGACAATCAAATTGTTTGCACTGCAACACATCCCAATTTCATTTCAATAGTATCTTCTCAAACAATCCCATTTCACCCTTGGGTTACTTTCGAGTCTGTTTATTTGGGCTCAAACTGCTACTGTAGTCAATAAAAGATCACATTTCTGTTCACAGATCCAGAGGAGAATTTGTTTTCTTAAACTCTCCAGGGATTGTGGCATTTTGATAGTTGGGCACAGGGCAATGAAACCAGTTAATTCTTCCAAATGGAACTCCACCACAATATTACATGGCTTTGTTAAAAACTGCCATTTCAATCAAGCTGACTGCTTTCATGGTCGTGAGTGCGATGCTGGAAAAGCACAGCAGGTCAAGCAGCATCCGAGGAGCAGAGGAATCGAATCGACATTTCAGGCAAGAGTCCTTCATCAGGAATCATTTAAGGGCCCTTGCCCAAAATGTCGATTCTCCTGCTCCTTGGATGCTTCCTGACCTGCTGTACTTTTCCAGCACCACATTCTCAACTCTGAGGAGAAAGTGAGGTCTGCAGATGCTGGAGATCAGAGCTGAAAATGTGTTGCTGGAAAAGCGCAGCAGGTCAGGCAGCATCCAGGGAACAGGAGAATCGACGTTTCGGGCATAAGCCCTTCTTCAGGAATCCTCACGACCATGATTCCTGAAGAAGGGCTTATGCCCGAAACGTCGATTCTCCTTTTCCCTGGATACTGCCTGACCTGCTGCGCTTTTCCAGCAACACATTTTCAGCTCTCAACTCTGAGCTCTAGCATCAGCAGTCCTCACTTTCTCCCGATTATTTTCATGGACAAGCAAGTGGATTTTGCTGAGACAGAACATAGCATTGAGAATAAGGGAATATGATCTGCTCAATACAATTAACACCAACTATAATACTGACTATTTTTTTCGATTGTGTACAGTATTAGAAGATTGGGTTAGAGGTTCTCCTAGGGTCAAAACTGATGATATTGGGTTGACTGCTGGTGAAATGCAATGACTGAAATTCAGTTTCCTTGATCACAAAGAAATAGTTTAATAGGTGCTGCATCCAATCTGGTATCATGTGTCTTGAGTCACTCCTGGAGGTCAATTTCTACCCTGTTGAGTCTTAACTGATGTCGATAATTCTTTTAGAGTTCTGAGCAATATTGACATTTATAAATTGTGCGAAAGCTACTGTCAGAGGTAGCTAGATGAGGAATGAATGCAACAGTTCAAGCCTCCAGTCGGGTGAAAAGTGAAAAAATACATTTTGTAAAAAACATCAATGGTTACATGATGCCAAGTTTGAGTTTCAAAACCCTTAAGTTAACCCTTTACGGTAAAGGACAGTGGGAGCGGGTTCCTTTTATCAAGGTTCTCACAAGAAATAAATTAGTGTAGGAACACACAATGGGGATGCAGCGAGGAGGCTGAGTCACAAGTTGAGCTACTTTGGGAATTTCAAAGGAACGGTCAGAAGAACAATAACTATGACTGTATTGTCAAAATAATAACAAGACATTCTGAGGGAGAGGTTGGAAGCTAAGGGCAAGGAAAAGACTTCTTGTCAAATGTTAACTGGTTTGGTTATTTTATATACAATTCCTTGGAATCCTGGGATTAGCTTTGATGAATTGCTTTCAGATTTCATTTTAAGAAGCTGCAAGAGTAACTCAAGGCAGTTAGTCAAACTGTCTTAGAATTTTACTATACTACTCAGGACGAAAATAGTTACAATATAAACCCAATACATACAATATTTGTATTTGATACAACACATCAAAATATAAATCTAATGATAGTTTGATACTTAAACTGAATATAATCTTAATGAGAAAGTGTAACATTTTCCCAACCGCATTCTACTGTGGAATGTTACTGTTTGAATGCTTAATGAACTTTTATTAAATTCCTCCCCATTGTTTCATTGAAGACACTGATCCATCCATTTTATTATCTTGCAGCACAATTTCAAGCAGATGCAATTTGCTTTTAAGGAAAAGTGAGAGTGAGCTATGACTGAACATAATGGAGCATCAATTATTATTTAGTCTGTAAATGTCAGGAAAACCAGCTCTTTTGCAATAAAAACAGAAAATGTGGGAAATGCTCAGGTCAGGCAGGAACTGTGAATACAGAAACAGCATCCACATCTTAGGTCGATGACCCTTCATCAGAACCAGCAAAAATGGGAGATGTAACAGGTTTTAAGCAGATACAGAGGCAAGTTAAGTAGATAGAGGGCGAATGGATGAGACACAAAAAGAGTAATTCTTTGATAGAGTGGACGTCAGGAAAGATTAAATGACAAAAAGGATGATGTATTAAATAAAATAGTTTGGTAATGTGATAACTGAAGAATCAAAGGAACATTTAGAGGAACATGAGCAAAATACAATGGACGCTCAAAATCTGTATTCGATTGTGAACAAAATGTTGGTTAATCATTTGGTAAAATGACTTAAGTGTTGCTGAAAAAGAAACACATTTTGCTGAAGCTTTTCATTTTGTACTCCATGAAACTAATTTGTAAGAAATACTGAAGCAAAGGGAAACAGATATTGATATTGTATGAGAGGTCACTGCTGTTTGGTTCACAAGTGGATTTTGATTGGTAGAACTGCTGACATGGGAATGAGAATGTACCAGTTTTTTTAAAAAATTCATTCACAGAATGAGGCTATCACTGACTAGGCACATGTCTATTACCAAAGGACACTGTCCATTGTCTATGCCAATTGTCCATTTATTGAGGGCAGTTAAGAGTCATCTACATTCCTGTGGGTCTGAGGTCACATATAGGTCAGACCAGCCAGAGACAGCAGATTTCCTTCCCTAAAGGACATTAGTGAACCAGGAGATTTTCCAATGATTTCATGGTCAATGTTTGACTTTTATATCAGATTTTTATTGAACTAAGATTTGACAATTTGCCTGACAGGGTTGAAACCCAGGTCCGCACAACATTAATCTAGGTCTCTAGATTAATAGCTTGGTGATAATAGCATTAGGTCATTGCTTCCCATATATAATCAGGCAGACAGAAGGCAGGTATTCTTGTAATAGCTGCCAGATGGCAGCGGAATAGAGCCCCTGAGCTCCAACTGTTTCTCTTCTCTTTTTTTCTCTGTCTTTTCTTTCTTTCTTTCTTTCTCCATCTTCTATTTTCCTTACTTACTTCTTGAGTTCAGATGGCATCGGCAGTGGACCTCGCGAACCTCGAGCTAGCCCAGCACGGAGGGGAGTCAGCCCAGCGTGGACCTCAAGTGTTCATCAAACAGGAGGCAGCGGTGGTGACGGAGAGTGGAAGCGGCTGGGCCCAGCGTGAGCCCAGATGGCAGCAGTGGCGAGATGGCAAAAGAT
This sequence comes from Chiloscyllium plagiosum, assembly GCF_004010195.1. Classification (NCBI taxonomy): domain Eukaryota; kingdom Metazoa; phylum Chordata; class Chondrichthyes; order Orectolobiformes; family Hemiscylliidae; genus Chiloscyllium; species Chiloscyllium plagiosum. The sequence continues at coordinate 50,717,842 of NC_057710.1, read as the reverse complement.
GGCAGCAGCAGTGGTCAGTGACGAGGTGGTGGTGGCGAGGGATGGCGATCAGGGCCGAAGCCTCGTGAGCAGTGGTGAAGCCTGGCATGCCTGGTGGGGGGCGGGTCTTAGCCCAGGAGAAAGTGAGGACTGTAGATGTTGGAGATCAGAGTCGAGAGTGTGGTGCTGGAAAAGCACAGCAGGTCAGGCAGCATCCAAGGCCAAGGTGAGTGAGAGCAAGTCCTCCTGGGGAGGCCTAGCTAGGAGCATTTACAGGCCCATGGCTCAAGGAAGGCCTGTAAGGTTTGATATTTTAATGCTATTTCTTTATTTTTCTACTTCTTTGCTAAGAAGATGATAGTGCTGAACTTTTTAACTTATTTCTTTATTTCTCTATTTCTGTAACAAAGATTTTGTACCGAGATACTTTGTACCTAAGATGGCACTGTGTGTGGCGAAATTGCACACTTTTCACTGTACTCGTGTACCCCGTACTTGTGTACATGTGACAATAAAACCCAAGTCTAAATCTGCCAAACTGGGTAAATTTATTCTGATTTCTCAAGGTTTTTTTTAGATTAGATTACTTTACAGTGTGGAAACAGGCCCTTCGGCCCAACAAGTCCACACCGACCCGCCGAAGCGCAAACCACCCATACCCCTACATTTACCCCTTACCTAACACTACGGACAATTTAACATGGCCAATTCACCTAACTGCACATCTTTGGACTGTGGGAGGAAACCGGAGCACCCGGAGGAAACCCACGCAGACACGGGGAGAATGTGCAAACTCCACACAGTCAGTCGCCTGAGGCGGGAATTGAACCCGGGTCTCTGGCGCTGCGAGGCAGCAGTGCTAACCACTGTGCCATCGTGCCGCCCAAATTTCAAAGGTGTTGCCCTTTGAAATGACCTATATTGTTGCACTGAAACAGGTGCAGTGCGAGCACGCTCTTTCTGATCTACAAATTTTTCTGATGAGAGGAAGATGAAAAGTTTTGACAAAATGTCAAAACTTTTCTGAGCAATACTAAAACAGTGAGTCCAGGTGGCTATCTGACTGAAAGATGAGACGCTGTTTCTCGGGATTCTATTGAGTTTTGGATAGCTGGTGTTGATAATTATCCTAGGGTTGCCATTTGCACCTCTTCTAGATTTTCTTCCTCTTTTGAACTGTCCCATTATGAACCCCCTTTGCCTTGCATCATTGTCCCTTTTCTCATTTAATCTCTCGCAGAGATTCCACTTTGTTCTTTCCCTTCCCCCACCATTTCCCTGTCTATGTATTTATTTAAGTTTTGTTATATCTTCAATTTTGCTTGTTCTGATGAAAGATTCATGATTTCTTTCTTTTCAGACAAAGCCTGACCTGCTGAGTTTCTGATTAGTTGCAGATTTTTATGAATTGTGTGCATGAGCTCCTTTGCAATCTAGGTAAAAACAATGACTGCAGATGCTGGAAACCAGATTCTGGATTAGTGGTGCTGGAAAAGCATAGCAGTTCGGGCAGCATCCGAGGAGTAGTAAAATCGAAATTTCGGGCTTTTACTGCTTCTTGGATGCTGCCTGAACTGCTGTGCTTTTCCAGCACCACTAATCCAGAATCCTTAGCAATTTGGTCAACAGGTTGAAAGCACTGTTCCTTTGTTTGACCTTTCTGGGAAGCAACAGGTGGATAAAATGCTGGTTTTATGTAGTTTTGGCTTTTTAGAATGAGCTCTGTTCTGTTGAATAGACAAAGACTCGAAATATTTTAATTTATTTCAACAATGATTTCTATGTTTTTGATTTTATCCTTTCTCTCTTATTTTCTCTAGCCCTTTATGAGGATTACTTTGACTGACCACATAGATCTGTGCAGAGCTATCCTCAGGCACCCGCCTTTACCTGCAGCATTTTTGCGAAGATAACAGATTAATAACCTGCTATTTCTGAAAGACACAAGGGAGTCCTATTGTTAGATTTCTTGTACAGAGTAAGATTATGCAGTCTGGGCTCTCAGACCATTTGCTGGGATGGCCAACATCACTGCACCTAAAACAATATCAAAAGCATGCCCATAATTTCAAATATTGCCTTTTTCTTGGAATATTCAGCTCCCCTTTTTTTCTCCAGAAACGTATCTAACAGACTTTTGAATCTATTTGCATTAATGGCTTTCTCTGACAATTTATTAAACACCATTACCTTTTAGGTGGGAAAGTTCATGCTAAGTTCCTCATTTTGATGTATGTCCTCTGGTATTAGAATATTTCATTACAGTGAATATTTTAATTTTCCTTCATAATCCTCAAACCTCAATTAAGTCACCTTGAAGTCTCCTCCTTTTCAAATAAATCAAGTTCAGCTTCCTGGGCTTTTATGCCCAATTTAGCTGGTTCGAATGCATGTTTCTATTTTGAGTATATTTATTGCCTGGACCAGAAGATTGCTAATAAACAAAGATCATCTGAGCTCAGTTTACTTTTAATTCTAAACAGCCTTCAACATGTCTACTTGCTGAAGCCAACAAAGAGAATTTCACAAGACAACATATAGACACAATTCCAACTGATGCTCTTTAATCTTATATATCCTGGAGTAAAGTATTTTTTAATGTGCAAAATCATTTCCTCCTCATCATCATTAGAATAATTTCTTAATTGCATTAAATTTGTACCTCAATGTAAAATAAAGTGGTGTGCCAATTTATTTGATTAATTCAAGTTAAGCAAATAACTCATTTGCTCCCAAATGTTAGTCAAAAGTCAGCAGTGTTCACTGAGAAAGACTGCTTGTGTTAAAGAACATGAATATGTTACCACGTTTTGCTCAACTGCATAAATACAATTTGTTATTTTTATCATTATATTTCTTGTTCTGCCATTTCTGTTGACCTTGTGACTGGAAAGTCTGCCAATTTGAATTTTCTTCATTAATAGATTGTCTTTCCTTTGTCCTCATTGGTTAGATCTTTCATTTTATTTTCTTTATCAATAACAATAAACAGAAGTTTCAAGTCCAGTTTTATTCTTCTCCTTAATTCCTTCCATTAAAACAACAACTCTACCCAGTAACTTGCAGCAAAACAAAATTTGTGAACATACAGTAGCTATGACCTTGCTCAGCTGTACTCAGATTGAACCCTGAAACATTTCTGATAATGGTGTTAGTTAAAGGCAACAATTTTACCAATGAAAATCTATGACTAACCTTTATGCAAAGAGAGATCAGCATATGGAAACACTCCCAGATGAAGGGGAAAATCCTCAAAATTGTTTCAGGAATTCCATTTCAGTAGATTACGTTAAGGTGCCAAAGTCTCAATTTAAAGAGTCTAATTTCTGTTCTGTGCCTGTATTACCTCTGTCTATATCTTTTCCCTTTTTGTTATGGGTTCAACTCTGGGTTTAATTGTCTTTTTCCATCTGTAAACCAAATTTAATTCCTAGCACCACCCCCAGCTCTCAATAAATGTATATCCAATGCTTCAGTCTGCTTCCTAACCCCTTTCAAGACATACTGACCGATTTCTAGCTGGACTAACCAGAGCAGACACACAATTCATTTCTTCTCTGGACGAGACAAGCAAAGCTCTTCAAGATCCAGTCATATATATCAAGAACTATTAAAGAATGCTATTTTTTCAGTACAAGGGTGGTATGGTGGCTCAGTGGTTAGCGCTGCTGCCTCACAGCTCCAGGGACCAGGGTTCGATTTCCTCATGTCTGTGTGGAGTTTGCATGTTCTCCCTGTGTCTACATGGGTCTTCTCTGGGTGTTCCGGTTTCCCCCCACAATCCAAAGATGTGCAGGTCAGGTAAATTGACCATGCTAAATTTCCCTTAGTGTTAGGTGCTTTGGTCTGGGTGGGTTGCTCTTCAGAGGGATGGTGTGGACTTGTTGGGCCAAATGGCCTGTTTCCATACCGTAGGGAATCTAATCTACTTTAATCTTGTTTTAACATTCATTTGCAAGCCAAGTAACTACAGGGGATGGCAATTAAGTTTACAAGTTCTTTTTTGCATAAATGTTCCACAGAGAAGACAATCCATGAACATTAGAGGGGACAAAAAGAAAGGCTCTTTGGCTCATGCAAACCATTTCAATGCAAGGGTTGTACAATTTGCCCAGGTGGTCACTCATCTTTTTTACAGGGATTCTGTTTCATAATGAATGATTAAGTGTTGTCTGAATAATTTAGGCATAGTTACAATAGTACAAGCATGAATAATGATCTATGTATTCAACCATGTAGTTTTTGGTGCCGTTCTTGTTATTTGAAAAGATTAAATCACCATAACTAACACATTTGCAAGATGCCCATTCCACGTATGCATTGATCAATTCTACTCAATTAATACTTAGAATCATACAGTCAAAGAGCTGTGCAGCATGAAAACAGACCCTTTGTTGCAACTCATTCATGCCAATCAGATATCCTAATTTGATCTAGACCCATTTGCTAGAATTTGGCGCATATCTCTCTAAACCCTTCCTATTCATATTGCCATCAAAATACCTCTTAAATATTGTAATTGTATCAGCCTCCACCACCTCCTCTGGCAGCTCATTCCATACACGTACCACCCTTTATGTGAAAAAGTTCCCTTTATATTCCTTTTAAATTTTTCCCCTTTCAGCTTAAACTTATACCCTCTAGTTTTGGACTCCCCCACCCCAGGGAAAAGACTTTGTCTATTTACCCTACCATGCCCCTCATAATTTTATAAACTTTTACAAGGTAACCCCTCAACCTCCAACACTCCAGGGAAAATATCCCCAGCCTATTCAGCCTCATCCTGTAAGCTCAAACCCTTCAACCCTGGCAACATCTTGTAAATCTTTTCTGAATCCTTTCAAGTTTCACAACATCTTTCCTACAGGAGGGAGACCTGAACTACATGCAGTATTCCAAAAATGGCCTAACCAATGTCCTGTACAGATGCAACATAACATCCCAGCACCTATAATCAATGCACTGACCAATAAAGGCAAGCATACCAAATGCCTTCTTCACTACCTTACCTACCTGCGACTCTACTTTCAAGAAACTATGAACCTGTACCCATTGTTCAGTAACACTCCCCAGGACCTTACCATTAAGTATATAAGTCCTGTCCTGATTTGCCTTTCTAAATGCAGCACCTCACATTTATTTGAGTGGCAGAGCAGACTCAAAGGCCAAGGGACCTACTTCTGCCCTTTTTCTTATGGTCTTATGATCCTTTGATCTTTTAATGACACATAAACAAGGACATATGTACTAGGAGCAGGTGTTGGCCATTCAGTAGTATCATCATAGATCTGATTGTGGCTTCAACTTCACATTCCCACCTACCCAACATAACTATTTCATTCGTCCTTCATTAGTCCAGAATCAATGTACCTTTGGCTTAAAAGCAATGATCTCCCTCAATCACTCTTCAGGGAAGAGCTCCAAACACCCTCAAAAACAAAATGCACCATCTTAAATGGGAGATCCTTTATTTTAAACCATGTCTCCTAGTTCTAGTCTTTCCCACAAAAGGGAACATCTTTTCAGCATCCATTCAGTCAAAACCGTACAATACCATATGTTTCAATAAGATCAACTTTCATTCTTCTAAACTCCGATGTATACAGGCCCACGCTGTCCTATGTTTCCTTTGTTTGATCATGTTCCTATGAATCACCTTGGGATTTTTCACTATGCTAAAAGATGCTATACAAATGGAAGTTGTTGAATTTAATCTTCTTTTCAAATCTGCAGGAAAGATTCTTGTGTTTTCTTTTTAACCATTCAGGTATGATCTCAAGAACCACAGCAACTACAATTAATAACAATGAGAAAATACTGTAAAAGCTGGGAATACTCAGAAGGTCAGGGAGCAGTCGTAGAGAGAAGCAGAGTTAACATTTCCAATTAATATGATCCTTCATAAATAATACAAGTTCGATTAACCATGTAAAGGAAGAGAATTTTGGTTTCAAGCCATTGTGGCCTTGAAATCTTCTGGTTAAATGCAGTCAAATTTGAAAATGCTTTAAGATGATCAGCATAAGTCTACAAACTGCAATAAAATATGTTAATTTTTTTTCTGTCATATATCCTTGTAATGCCTTTTTGATTGTGTCTGCTTGAGTAAAACACAGCTGCACACCTCAATATGGTTTCAGAGGTGTCCCGGCATCTGCCTAAAATAGGCAGTTATTAACATAGATGATCAAGTACTTGCTGTATCTCAGGGGTATTGCATTACGAGTCGAAACAGGTTAATGTTACCTTTTGATATTGATTCATGAAGGCAGCTATAGAATAGTTCTTGCGACTTTTCAAGAGGAATCAGAATGCTAAGAATCATGGAACTGAACTACTTTTGATGAAGTTATTAATAATGAATGTTATAGGTTAGCAATTACCCTCCATTAATGTCCTGTGGGTTACCACCGTCTAGACATTATACAATCCAATAATACAACACAATACAGCACACAAACATTCCCTTCGGCCCACCAAGCCTGCATTCCTAATTCTTATTTAGACATTACTTATTGCCCATATGCAGTTTCCAACCTTCTGTTCATTTCACATTAATATGTCTATCAAGATATACCTTAAACATTGCTAACATGCCTACTTCCACCACCTCCACTGGCATTTCATTCCAGTCACCCACCATTCTCTGTGAGAAACATTTTCCTTGCACTTCTCCCCTAACATTACCTTGAATCTGTGCCCTCATGTAGTTGGCCTTTTCCTTCCTGGGAAAAAGCCTCTGACTATCCACCCTATCTATGTCTCTCATAATTTTGTAAACCTCTATCTGATCGCTCCTAAGCCTCCATCTTTCCAGTGAAAACAATCTGAGTTGATCCAACCTCTCCTCACAACAAAAACTCTCCAGACCAACCAACATCCTGGTAAAGCTCTCTGCAGCCTCTCCAAAGAATCCATGTCCTGGAAGAGTGGTGACCAAAACTGCACACAACATTTCAAATGTGGCCTAACTAAAGTATTATGCAGCTGAAATATAACTTGTCAGCTTTTATATTTGATACCCTGGCTGATGAAAGCAAGTGTGCTGTATGTTTCTTGACCATTTTATCCACCTGTGTTGCCACTTTCAGGGATGTGTGGACCTGTACACCCAGATCTGTCTGTATGTCAATGCTTCTAAGGGTTCTACCATTTATAGTGTAATTCGCACCTGAACTTGATCCAAATTGCAGTATCCCCATTTGTTCAGTTAAACTCCATCTGCTATATCTCTGGCCAAATCTGTAATCTGTCAATATCTCACTGTATCCTTGGACAATCCTTCTAACTCTCTGCAACTCCACTAATTTTCATGTAATCTGTAGACTTACTGATCAGACCACCTACATTTTCCTGCAGATCATTTATATATATTACAAAGAACAAAGATCCCAGCACTGATCCCTGGGGAACACCACTATTAACTGATCTCCATTCTGAAAAATACCTTCCAACGTTACTCTCTGCTTTCTATGGCTGCCAGTGTTGGACTGGGGTGGACAAAGTTAAAAAGCACATGACACCAGGGTATAGTCCAACAGATTTATTTGGAAATACAAGCTTTCAGAGCACTGCTTCTTCATCAGGTAGCTAGTAGAATAGGATCATAGGACACAGAATTTATAGCAAAAGATCATAGTGTCATACACTGACACGATATATTGAACAAACCTAGGTTGCTGTTAACTCTTTCACCTTTTAGAATGGGTTGCAGGTTTTGCTTCACTAATATGTAAATCCCAGAGCTTCTTGCAAGTCACATACCTGAGATAACTTAAGGTTTTATAAAGAAAAGGTGACATCTCAGCTCAGACAATGCATTATGGTGTGAGGTTAGAGTCTATATGTAATCCAATCTTGAGTTAGACTGGTTCTATTTCCAAAATAGGAACTTATAAAATGTCACATGGATTACAAAAAAGATTGACAGATTGTATGCTTTTTCATTGGTTGTGGAGTTTGATGGGTCCTATTGTGATGCATGAGATTTTCCATCTATCCATTCTGCTTGAAGTGCAAATACACCTCAGAAACATATATGTGTGTATGTGCATGTTAGGGGGAGAGAGAGAGAGAAAGAGAGAGAGAGAGATAGAGTATGTATGAGAGCGAGAGGGAGAGAGTGTGAGTGTGTGCATGTGCTTGATACAGTATCTGCATGAATGTGATGGAGTATATGCCTGTGAGAGGGTGTGTGCACGGTTGTGAGTGTGGGTTGTGTGCGTGTGTGTGTCTGAGAGAGAGCATGTGTATGAAAGAGGGTCTGAGTGAGTGTGTGAGTATGAAAGTGTATGTGTGTGTCTGTGTGCTTGTGTGTGTGTGTGTCTGAGAGTGTATAGTGTAGTGGGGTCACCTGTGGCATGACATGAATCAAAGCTCCCGGTTGAGGTCATCTTCATGGGTACCGAACTTGGCTATCAGCCTCTGCTCAGCATATTCTGAAGTGTTTGAGGAGAAAGTGAGGTCTGCAGATGCTGGAGATCAGAGATGGAAATGTGTTGCTAGAAAAGCGCAGCAGGTCAGGCAGCATCTAGGGAACAGGAGAATCGACGTTTTGGGCATTAGCCCTTCCCGAAACGTCGATTCTCCTGTTCCCTAGATGCTGCCTGACCTGCTGCGCTTTTCCAGCAACACATTTCCATATTCTGAAGTGTGCCTTGGAGGACGGTCATCTGCAGATCCGAGAATGAAAGTCCCTGACTGCTGAAGTGTTCCCCAACTGGGAGAGGCATCCTTGTCTGGCATTATATCCATCTAGCCAGATCCTATGAGATTTTATGTTCTGTACCAGCCTGCCATAAGGTACCTTACTAAATGCCTTACTAAAGTCCATGTAGACAATATCCACTGCCCTTACCTCATCAATCATTCTTGTCACCTTCTCAAAAAACTCAATCAAATTAGTGGGACATGACCTTCCCTACAAATCCATGTTGTGTATCACTAACAAGTCCATGAGCAATAGGCAATTATCTGTTAAGCAGAATGGATAGATGGAAAATCTCATGCATCACAATAGGACCCATCAAACTCCACAGCCAATAAAAAGTGGAGCATCCAGTCCCAAAATATGGTTCAGTTCCTGAGTTAAAGATAGGGCATGAATAGTGTGACTGTAAATAAATAACTGAATTTGGACATCAAATATTGGTGTAAAAATGAAATGATTTGGATGTGAACATAGGTGGTACGGTTAGTAAGTTTGCAGATGACACCAAAATTGGAGGTGCAGTGGATAGCTCAGGTTAGCTCAGAGTATATCGGGACATTGATCAGATGGGACAATAGCCCGAGGAGTGGCAGATGGAGTTTAATTTAGATAAATGTCAGGATGGACTGAAGGGTTTGTTTCCATCCTATACATCACTATGACTCTATAATAGGATCATGACTGATTCCAAATTCCTTATGACTACTTTCCCGTGTTTTCCCTGTAACCCTTGATTCCCTAATGATCAAAAAATCAATCTATCTCAGCCTTAGATATACACAAGGACTCTGCCCGCACAGCTCTTTGTGGCAAGAAATTCCAAAGACTCACAACCTTCTTGAGAGAAAAAAAATTATCATCTCAGTCTGAATTTGTTGCCCCTAAATTCTGAGACGGTGTCTCTGGTTATAGACTCTCCCATGTGGGGAAACATCTTTTCAGCATTTACCATGCCAAGTCTTTCATAATCCCATATCTTTCGATGAGATCACCTTTCATCTAAACTCCAGTGAGCAGAAACTCAACCCGTTTAACTGGGGAGAAGGCAGCTGAGAATGCAATAAGTGGATGGAAGTGGGGTAATGGTGATTGGTCGGAGGGGAGGGTGGGGTGGATAGGTGGGAAGGAAGATAGACAGGTAGGACAGGTCATGAGGGTGGTGTCGAGTTGGAAGGTTGAAACTGGGACAAGGTGGGGAAGAAGAAATGAGGAAACTGGTGAAATCCACATTGATGCTATGGGGCTGGAGGGTCCTGAGGCAGAAGCTGAGGCGTTCTTCCTCCAAGTGTCGGGTCATAAGCGAGTGGCGATGAACGAGGCCCAGGACCTGGCGGAGTGGGAGGGGTAGTTGAAGTATTCGACCCTGGGGTGGTTGTCTTGGTTGGTGTGGGTGTCCCAGAGATGTTCTCTGAAACCCTCTGCGAGTAGGCGTCCTGTCTCCCCAAGTACACAGGTGTAGCAAGCAATCATGCAGGCCAATTGAATCTTATATTTACTGTGTATTAACTTAAGCACAGAAGTAAAGACATCTTGCTGCAATTGTACAGAAGCTTGTTGAGACTGCACATAGGGTATTATACGCATGGGCAGTGGCCTTAACAGCAAATGCATAAGGAACTCTACGTCTTGCTCCAGTCCAAAACACAATATTTAATCACGGTTGTTGTTACCAAGCTAATTTTCTAACCATGTTGATATTTAGATCTGCTCAAGTTCGTGCATAGCACTTTATGAAATGCCTCATGTACGCCTACAGGTCTGGACTTGCTAGGCTAATATTTCCATCTTTTTTGAAGAATGGTGTAACTTGGGGCAGCACGGTGGTTAGCATTGCTGCCTTACAGTGCCAGACACCCGGGTTCAATACCACCCTCTGATGATTGTCTGTGTGGAGTTTGCTTGTTCTCCCTATGTCTGTAAGGGTTTCCTCCGGGTGCTTCGATTTCCTCCCACAGTCCAAAGATGTGCAGGTTAGGGTGGATTGGCCATACATAATGCAAGGTTAGAGGGCTAGGACGGGGCGGAGGGTGGGGGGGAAGGGGTGGGGATGGGATACTCTTCAGGGGGTCGTTGTCGACTTTATAGGCTGAATGGTCTGCTTCTGCACTGTAGGGATTCTATGGTTCAACTTCTGTAATGCTACTGTTCAGACTTCTGGCATTATCCTCAGCCAGCCTAAGGTTGATTGGGAAACTCCTCAACCCCTTTCATCATCCCAGCAATTTAAGTGCTGGGTGTAAAATCTACTTGGGATTTTCTTGAATCATTACCAATTAAGGCCTTTATGTTATCGATTAATAACCCTATTCGAGTCTTAGGTCACCACAGTCCTGATTATCTGCCTTTCAGTCAAGGATGGTGTGGTGTGGTCTAGCAGGTAATGTCCCTGCTTCTGGGCCAGGAGGTCTAAGTTGAAATCCCACCTGTTCCAGTGTTCAAACACCTCTGAAAAAACATCGACCTGCTTTCCCAGTCGGCAAGAAAAGTGGCTAGTTTCTCAACTGGGAAACTAGGCTGACCTGCCTCTCTCCTCAATATTCCCTTATTGATCTGCTTGGCCCACCTCATTGCCAAGAATAACATTCCTCGAGACGGTGAAGAGGAGATTCACCAGGATGTTGCCTGGGATGAAAAGTCTCAGTTATGAAGACAGACTGGATAGGCTGGGTTTATTTTCCTGGGAGCTGAGGGGGAATCTGATTGAGGTATATAAAATCATGAGCAGCATAGACAGAGTAGATTGTGAGAATCTTTTCCCCATGGCAGATTGTGTCTAAGACCAGAGGGAGTAAGATTAAGGAGAGGAGTAAGTGGTTTACAGGAAGTATGAGAAAATATTTTTCACCCAGAAGTTGGTAGAAATATGGAGTGTGGTGCCTGGTAGGGGCAGGTGTTCTTGTAATATTTAAGAACCATCTGGATGAGTGCTTAAAATGCCAAAGCATAGTAGGCTATAGACCAAAGACAAGTAACCAAGCACAAGTAATTTAGATTAATGTTGTGTGGTGTTTGTTGATCAGCACAGATATTGTAGGCCGAAGAGATTGATTCTGTGCTGTATGTCTCTGTGACTAATAAAGTCCTGCAATGCTTCCTTGCTCATTCGGTTGGGAACATTCTACTGTAGAACCTTGAACCTTGACGCAACAAGTGGTGCGCCATAGGGATTGGGCTAATAGCTCATCAGTTTCATTGATATTATTGATCGAACAATGGATAAAAATGACTTAGTCAAAGGGATAGAAGGTATAGTTGCCAAATTTGCTGACAGCACAGAGACAGATAGGAAAGGAAGTTGTGAAGAGGACACAAGGGGATTATAGAAAGATACTGATAGGTTACATGAGTGGGCACAGATGTAGCAAATGCAGTTGATATGGGAAAATATGAAGTTCTCAATTTTGGCAGGAAGAATAAAAAAACATATTATTCATGGGTTGGGACTGCAGAGGTTTGAAATGAAGAGGGGTCCAGATGTGCTTGTCCATGGATTACAAAAGATAGAAGTTTGATTAGTCTGGATCACATTGGCATAAGTAGGGAAGATGAGTTGGGTAGGCTAGAGGTTATTAAGGTGGACAAATCCCCAGGACTGGATGGGATCTATCCCAGGTTGCTGAGGGAGGCAAGAGGGGAAATAGCTGGGGCCCCGACCGATATCTTTGTGACATCCTTAAATACAGGTGAGATGCCGGAGGACTGGAAGGTTGCTCATGTTGTCCCCCTGTACAAGAAGGGTAGTAGGGATATTCCGGGTAACTACAGACCAGTGAGCCTGACGTCGGTGGTGGGGAAGTTGCTGGAGAGTGTACTGAGGGATAGGATCTATTTATATTGAGAAAAGAATGATCTTATCAGTGATAGACAACATGGTTTTGTGTGGGGGATATCATGTCTTATCAACTTAATAGAGTTCTTTGAGGAAGTGACCAAGTTATTAAATGAAGGAAGGACTGTTGATGTCACATATATGGACTTTAATAAGGTTCCCCATTGTAGACAAGTGGAGAAAGTGAGGTCACATGGTGTGCAGATTTTTTTTAGATTACTTACAGTGTGGAAACAGGCCCTTCGGCCCAACAAGTCCACACCGACCCATTGAAGCGCACCCACCCAGACCCATTCCCCCTATGTTTACCCCTACACCTATCACTACGGGCAATTTAGCATGGCCAATTCACCTGACCTGCACATGTTTTTGGATTGTGGGAGGAAACCGGAGCACCCGGAGGAAACCCATGCAGACACGGGGAAAATGTGCAAACTCCACACAGTCAGTCACCTGAGGCGGGAATTAAACCTGGGTCTCTGGCACTGTGAGGCAGCAGTGCTAACCACTGTGCCACCGTGCCCGTGTTCTAGCTAGGTGGATAAAGAACTGGTTGAGCAGCAGGAGACAGAGAGAAGTAGTTGAAGGGAGTTTCTCGAATGGAGAAAGGTGACCAGCGGTGTTCCACAGGGGTCAGTATTGGGGCCACTGTTGTCTGTAATATACATAAATGATTCACACTGTTGGTACGATCAGCAAGTTTACAGATGACACAAAGATTGGTGGAGTAGCAGAAAGCATAAGGGACTGTCAGAGAATACAGGAGGATACAGATAGACTGGAGAGTTGGGCAGAAAAGTGGCAGATGGCTTTCAGTCCAGACAAATGTGAGGTGATGCATTTAGGCAAGTCTAATTCTACAACGAATTATACAATGAACAGAAGAGCCTTGAGAAACGTTGAAGGGCAGAGAGATCTGGCAGTGCAGGTCCATTGTACCCTGAAGGTTACTGCACAGGTGGATAGAGTGGTCAAGAAGGCATATAGTATGCTTGCCTTCATTGGACGGGGTATTGAGTATAAGAGCTGGCAAGTCGTGTTAAAATTGTACAAGACATTCGTTCGGCCGCATTTAGAATACTGTGTACAGTTCTGGTCTCCAGTTTACCAAAAGGATGTGGACGCTTTGGAGACGGTGCAGAGAAGGTTTACGAGGATGTTGCCTGGTATGGAAGGTGCTAGCTCTGAAGAAAGGTTGAGTAGGTTAGGTTTATTTTCACTCGAAGAAAGGACATTGAGGGGGGACCTGATTGAGGTTTACAAAATCATGAAGGGTATAGACAGACAAGCTTTTTCCAAGGATGAAGGATTCAATAGCGAGAGGTCATGCTTTCAAGGTGAGAAGTGGAAAGTTTAAGGGGGATACACACTGCAAGTACTTCACACAGAGGGTGGTGGACGTTTGGAATGCGCTGCCAGCAGAGATGGTAGAGGCAGGCACAATAGATTCATTTAAGATGTATCTGGACAGATGCATGAGGAGGTGGGGAGCAGAGGGATACAGATGCTTAGGAATTGACCGACAGGTTTTGATAGTACATTTGGACCGGCTCAGGCTTGGAGGGCCGAAGGGCCTGTTCTTGGGCTGTAAATTTTCTTTGTTTTTCTTTGTTCTAATACGGAATGAATACTGAGTGAATCTTTGGAACTTCAGGCTGATAAGTCCCTAGATCCTGATAGACTTCATCCAAGGGTTTTGAAAAAAGCAAAACAAAGAACTGTGGATGCTGGAAATCTGAAACAAAAACATAAATTGCTGGAGAAACAAAGCAGGTCCGGCAGCATTTGTGGAGAGAAAGCAGAGTTACTGTTTCAGGTCCAGTGATTCATTTGGTCTGGTTTCTTTCCACAGGTGCTGAGATTCTCCAGCAATCTGTGTTTTGATGAAAAAAGGGACTAGTGAGGTAGTTGACACATTTTAATTTTAATTTTCCAGAGTTCCCTAGGTTTGGATAGATTGGAAAGTAGTAAACTTAACTCTTTTATGCAAAAATGGACAGAAACTGAAAGCAGGGATCTAATTGCCAGTTTTCTTAACAGCTGTCATAAGGAAGATGTTAGAATCTATTACTGAAGATGTTATAAGAGGACATTGCAAATCATTCAAGGTGAACCGTGTGAGTCAGTTCAGTTTTGTAGAAGGGAAATTGTGTTTAACCAATGCATTGGATTTCTTTGAAAAAAGTAATGTGGCTGTGGATAAAGGAAAACCTATGGATGTACTGTACTTTGATCTCCAGAAGACATTTGTTAAAGTGCCAGACCAAAGGCTATTGTAGGAAATAAACGACCATGTGTAAGGGAGTAGCATATTGGCATGGACAGAGGTTTGACGAGCTAAGGGGACACAGTGTAGGCATAAATGGCTTGTTTGGTACTTGGCAAAATGTAATGAGTGCTATGCCACATGGATCAGTGTTAGGACAACATTTAAAGATTTATGTGAATGACTTAATTGAGAGAATGAAAGATTTGGTTGCTCAATTTGCTGCCTGCAGAGGGATAGATGGGGATGTAAATTGTGAAGAGGATATAAGGATGCTATAAAGAGATATTGACATGTTAATTAAATGGGAAAGGATCTGGCAACTGGAGTATAATACGTGAAAATGTGAAATTGTCTACTTCAGCAAGAAGAGTTAAAAAGAAGTGTTATATATTAAGAAATCCACGAGGCTATATGTATCGTAGATGTTGCATTCATATCCACTGGAATCATTCAATGCCTTTGGCAGATTCACTGCCACGAGTCCATTTTACTTGAGTTATTCTAAATTACTGATTTCGAATGCAGAATGAGGTTCAGGAAAAGTCTTTGACAAAAGGGAGGCTTAGTCTTACTAAATAAATCAATTTTATTACATAGCACTTAATGGCTAGTTAGACTACATCGGAGTTACATTCTATGAGATATCAGACTGGACTTAAGATAAAGTAAACATTATTATTAGTGAAATGAAACTTAACAGTTGAACAACAACTGGTTAGTTCCTTTCAGGAACAGTGCTTTACTCCTGATGGGCGAGCTTCACCTGTGATTTCAGTTCCCCTTTGTATGTACTAACTGCCCAAAACAACCAGAAGCATATTATATGGAGAATTGGGAAAAATATGGCTATAAGAGCGGCTCCTTTTTTGAGGTATTTTCAGTTGGAGTTGATTTCCTCAAATTCTAGGAGCAGTACTTACTGTTTTAAAAGCTGTTGCATTGTTTTGGAACTTTGGGAAAAAAAGAGATCAAAACAACGGCACTTGAAAAAGGAGGAAGAGAGACAAAGGCAGTGACCAAGTGGGAAGTGAATCAAATGGAGAAATAAACCTGCACAGATGTCTGCCACAGCAGTAAACCTGTATAGTTGACTGCTGGTTTCATGTATCTCTGAATATACCTGGAAGGGGCGGCATTGTGGCTCAGTTATTAGCACTGCTGCCTCACAGTGTCAGGGACCTGGGTTCAATTCCCACCTCGGGTGACTGTCTGTGTGGAGTTTGCACATTCTTCCTGAGTCTGTTTGGGTTTTGTCCTGGTGCTCCGCTTTCCTCCCACAATCCAAAGATGTGCAGGTCAAGTGAGCTGGCCATGCTAAATTGACCATAGTGCATTAGTCAGGGGTAAATATAGGGTAGGGAAATGGGTCTCTTTGGAGCAAGCTTGAGGGGCTAAGTGGCCTATTTATGTTCCTACTTGGTATGTTCCTGCTCATGCGACAGCTCTGGAATGTTTTTGGCATATGTGCTGACCAAATGAGCAATTAATAAAATACTCAATGTATAATTATTTTTAAAAATACCAAGTGGAAAATTCTGGGAGCATTTTGAGTGCACAGTATGAACAGGTGGCATGTGGCTCAGTGGTTAGCACTGCTGTCTCACAGCATCCAGGACCTGTGTTTGATTCCAGCCTCAGGTGACTGTCTGTGTGGAGTTTGAACATTCTCCCAGAGTCTGCATAGGTTTCCTTTGGGTGCTCTGTTTCCTCCCACAGACGAGTGATGTGCAGGTTGAGTGGATTGGCCATGTTAAATTGACAATAGTGTCCAGGGATGTGCAGGCTAGTTGGGTTAGCCGTGGGAAGTGCAAAGCTACAGGGATAGGGTAGGGGCCTGCATCTGGGTGTAATGCTCTACAGAGGGTTGGTGTAGGCTCGATGGGCTGAATGGCCTTTTCTGCACTGTAGAGTTTCTATTGTAAGACTGTGACCAGGATAGACTTGATTGCTAAGTCACATGTTTATCCTTTGGCCTCTTAGTTAGATTTTGCTCTTCTCAATATTTTGACAGAAAATATTGCAAAGCTGCTTCAGCAGCATCTGTGCAGTCAATTCCAGATGCACTTTAATGCAATCTACACTGCAAAGAAGGAACTAACATTGATAGACAAATTGTTAAAAATTTACCTAACCGGCTTTTACAACAAAAACTATAAATCTGCAGGAACAAGTGGCAGATGCAAACAGAAATCTGATGACCTTTATTTGTAGTTTGGGGTTATGCAACTGACAACTGGCAGGCTTCAACTGAGTCCTTCTTCAGTCTCCACATAAATTGGATGAAAAGTTTTGAAAATAAATGCTGCATTTCACCATGATTCAACAGATTGTTGGAAATACACAACATGTCAGTTCACGCTTGAAAGAAAGGCAGATTAATGTTCCTCTAATCAGTTAAATCTTTCTTTGTCATCTACTAAATAATCTGCTCTGCGTCATTTGACTTCATTTCAATTACTATAGATATGACCTCATCTCCAGGTAAAGTCTCACAATTCAGTACTGCCCCAGACAGTACACCCCAAATGATAAGCTCCCGGATGCGAAGGATGAACTGGCACCTTCTTTATTCATTCATCATCTGGGTTAGCTCACAATAAATTTAATTTAAAAAGGATCCCTTCCCTTTCGGATACCTTCCTTCCAGACCAAATGGATTATATTTTAAAAGGAGACAATTCAACTCGGCTTTCTTTAATGAAAGTGAATCTGCTAAATGTGAGAACAAATAACAATACAACACACATTTACACTGATGACAAATAAGAAATGAGTCCAAATAGTTGTTAAAGATGATATACTAATCAGTCTCTGAGTCATTCAAAAGAGTAGATATTACAACATTATGGCAGTTCCAGTTGATGTTACAAGAAGCTTTGACGTTGGTAGTGAAACAGTCAATTTTGAAACTTTTTGCTTGAAATTCTTTTGTCCTGGTTTCTTTCAACAGTGGCTGGCTGCTAGCATTCACAGATATAGACATATTTTTCTCTTTTTTTACCTGCAGTGCAGGAATGTTTTATTGCTGTTCTCAAAGGTATGATCTTCATAGCAAGTCATGACAAACATTATAATGAAAGACCATGAGCACACTTTGACAGGTTGAAGCTTGCAATTAAACCACATTCTTTTATAAGCCCCTGGATGATGAAAGCACTAACAAAATATGGCCTCCTGCTGAAATGGGGTTGGGTAATCATTTACCTGTTATGTCTTACTTCATAGACTTTCTGCTTGAAGTTTTCCTGACTCTGTACAAGTTTGACATTCCAGAATCCCTCTCCAGACAGCTATTGAAATTACGTCTGCAGTTGTCTTGGGTGCAACAGCCAACTTTTTAAAAACAATTGTCAGATTAAATGTTTGATATATCCATGGTTTGTCTAGGGCTATGACTCATGATCATGACACCACAGAAGAACACTGTGCTGAATCAAAGGTAGTGCTTCTTCATCAAAATAATTGTCGTAATCATTAGCTAGAAAAAATCGTGAATGGACTAGCCATACAAATATGCAACTATAAAATCAGGTCAAAGACTAGGAATTCTGCACTGAGTAATTCACCTCCTGACTCTCCAAAGACTGCCCACTGTCTACAAAGCATGCTTGTGATGTAATGCTCTCCACTTGCCTAGATAAGTGCAGCTTTAACACTAAAGAACTCGACACAATCCAGGACAAAGGAGCCCATTTGATCTTGCACCTACAATATTTAACTCTTTTACCACTGACATACAGTGATAACAGTGTATGTCATCCAAAAGATGCAGAAATTCAGCAAAGTGCTTCTGACAGCATTTGCCAACCTTTGATCTAGAAGGACAAGGTAAATAGCTGTATATATGAGAATAGCACCAGCTGCAAATTCCCCTATAAGCCACTCCCTATTCTGATTTGGAAATATATCACCGTTCACTTTTGCAGGGCCAAATCCAACAACTTCCCAACAACACTGTGGGTCTCCCTACATCCCAACAACAACAGGCACCAAGAAGAATGCTCATCACTATCGTCTCCAGTGACACCCGCATTCCATGGATGAATAAAACGAAAGCACTCTGTTGGGCACTGACTCCTTATCTACAATTGTTTCAGGTTAAGAATAAGGAGATTTTCCCTTTACTTCAGTGAATTGCTCACTAAAGATATGTTTTACCTTAGTGAATTACTTTTAGCTAGATTCTTCTTGAAGCAAGCACTCTTCTAAATACCTTGCTGCTTGCTGTAGTGTCATTCTCCCCATCACTGTGCAGTGCAGCAGAGACTATATGCGCTGAAATGCAAATTCAGTTCAAAGTCTTCTGTGTGTTTTTCATTCCTATTAAAACTGAATTAATACCAATAAACAGCCACAACAACTTGTAATTTTGAAA
Organism: Chiloscyllium plagiosum; assembly: GCF_004010195.1. Lineage (NCBI taxonomy): Eukaryota > Metazoa > Chordata > Chondrichthyes > Orectolobiformes > Hemiscylliidae > Chiloscyllium > Chiloscyllium plagiosum. The sequence continues at coordinate 50,698,680 of NC_057710.1, read as the reverse complement.
TTAGCAACATAAAGTTCCACTGTGCCATGTTAATGTGGTAATCTGCGCTGCTACCCAGTTGTATCAATGTAGCACCAATAATGTCAACATTGAACAACATCCCAAAAAAGACTGCAAAATTCAAATCATAAAAATATAAAAACATAGAAGGTAGGAGCAGGAGTAGGCCCTCAAGCCTGTTCTGCCATTCAATATGCTCAGGGCTAATCATCAAGCTGAATATCCTCATCCGACCCTTCCTCCCATATCCCTTGATCTCTTTAGCCACAAGAGCTATATCGAACTCCCCCTTGAAAACACATAATGTTTTGGCTTCAGCCACTTTCTGTGGTAGTCAATTCACAGGCTTAAAACTGTCTGGGTAAGGAAATTTCTCCTTATCTCAATATTTTCCTCATGTAGAGTATGGAACACTGGCTAGCAGATTGCTGCAAAATGTCACCCTAGGAAATAATAGTTTAAATTTCAGCTCAACTCTTTGGCTTCATAACTGTGAAATAAAACAAAGCACTGTATGTTTTGCCAGCCTTTGAAAGCTAAAGACAAATTGACATTTTACGATGAGACCCTCATTAGAACTTATTGATCCCTGTGGTGATGTTACAGATCAAATGGGGAATCTGGGTTGTTGCAGCAACACACACTTCAACATGTATCGTGCTGTCTGGGTCTGTGAGTAATGATGGTTACGGCTCCAACTTTCTTTCCATGACATGAGCTCACCAGGAATCTCTCCTGCTCTTATTGCTTGCCACAGGTGCCAGTCGCCAGGATTGAGAACCAACCTATTTGGCTGCATAATGGACATACGTTTTTGGCCAACAAGAACTGGAGTGGGACTTGAACTCGGTGTTTCTGGCTCTGAAGCAGGGACTATCCCCATTGTAACAAGACCTCCACGACATGTTGTACTTGTCTTGTATTTTCTATCTATATTTTTTATGCGTATGTTTTATTTCACTTGCTAAATTCAGTCTCTCCCCATACCCTGGAAACCAACTATAGGTTCTTTATCAAGGCACTCTTCTTTTTTAATCAAATATCTATAATCTGCCTTATCGCTGAGTTAGACCTGCATAACACATTTGAGGTCTAACTGGTAGAGACAGTGGCTCTAATTGAAATTAGGGCCAGACATAACTCAATATCAGTAGCCGGAAGAGTCTTGGATTGCAAGCCTCTTTTTTGTGCCTCATCTCCGAGCTCACTGACTTATGAGATCATTTTTTAAAATAGCAGAAAAGAAAAAGGGAAAAGATCCGCCACACCATTCACAGTAGGCATTAGAAGATGTTATTTTAGTGTTAGTGGCTTTAATCGCTGATCATTCTAAATAATATCATTGGGTGACATATAGCAGTGTGAAGCATGGCCACCTGGGATGAGGCAGGAAGCACTGATGACAATCCTGATGCCCCGTTTCATGTGAATTATCGTAGCACAGATAACATAAAATGGTAATTACTTGAGCCTTCCTTTTTATCTATATGGCCAAAATATTGTTAATGGCAGGTTTTCATAAATCTGCCCACAATAATTCTGGGACATGCTAACTCAGCTTTAATTATATGCTTTATGTGGAATGAAGATTACCAAGTCGCAGCACACAATGATCAAGATGAGTTGCCTGGACAGTCAGCAGCTTTACATTGTAATTTCATTGAGATGTTGTAATCTTTCTTCTCGTTGAACATTTCCCGCACTCTGTTAACTTCTATGACAGTGTTTTTGTTTTTGCAGCTGTTACCCAGTGGAGTTGTTGTCCTGATTCTCAGGGTGGAAACTTACTGTCTCTTTCTTGACATCTCCACCCATGGGCAACCTCTCAGCGTTTCAATGGACTTTCCAGATTATAACTAGAAACAAATATCTGGATGCTGAATTCTGAACTATAATTCAATGGAAAAGAATGTATTCGAATGAGGTTATGCGTGGGCTCTCGATTAGCTTTTATCAGTAGAACAGATCTCTGAACTGATGTAATGATTCCAACAGGCATTGTGCTCTATTTGCTTCTGCAATTTGGAACAGACACCGAGCCCTGGAGACAACCCATCATTGTTCCATCAGGAAAATGGGACTTGATTGCAGAAACTTTTCCGTTGTTTTTCTTCCTTCTGTGCTTTATAAAAAGCACCCTCAGAATAATGTACACCCAAAGAATGGAAACTTGTGAACATAGCAACAGGTTAACCTCTCAAGCCTGTTCATCATTCAATGGTCTTGGATGGTTTGTGACCTAGGTCTATATATATATCCATCTTTGTTTCATATTTATTAAATCCTTTGGTTATCAAAAATCTATGAATCTCAGATTGAAAATGAACACATTATCTTTCTAATTTAACAAAGCTTGTATTGATGGAAAATTGAAAACGGGTAGCTGATCTCTTCCAGTCAGGTTTGTTTTACTGCTGAGCTCTACTCACTGATTTGATTCAGGACGAATTGCTCCAGCTCAAGATCAGTTGGATGTTCCTAATTTTGTTGAGGCATAACTGTTGCTGGTGCTTCTAAATTCACCTGGCCATGCAAACCAAACATCTTCATATTGGCAATAGCTTTCAAATTATGCAACCACTCATGCTGGAAAAATCAGTCATAGTTCCTGTTCTTGAGTGATGACCAGTGACCCTTCTGGGCAAATGTGCCAGTGTGGATGATGGTTGAGGAGAAGATTAGGTTTGGTTGTGGGTTAGCCAGACCCTGAATCTTCTAAGTTTCTCTCCTTCAGCTGGGGGAAAACATTTCGACTTATAAGAAAGTAGGTTGGATAATTAGGCCCTATTAGGTTCTAAAACAGAAGCCTCAGCTGCCTGGCACCTATTGGGAACAACCAGCACCCTCGAGTCACTTGGTAAGAATTAGTTTAACCAAGATATACTAATGGTACAATAACCACTTGAGATAACAAATCATCATTTAGTAAATGTGTCTTTGAAATGTTCATTACAGGCAGACCTGTGTATAATGATGCCCATTGGGAACGGCTTCAGATGGTGCTTATAAGCAGATTTCTGATCATTAGCTTGCTGGTGCTGATCATAGATGACCACCAATGATGAATGGACTCCCCATGTAGACAGACATTTACACTTGGTTTCACACTGACAAGAGAATTATTTTACATGACACATCGAAGAATTATATTAATGAAATGAAAACTGAAGTTAAAATTTATATGTGGCACTGAAATTCTTCCTTTGTAAATTCTATTTGTAAAGGTGACTATAATTCATAAACTAAATTTATGGATGAGTTATAAATTGTTTAGCAAATAGAAATGTCATAAGGATGGTAACTTTTTTTGTGATTAAGGTGTTGTGTACCTTTTTTTTCTCAGATGCTTCTTGAGTTGTTTGAATTCTTTGCTTTTCAGCCTTTCTTGCAAGGAAGTAACCTGCCCCTTCTTTGCTGAGCTTCTCTAAAAAGCCATGACCAGGGTGAAGAGTCTTAACCCACAAGATTAAGTGGAAGGATGCACTCACTTTTTCTGCACTGAACAATGCTACACTAGCTGGAATGGCTAGATTCAGATTTTTTGCAGAAGGCAGTTTTCTTCTGTGCTTCTCCCCAGAACTGCAGGTATGTTGTCATGACAGATTGTAAATCATAGTGGCTAGTTGGAAGTTGCGATAATTTGAGGTTTGATTTAGTTGAGTGGCAGAACAGGTTCAAGGAGGTGAATTGCCTCCTCACGTTCTTGTGGGAGATCAGAACTCTGATTTTCAGAGAGAATGCTCCTCCTTTTATTTGGTCTCCCTGCACTGGCAGCTCTGATTGCTCCTAACTCCTGTTGTTCCTTCTCTGCCTTTCCCTTGTCCTGTGTGGAGTTAGCAGAATTGAACCCCATCGAGAAGATTTTGAGTGGCTAGAATCCCCTTTAAAAGCATGTTCTACGATACCTACAAGCATTTGAAAATTAACCGCTTTGCATAACGAGCAAGAAGCATCTCCAATTTATCTCTAATTTTGCCCGATAGTGCTGAGGAACCTTTGAACTAAATTTGGAGCTGCTGCCTCTGAAATTGTACTATATATTTTGTGAGTAAGATCATGAATTAATGGTTGTAAGTCATGTTCAGGTTTGTGATGAAGTCAATTGACTCAGATTTTGTTTACTAATGAGGCTTACACATGTTTGTGACACATCAATATCCCCCTTGAAAATTACAACTGGCAGACAAACAACAAGCCATTCATTCAATTTAACTCATGTTTTTGCAATGACTATCACTGTTTTCATATATTTAAAAAAAGTAGTTTGTTACAACTGACCAAGGGGTTAAAAAGAGAGAAGCTGATCACTCATCCTCACTATACAGTGTGAACTGACAGCCAATTTGCACTCAACAAAATCCCCAATTAACAATGAAATAAATGACCAGAGAATTTTACAATTTACATTCAGCTGGAAAGGCAGGTAAATTCAACGTTTCAGCTCCAATACAACATGCCTTGCTGTTACTGAACTGAGAATATCTGCTTATGACTCTGGAGATTTGACTGGTGTACCTTCAAGAATTGATCAAGAGCTGAACTAATTGAGGTGCTTAAAATATTTTCAAAGTTGGTACCAGCAAAATTAATTTTCTTAAGAATAGAGTGAAAAACATGAAGTAGTATCACCCTATTTCCATCCTTCTTATAACCTGAAAGTTTGCAGATTGGTTCAAGTTTTCTTGTTGCTATGAGTTTTTCCTGATTTGACCATTCACTCATGCATCTTAAAGCTCCCACTCTCCAAAGTTCCTCTGAGTGAAACTTGAACTTCATGTTGAGATTTCTTGTCACATGTACATAAAGAATACAGTGAAAAGTATTTACTCGTGTCTTATGTGCAATGTGTTGCCATATTTCAATGCCACAATGTAACATTGAATATGATGCAAGATTTTACTGCAAGAAAGTTCACCTTTCACTCTTATTCTTGTTTCTCCTCCACTGCTTCTCCAGCCATTGCTTGACATCGGCCAGAGTCTCTGAAACAGGCTCTTGGGTCTCTGTAATGGGCTCCAGGGTCTCTCTGTAATGGGTTCCTGCATCTCTCTATAACAGGCTCCTGGGTCTCCGTAATAGAATCTGAGGTCTCCGTAACAGGCTCTGGGGTCTTTCTGAAACAGACGCCTGGATTGCTGTAACAGGCTCTGGAGTCTCTGTAATAGACTCCTGGGTCTCTCTGTAATGGGTTCCTGCATCTCTCTATAACAGGCTCCTGCCATATCAAGTTGAAACCATGAGCTGGGGAAGCATGAATTCCATACCATCTGTTCCCCACCCCATGCTCCGCCAGATGCCAATCATCAGAGTCCTCCATCATCCCTTTCACCGACACTACCACTACAAGTTGTCATCAGGAATTCACCAAGTTCTGACTCAGAAGCAAGTGCACTACTAACTGAGTGGAGGCTGATATTTCAGGAATGCTAAAAATCACATGCCATTTCATTATTTTAAACTTTTTATATTTGAAGAATTGCACGGATTTTTATTTTCCCAAACTGCCAAATTTGAGGCTGTGAACATGTATCAATAAAACACATTTCAGTTAAGAATAGACTCACTCTCGTTGGTAATCTTCATGATCTTAGCTGTGTTACTGTAGGCATACGGTTCCCTGTGAGGAGTGGAACAATAAATCAAAGTATTTCTTCGCAATGTGTGAACTTTGAGGACATGCCTTGGTCAGCTTTTGGTCTATGGACTGAATTATAACAGAGCCCAATCTTGCTATATCATAGCCACTGGGGATGGGCGTCCGAGTCAATTTTCCCTTCCATTGCTCAAGGGTGCTGAGGCCAATTATATTGTTTCTACCACTCCCAGCTGAGATCATTAAAGTAGACTCTGGATCCAAGTTGGAACTCTCCTGATCTGTAAAGCTCAGCTTCACCATGGGAAGTATACTTACTAACTAAACCAGCAGGAAAGACTAGCACTCACTGCTTCGATTTAAGAAAAAAAGTAATGAAAAATTGAAGACAAAAAAACAAAGTACATGAAAGTTCACAATAATTCTTTGTGACTATTTGATTTTTTAAACAGCTACGCAGCTGGCGAGACTGCTTCTATAAGCAAAGTTCACAGGATCTGAAGCGAATATCTGAAAACTTTAAGATATATCTTGGTGGACTTTGGAAATGATGCTTTGCTCAAGATTCAAATAATTCTTTTTATGCAATTAAGCCGACTGCAAGGAGGGTTTCTGACAGCCGTCATTGAGTTCCTGTTAATTTTCACAGAACATCTAAACATCTGCCAAGTATATTCAAATGCACTCAGTAGTAAGCTTGACAGTTTCCATCAACATTGCTGTTCTTCAATTAAGAAGACAGCAAAATGAAAAAAATGAGTGACAGCACTCTCGCTGATGATGCTTGGTGATTTTTTTTCAGGTTATTCATAAGAACTTTACACCAATCTAATTATGAGGCTGAATGCTCCACATTTTCATGGAATATATTACTGCTCTTGTGATTTCAGGTCTTATAAATGTGCAAAGCATAATGCAATAATTGCTACTCAAAATCAAAATAAATATATATCTGCTCAGCATCAATGTTCAAGTGTGGGTTGAAAAAGTATAAACCAATTAGACTCAAAAAGAACAGAGGAAGCTTTATAGTTCTTATGATACCTTCCTGAAATGCAGATTTAATCCCCAAACTCAATAGACTCACAAAACTCTGTTTTTACTCCCGTTGACTGATGTGAATGGGGTGAACTGGGCATCAACATAAGGAGAGAGTTCTCCACCTCCTTCAGCTGTGTTGCTCACTGTCACTGTTCCAAAGAACCAGACTTGAAATGTTAACTCTGTTTTTCTCTCTCTACAGATGCTGCCAGATCTGCTGATTTTCTCCAGTATTCTCCGTGTTTGTTTCAGATTTCCAGCATCCACAGTATTTTGCCTATTTCACCATTTTAATTTCTGGTTTCAGAAGGTTTTGATGATGCTTGCTGCAGGGCTTTATAACCATGTGTAAGCCACTAGTCTGGACCACAAATAGGACCTCAACACAGTTTCCCATACGCATTTGTGTCTCAAGGTGACCAGGCATATTGAAACAGTTGTTAAGAGGGCTTATTAGATCCTTGGGTTTATAAAAAGAGGTAATGAGGGCAAAAGCAAGGTAGTAATTCGACACAAGGTAGTAATTCGACACAACCACAAATCATTGTTCACACCACGTTCGGGTACCTTATTTCAGGAAGGATGTAAAAGTTCAAAGGAGATTTACTAGAATGACACCAGGAATGAGGAATTTTCAATACAAGGAATGATAAGAGAGATTGGGCTTATTTTCCTTGCAGCAGAGAAGATTAAGTTGTGACCTTTTTTGGGGTGCTCAAAATTATGAACCATTTTGACATATAGAAGGATATTCTGTTTCCACTAGTTGGTATGTCAGTAACTAGAGGTCAGTATTTCAAATTTGTCAACTAAGAGTGAGATGAGGAGAAACTTTGTACCTTAGAGAATTGTTAGGGTTTGGAATGCGCTGCCAGGGTGGGTAGAGGAGGTGGGTAGATGGGTCAAACAGTCTTCTTCTGTAATGTAGAATTCTATGATTCTATGACAATGTAACCCTGAACTATGTGTGTTGTGCTCAGTGTGCAATGCTTCAGATATCGTGATAGGCAAGAATGAATCAAGAAGGGCACCTAAGAATCAAACACAAAAACTGAATAGGGGTGGCACGGTGGCTCAGTGGTTAGCACTGCTGACTCACATTGCCAGGATCTGGGTTCGATTCCAAACTCAGGTAACTGTCTGTGTGGAGTTTGCACGTTCTCCCCAGTGTCTGCATGGGTTTCCTCCGGGTGCTCAGGTTTCCTCCCACAATCACAAAGATATGCAGGTAAGGTGAATTGGTCATGCTAAATTGCCCGTAGTGGTTCGGGATATGTAGGCTAGGTGCATGAGTCAGGGGTAAGTATAGGGTAGGGGAATGGGTCTGGGTGGGTTACTCTTCAGAGGGACAGTGTGGAGTTATTGGGCTGAAGGGCCTGTTTCCACACTGTATTCTAAAAACAAAATTGCTGGAGAAACTCAGCAGGTCTGGCAGTATCTGTGGAAAAAAAACAGAGTTAACTTTTTGAGTCCAGGGACCTATCTTCAGAACTGGTAGTAGCTCGGTAAAGGTAGAACATATGCCTAATTTAGGATTTGGGGCGGGGAGAGGTAAAGGAGTAAGCAATAGGTAGAGATGGAGCCTGGAGAGAGATTTAATCAGTTAGTCAGACACATGGATGGATGATGGTAAGCCAGAAAAAAAGAAAGCTACTCGTGATGATCATAAATCCCCAGGAATCAAAGTTTGTTGTGAAAAATAATAGTTTCCTTGTGAGCTGGGAAAAATTTAATCTTTCTAAGCTGAGTGATTATTAAAATGATGATCACCAATCGATGTTCAGGTGGATTCATGACTGTCTCTTGATTATTTTAAAAATATTATTAAAGTTGAGGATGATTTTAAAGGATAAATTGAAGTTGATCAGTCCACTTAAATGAAGAAAGGCAGGTCCCTGTCAAATTAGCAAATTTACTTTTTTAGTCAAATATTAGTGAGTTTCCCAGTAAAAGATCATCTCATTGTGATTGCCTCCTCCTAGATTGTATTGAAATTAGTGTGTCTCTGTGCTCTCTCTTGAAGAATGTTCTCCCTATCATCTTACCCTAAAAGGAACATTATTTTTCAGTCACATAGTGGTCAAACCAATGACACTGTCACTTGGCCGCACTCCCAGGCAGCAAATGTTATGCCCTGCTAAGGTTTGAGACCAAATTTGAAGTTGAGAGTCCATTGCTGTTAAAGTACAATGACCACTTCTCATCTTAACAAAGGTTTGAGCAAATGGTTTGGAACTTAAGACCTAGGATATGGCCAGTTTAATCACTGTTATTTTTCAGTAGCACATGGCAACGCCCACATAAAGGTTAGAAGACTTAAGAATTTCTGATGTGGGCAATTCAATTATTACTTTGCATTTCAAGGTAGCTTTGAGATTGTTGTTAATTTACTGTCACATATAGAATAAGTAGTTTAAAAATAAAACTGAAATGATTTTCTGTTAAATTTATAAAATTGATGAAATGAAGGTATATTTAAGGGGAAATTAATCTATATGGGAGTGTAAATGGTGCTGTTGGAACCTGGCAAAGTGACCTGATGGTGAATCAGCAAATCATTTTACACCATGCCAATTCTTTTTTGTGTATTACTTTTCAAAATGCACTATCTGACCACTGTACTGTTTATCTGCTATCAGCTTGGTTTGTGTCTACTTTTGACCAATTTCAATCACAGTCAGTTCACAAGAAATAAAATCCACAAAACACTCCGTGCTTCTGGGTATTTTAATTAAATCCAAAAGAGGTAGCTGTAGAAATGGCTTTTCTTGCATACCACATCAAGTGAAAATAATGAGCTAGATTGAAATGCAGAGAGATATTTTAGGTACAATTTTAGAATGGCTGAGAGGTTCTTAGTTAAATTGACCATGTTAGTAATTGTGATGAGACTGCACATTTAAGGGATGCACTCTTGTCCTGTTTCTCTTGCAGAGGAGTGTTGTCACAGTGGTGCTGTGATATCTCCTGCAGACAGGCAGTTAGTAAATAGCTTTGAGTGCTTCCTGTTTTTTTTTTAAAGCAAGAATAAAGAATTATGAGTGGGTGGGTTCAAACCTAAAAGACGATGTTAGTATTACTTTCAGTTAGTTGGTGGGTTATTGCTCATTGCTGGAGCTGAAAGCTTATATTCTCTGCTGCTGGAGTGAAATCTTAGATAGAGAGGCTTCCCCTTAAAAATCAAAAAGGACATATTGTTGCTTTCAGCTTTTCTTTCTACTGGACTGGACAATGTGACAATAATACCCGTGTTGCTGAATTGCCTTTGGGATGATGCCTACATTGGAATAGCTGATGTTTAGTGGTTAAACAATGCATTATCTTGTTAAGTATTTCAATAGAGTAAAGCTATGCTAATTCTTCTTGTTGTTGTATTTTAACTGTGCTGTAAGAATAAAATGTGATTTGACTCAAGCTTAGAGTTGGACTAATGGAATCATATCTGGAACACAGCACCTTACACTTGCCTTTTTAAAAATATAAAACTTTGGGACTAGGCAATCTCGACAATATACTTTGGGGGTTTTGGTCTGGTCCATAACAATAATTCTTTAGAGTTTCTGAATTAAGGGAGCAGGTTTACTTAGCATTTAAAATAGTCAATTCCGACTAAATAAAGGAGAACAAATGGATGTGGTAGATTTGGATTTTCAGAAAGTTTTTAATGAAGTTCTACAGGTCAGTAACTGAAATTAAAGCATATTATACTGAGGAAATATAATGCTATGGATTCAGTTAACAGACAAACCCAGAGAGTAGGGATGAGGAAATCATTCTTAGGCTGTTATTAGAAGGGTACCGCAAAGATCAGTTCTTCAAACATAATCTGTATAAATGATTTGGATGTGGGTTACGAAATGTGGGTTATTCAATTTGGCAGGAAAAACAAAGGTAGAGTATTTCTCAAATGGTAAGAGGTTGTGAAATGTATGTATCCTTATTCATAAATCACTAAAAACAGGCATTTAGATGCAGCAAGCAATTAGGAAGGCAAATGGTTTATTGGCCTTCATCATCAGGGGATTTGAGTAGAGAAGTAAAAGTGTTCCAACTATAGTTATATAGCATCTTGGTGAGATTGCACCTGGAGTGTTGTGTACAGGTTCGGCCTCCTTATCATAGAGAGAGTGCAATGGAGGTGCACAAGAATAGTCCTTGAGTTGGTAGGAAGGCCTGCTTTCACACTGTTGGGATTCTAGGATTCTAAGATTCTATGATTGTCTTATGAGGACAGATTAAGGGGACTGACCTGGGTGTACATTCTCTGAAGTTTCAAGATAGGTGATAGAATTGGAGCTGACAAGTCTTCTACAGTATGACAGAGTGAATGTAGGAAGGATGTTTCTCCTGTCCAGTGAGCTGAGAATTAGGGGACACAGAATAAGGCACAGGCCATTTAGGTTTGAGATGAGTGCCCAGTGAAACAATTGAGGTGACCTCATTTAAGGCAAAGATAGGCAGAGTTTTGAACAGCAAAGGAATTAAGGGTTATGACAGGGGAGGGGGAGAGGTGTAATTGGAGCTGACGCCATGAAAAGATCAGCCATGATCTTATTGAATGGAGGAACAGGCTTGTTGGGCCAGATGGCCTACTCCTGCTCCTGTTTCTTATGCTCTTTTGAGAAGGAACATTCCCACTAAGACGTAGTGCATTTTTGGAATTCTCTATCCTAGAGGACTGTGAAGGATCAGTCATTCAATATGGTCAAGACTGAAATTGATAGCTTGCTACATTTAAAAACATTAAGGGCCATGGGAATTGTGCGATAAACTGGAGTAGAAAATAGAATGGCCTACTCTTTCTCCTGTTTCCTACATTTCAAAAGGACCTGGGGAAGTGTCAGGGGTCAGAATTTGTGCTTTATAACAAGTTAAAACACAATTAAAAGTTGCATACTGAATAAAAACTGAAAGCACTGCAGATGCTGGAAATCAAAAAGAAAAACAGAAATTGCTGGAAAAGCTCAGCAGGTCTGGCAGCATCTGTGGAGAATTGAATTGAGTTGAATTTATTATCACATGTACTGAGGCACAGTGAAAAGCTTTATCTTGCAAGCAATACAGGCAGATCACAGAGTTAATAGCAGAGACAAGTAAATAATAGGTAAACAGCAGCAAAAAACAAAAACACAGGTACAGGCGAATGCTAAGCGTTTGTGAGTCCATTCAGTATTCTAACAACAGTAGGTAGAAACTTTTACAAAACCAGCTGGTGCATGTGTTCAGGCTTCTGTAACTTCTTCCTGAAGGTAGAGGTTGTAGAAAAATATTGTCAGGGTGGGGTAGATCTTTGAGAATGCTGGCAGCCTGTCCTTGACAGTGTGCCTAGTAGATGGATTCTATAGATGGGAGGTTGGCCTTTGTGATAGTCTAGGTCAAGTTCACCACTCTCTGTGACCGTTTCCGATCTTGAATGGTACAGTTGCCATACCAGGTAGTGATACATCCAAACTGAATGCTCTCTGGTACACCTATAAAAATTGGCAAGGGTATTTGCCATCATGCCAAATTTCCTCAGCTGCATGAGGAAGAAGAGACAGTATTGGGCTTTTTTAGCCAGTACGTCCACATGAAGAGTCCAAGAAAGCTTGTTGTGGATGACCACTCCCAGGAGTTTGACACTCTCCACTCGTTCCACCTCTTCCACCTGAGAGAAATCAGAGTTAATGCTCCAATTCCAGTTTTGAGGAAGGGTCACTGAACCTGAAACTTAAACCTGATTTCTCTCTACAGATCCTGTCAGAACTGCTGAGCCTTTCCAACAATTTCTGTTTTTCTTTCTAAAACCTGCATATATATGGAGTGGGGAACATAAACAGAGCACAAAAAGAGCACCAAACAGAGTACCATGTTTGATGATGACTTGTAGTGTTTATGCTTCCATGCTTGATAAAGACTCTTCAGATACATGAACAATTTTGGAATGTAACTCCTTGGAATGTAATACTTACCATGATGCTGACAACCAATGTCAAAGGCCAAAGTACTTAGTTTGGCAGAAGTGACGGCAGCAATATATATATTTTTCCTAAAGCAAAGCAACTTGTACAGTACCTTTTACAGCAAGTCGTACTACATTTCACACATAAAAGAATGTAGTAATAGGATCATTAAAAGACTTGTCTGACCGCGTGATCACAAAGGTAGACTGTGAGGAGGTTTTTAAGGGGATGACTTCAATTAAAGAATTTGAATATTGGTCCAAATTGAGTGAGAGCATTGCCACCAAGCGAAGAACACAAAAAGGCAGAATGCTTAGCACGATGCTATAACAATGATAAAAAGTTGGTGTGGAGCAACAATATGGGGAAATTTGTGAACAATGGATATATACTTTTAAAGCAGTATTTTTGGACTTTATTTCTTGCCCTATTCAAACCTGCGTTATCAGACTATTTAAAATGGATTCTATACAGTCTATGAATGACCACAACTACGTACCACAATGAAATAATTGCATAAGCCGTTTTGCAGCCTGAAAACAAGACAGCAGGTTTAACATAAAATCCCTGATTTGATTGAATTTTTCAAAGCTGGGTAATTGTATTGAACAGAAACAAAACCATCGGAAAAGCAGCCTGTTACATGACGAGTGTCTGGCATTCTGATTGCTGTTTACATTGTTTCTTTTATTAGTGAATTTGGCATTCTTGCTTAAACTTAATACATGCATTTATTCATTTATTCATAACTTATTGATACAGAGGCAAATTCTATTTAGTTCAAAGCCAATTCATGAAAGAATAAAAAAAGCATTAAAACAAATAAAATGAACCCAATGAAATTATTATTGTGTAGTATATAATTTACATAAGATTCACAAAATGTGCAGAGACTTTTCTGTCACTCAAGATTTCAACTATAAAGGTGAGGAATGATCATTTTGATTATATTTGTAGCACACACACCTCCACAATGTGGTGCTTAGCAAGCAGAGGGTTTCTACTGTGATCACTGTACCTTGTTTTGAGTACTAGATGTCCCATTGATGAATGTTCTTTGCAGTGTCCCCTATTGGCCCTGGAAGAGCTGAGTGTGGTGAGAAGAATAAATCTCAGTTTATATCCTTGGTTGGTTTCCAGCAACCATATCTCAGAGCTATAGTCATAGAGTCAGAGAGATTTACAGTACGGAAACAGACCCTTCGGTTTAACTTCTCCATGCTCATTAGATATCCTAAATTAATCTAGTCCCATTTGACACATATCCCTCTAAACTCTTCCAATTCATGTACCCATCCAGATGCCTTTTAAATGTTGTCATTGTATCAATGTCCACCACTTCCTCTGGCAGACCATTCCATACATGCACCACTCTCTCTGTTAAAATGTTGCCCTTTAGCTCCCTTTTATATCTTGCTGTAAAGGACACACATGTGTTTCTGAATGTCAAATGATTCTCCAATGTTAAATTGTATCAGTTTGATTCAGTTGTCAATAACTTTTGAGTTTAAGACCCACACCAAGGCCTGGGTGAACAATCCAACTTCACACTCCATTGCATTACTAAAGAAATAAGGAATTCATCAAAGATGAATTAAAAACAAATAAAATGCATCCAATCAAATTATTATTATGTAGTATACAATTTACATAGAAAGCACCTTCCAAACCCATGATCACTTCCATCCAGAAGGTCAAGGGCAGCAGGTCCATGGGAACACTATCAACTGCAAGTTTCCCTCCAAACCACTCACCATCCTGACTTGGAAATATGTCAGCATTCCTTTAGTGTCACTGGGCAAAAATCCTGGAATTCCCTCTGTATTGTGGATCTACAAGCACATGGACTACAGCAGTTCAAGAAGGCAGTCCATCAACACCTTCTCAAAAGCAATTAGGGATGTGTGATAAATGCTAGCCCAGAACAGCAGATCCCATGATTGCATTAAAATAATGCTAAATTGTGGAATTATGATGAATGATGTTTGTGTGTGTAATATAACAAAAGGCCAGCAGACAGAGTGGTTAACTGTAGTGGAAGGTAAAATATTGCAGTTTTGAGTAGAAAGCATTTCAGGCATTGTTTTAGCACTTAGTGGGAAGCCGGGGAGGATTTGTAAATAAAGAACTGTCTTGTTCACTATTCTAAAACAATCCTAATAAATGGAATGTGAAAAGGAAACCTTGCCTGTTCAGTAGTATTTTAATTAGATACAGAAGATCGCTTAATGTTATTTGAGAAATGGTAGGAAATTCTATTACCTTGGGCTGATATTCTATCCTCAATTTAATGGCACTGAAAACCAGACAGAA